>NC_092398.1:3592414-3946164 GCF_030028105.1 Mobula birostris
TGGTGACATATCAAATCTCCTCAAACTCCGAATGAAATATAGCCACTGTCATGCCTTCTTTGTAGCTGCTTGAATATGCTGGGCCCAGGATAAATCCTCTCCATGTTGTATGACGTAGGTGATCATGGTCTTTCCATGACCATGATTGATCTTGGCAAATTTCTGACACGCAGGAACTTGGAATTGCTCACTCTCTCCACTTCCGATCACTCTATGAGGACTTGTGTACATCTCTTCATCTTACCCTTCCTGAAGACCACAATCAATTCTTTGGTCTTACTGATATTGAGAGCAAGGTTTTTGCTGCAATACCACTCAACCTTCCGATATATCTCACTCCTGTACACCTTCTCATAACCATCCAAAAATATGTAACAATAGCTTTGTCATTGGTAAATTTATAGGTGCTATTTGAGCTGTGCTTAGCCACACTGTTACGGGTGCAGAGGGAGTGGAGCTTTGGGCTAAGCACACATCCCTGAGGGGCATCAGTGTCGATTATCAGCGAGGTGGTGATTTTCAATTTATTATCAAAGAATGCATAAGTTATATACCTTGAGATTTGTCTGCTTACCGGCAGCCACAAAGCAAGAAACCCAAAGAACCCAATTAAAATAAAGACAAAACCACTGCGCAGAGGAAGGGAAAGAAAAAAAAACACAACATTCAAAGAACAGGAGCAAGTGACAGCGTTCCGAACCAGATTGAGTCCTTAGATCCAGTCCCCAGAGCAGCCGGGGTCGGCCCAAACCTCGGTCTCAGCAGCAGAGAGCCGGAGCAGTTCACCACCAAGAGATGAAGGAACATCGCGGGAGAGCGAGCACAATCAGTCCAACTCCCGCCTCCAGTCGCGACACTCAGTCTATCCGGACCGGCATTTAAATTGTCCAAGCACCGGGTAGTGCCTCGATCTGGGACCTGGACCCCGGCATAGCAAAACACTCGGGCTGTCCAGCCCAAAGCCATCCTCGATCTCACCAGATCGGCTCGGCGCTTGCAGGAGGACGGGGGACGGGCACCGAAATCTTGCCGCGTCGACCCCTCTCTAGCTCGCTCACCCCAACTCTAACGGCGATACCGACTCCATCTTGGGCTGTGAGTCTCTGGTGAGGAAGTCAAGGATCCAGCTGCGGAGGCCCCAGTTTTGGAGCTTTTGGATAAGAAATGTAGGAATGATTGTACTAAACGCTGAGCTGTAGGGATGAGAATCAGAGTGTTTATTGTCACAGACATTAGCTGTGCAATTTTGTAGCAGCAGTACAATGCAAGATACAAATATGATTAATATACTGAGAGGCATCAGTGTTACTCTGCTGATGTGTTTACGTTCCTTACCAAAGTTCCCTGTATCAGTTTTTCCGAGCAGATGCAGAGGAAGCGCATGCTGCTCTGATTTCTCCTGACCAGATGCACAGTGTGAATTCTGCGTCAGATGTCCCCTTCTGGTATGAAGGTGTAAGCTGATCGCAGCCAGACAGCTGGTTCATATAACAGCAGCAACCAAGCACTGGGGACGAAGAGACGGGCTGACGCAATGGTTCCTATTGCCGTTTGCAAAGCACTGAACGGTTCAGGAACACGGCCATGAATGCAGGGCAGCCATTGCCTTCACGTTACGTCAAAATCAGAATCAGTTTTAATATCACCGGCATATGTCATGAAATTTGTTAACTTTGCAGCAGCAGTACAATGTAATACAAGACAATATAGAAGAAAACACTAAATAAATGAATTACAGTGAGCATATACATATATATTAAATAGTTATGTTAAAATGAGTAAGACAGAAATGGAAATAAAAAAGTAGTGAGGTAGTGTTCATGGGTTCAATGTCCATTCAGAAATCGGATGGCAGAGGGGAAGAAGCTGTTCCTGAATCGCTGAGTGTGTGCCTTCAGGCTCCTGTACCTCCTCCCTGATGGTAACAATGAGAACAAGGCATGTCCTGGGTGGAGGGGGTCCTTAATGATGGGCGCTGACTTTCTGAGGCATCGCTCCTTGAAGATGTCCTGGATACTACGGAGGCTGGTGCCCCTGATGGAGCCGATTAAGTTTACAACTCTCTGCAGCTTCCTTCGATCCTGTGCAGTAGGACCCCTCCCCCCAACTATACCAGATGGTGATGCAGCCCGTTAGAATGCTCTGCACAGTACATCTACAGAAGTTTTCGAGTGTTTTAGGTGACGAACCAAACCTCCTCAAACTCCTAATGAAATATAGCCACTGTCTTGCCTTCTTTGTATCTGCCTCGATATATTGGGACCATCTATACATACATGTTTGCATCAATGCACTGAATGGCACAGGATATGGGTATTCCTGGCAAGACTGACATTCATAGTTCATTCAGAACGAATCTTGAGGAGGTCTGGTGAGATGCCGAGGTCTAGAAGCTGAAGGGGTTTCAACTGGTCCTTTTGGAAGGGAGATCCGGGATTTAGATCTGGCATCAATGAAGAACCGGTGATATGCGCTTAGTGGCCACTCCATTAGGAAGAGGAGTGGGACCCGGTGTGGTCTGCTGTTGCTGTAGCCCATCCACCTCAAGGTTCGACGTGTTGTGCATTCAAAGATGCTCTTCTGCACACCACTTTTGTAACGTGTGGTTATTTGTGTTACTGTCGCCTTCCTGTCAGCTTGAACCAGTCTGGCCATTCTCCTCTGACCTCTCTCATTACAAAGCCATTTTAGCCCACAGAACTGCCGCTCACTGGACTCTTTTGTGTTCCTTGCACCTTTCTCTGTAAACACTATAGACTGTTGTGCGTGAAAATCCCAGGAGGTCAGCAATTTCTGAGATAATCAAACCACCCCGCCTGGCACAACAATCATTCCACAGTCAAAGTCACCTAGACAAAACTTCCTCCCTGTTCTGATGTTTGGTCTGAACAACAACTGAACCTCCTGACCATGCCTGCATGCTTTTCTGCATTGAGTTGCTGCCACATGATTGGTGGATTGGGTATTTGCATTAATGAGTAGCTGTACCTAATAAAGTGGCCTTTCGCCATCTTTCCCACGAAGGATAAAACGTAAACTTGGAAGTGGCGACATTCCCATGGACCTGTTGCCCATGTCCTTCTGTGGCATTGGCGGTAAGTCTTGGACTCAGGATAGTCCTGGCAAACTGCTGCAGTGCACCACGTGGCTGCTGCATTCGGTACCCACGGTGGTGAGGGGACAACTGATAAAGGTGGTGGAAGAAGTGCCAATCCGACATTCCTATGAAATCAGTAAAGCTAGGAAAGGTTGGGAAAACCTTCAGGATGGTCATGAGGGGATGCGGAGTGCAAATGTTGAAGTGTTGACCTTTAACCTTTTGGGTCTTTGGGTAGCTTTAATTAAATTAATTACCTCAGATAAAGTTGACTTCAGATATTGTCCCAAAATGTACAGCTCTGTTAATCGCAGGAACCAGCCTCCTCTCTGTGGACTGTCTACACTTGCAGCCACTAAGATCAAAGACCCCATGGACCCCAGACATTCTCCCTTCTCCGCTCTCCCATCGGGCAGAAGATACAAAGGACTGAAAGCACGTCCCACCAGGCTCAAGGACAGCTTCCATCCCACTGTTGTCGGGCTTGTGTGGATCTCCTGCCCAACAAGATGGACTCTTGGCCTCATAATCTGCCTCGTTATGATCTTGCACTTTATCGTTTACCTGCTCCGCACTTTTTCATTAGCTTTCACAATTTATTCTGCATTGTTATTGTTTTACCTTGTTAAGACCATCAGAAATAGGAGCAGAATTAGGCCATTTGGCCCATCGATTCTGCTTTGGCATTTCACCATGGCTGATCCATTTCCCCCTCAGCCCTAATCTCCTGCCTTCTCCCTGTATCCCTTCATGCCCTGACTAATCAAGAATCTACCAACCCCTGCCTTAAATACACCCAATAGCTTGGCCTCCACAGCCACCTGTGGCAACGAATTCCACAGATTCACCATCCTTTGGCAAAAAAAATTCCTCCTCATCTTCGTTCTAAATGGACGTCCCGCTTTTCTGAGTCTGTGTCCCCTGGTCTTAGACTCCCCACCATAGGAATCATCCACTCAATCTCTATTCTACCTCAATGCACTGTGTAATGATTTGATCTGTATATTATCAAGTACTGCCGCCACAAAATTAACAAGTTTCACATCCTATGCCGGTGATATTAAACCTGATTCTGATTCTGATTCTGAACAGTATGCAAGACAAGCTTTTCACTGTAGCTTTGTGCATGTGACATGAATATATTAATACAACACCAGAGAAGTATTACCCTTAGGTGTGGTGTATGGGGTGTCCAGGGAGGGCTAGAGCTTCTGGTGCAGGGTCTTGTGTCCCTTCTGGGGCAGCTCCCTCACCTGTGGTCCCCACCGGACACTCAGCTCTCACCTGCGGCTCCAAGTAGCCGTTTGCATGCGACAGCAGCCACACCCCGGTACACCGCTTCGACAGGCGGAATAAACCGGGTGAGGGTAGCCGGTGCGCCACATACTGTCATGAGATAGGGACGTGCGCGTCCCAGCATGTGAAGTCAGCTCTGATGGACTGGTCAGATGAGATGTACAGAAGGGCGGTTCTGAAACGCTCTGTGGAGAGCAATGAGTGTGACAAGACATCACGGTCATCCACTGCAAGCAAGAAAGACCCCAGTTTGTGACACTTATTCATACCACTGGACCCAGACTCCCCAGGATGAGAGAGTGGAACTGCCCCAGTGCAATGTCTTCTCCACTTTAAAAACTCTCCCCCACAGGTTTCCTGTCATCCTGGGACACGGTGGACATCCACCACCCCAGCAGCACCATGACATTTTAAAGATTTAATCCATTGGCACAAATTAAACATGAGAGCGTCCACAAAAGCTAAAAATGCTTGGCAAATGCAGAGTCCATCAATGGGACTGCTATACAAATTGGTGTGTTCTCGAAAGCACACACTCTTACAGTCTGGTCTTGATGGTCGATATTCTACACACTACAGTTGTCACCGACTTCACCAAGACCAGAGCGTATGGGTGTGTGCCTTCGAGGACATACAGGGCATCACGATCATTATGTGCCCTGTCGTATGATGCGGGCGGTCGAGGTCTTCGACGATGATTGTTCTTGACAAATTTTTCCACAGAAGTGGTTTGCCATTGCCTTCTTCTGGGCAGTGTCTTTACAAGACGGGTGACCCCAGCCATTATCAATACTCTTCAGAGACTGTCTGCCTGGCATCAGTGGTCGCATAACCAGGACTTGTGATGTGCACCAGCTGCTCGTACGACCATCCACCACCTGCTCCCATGGCTTTTGGACATACCCAAAACAAAAGCCATGGAAGAATCAGGAGTTTTGTAGCCTGCTGAGGGCTAGACCTGTGGTATTCAGGATTGAAGGTCCAGAACTATACAAGAAGTCCATGTATTACCTACAGGAACTATTTTAAGGGTGAAAAAAACAATCCTTTTTCAGGTTAGAGACAGAATCAGATGCACGTCAGCTCTGGCAGGGTTTGCAGGCCATTACCTCCTGCAAAGCGAAACCTAATATCATGATGCTTCTCTCCCGGATGAGCTCAATGCCTTTGATGCACGCTTTGGAAAGGAGAATAAGACTACCCCTGGGCGAATTCCTGCAGCATCTGGCACCCCTGTGATCTCTGTCTTGGAGGCCAACGTCAAAAAATCTTTCAAATGGGTGAACCCTTGCTAGGCCTCAGGCCCTGATGGTGTACTGAAAACCTGTGCCAACTAACTGGCAGGAGTTTTCAAGGACATCTTCAACCTCACTTCTGCTACCAGAAGTTCCCACCTGGTTCAAAAGGGTGACAATCATACCAGTACCCAAGTCGAGCAGGGTGAGCTGCCTCAACAACTATCATCCAGTGGCCCTCACATCTACTGTGATGAAACGCTCTCAGAGGCTGGTAATGGCTAGAACCAACCCCTGCCTCAACAGAGACCTGAACCCACTGTAACTGGGCTTTTGCCACAGTAGGTCTACAGCAGATGCCGTCTCATTGGCTCTCCACTGACTTCAGATCACCTGGACAACAGCAATACCTACTTCTGGCTGCTGTTTATTGATTGCAACTCAGCATTCAACACAATCATACCGTCAGTCCAAATCAACCAGCACCAAAGCCCGTTTACCTCTCTCTGCAAATGGATCCTTGACTTCCTCACCAGGAGACCACAGTCTGCGCAGATGGGAAATAACATCGCCTCCTCACTGACAATCAACACCGGTGCACCTCAAGAATGGTGTTTAGCCCACTGCTCTACTCTCTCTACACCCTTGACTGTGTGGCAAGGCACAGTTCAAATACCATCTAGAAATTTGCTGATGATACAACAATTTTTGGCAGAGTTTCCGATGGAGACGAGGAGGCGCACAGGAGCGATATAAATCAGCTGGCTGAGTGGTATTGCAGCAACAACCTTGCGCCCAACATCAGCAGGACCTAGGAACCGACTGTGGACTTCAAAAAGGGGAATTCAAGAGAAAAAGCACCAGTCCTCGTCATGGGATCAGAAGTGGAAAAGGTGAGCAACCTCAAGTCAAGTCCCTGGGTGTCAACACCTCTGACGATCTATCCTGGGCACAACATATTGATGCTGTTACAAAGAAGGCACGACAGTGACTATGTTTCGTTAGGAATTTGAGGAAAGTTGGTTTGTCACCAAAAACACTTGCAAATTTCTACAGATGTACCGTGGAGAGCATTCTGACAGTCTGCATCGCTGTCCGGTATGGGAGGTTGGAGGGGGCACGGCACACGATTGAAATAAGCTGCAGGAAGTTGTAGCTCAGCCAGATCCAGCAACCAGGACATCTTCAAGGAGGGGCGCCTCAAAAAGGCAGCATCCATCATCGCCCTCTTCTCATTGCTACCACCGGGGAGGAGGTATGGGAGCCTGAAGGCTCAACATGTTAGGAACTGTTTCTTCCCCACTGCCATCCGATTTCAGAACGGCAATGAATCCCCCCCATGAACACTCCCTCAATATTTTCCTCTCTTTGCACTACTCATTTAATGTGATTTTCTTCTTTTATCGGCACCGATTGCAATTCACAGTTTTTGTTATTGTATATTGCAACGTGCTGCTGCCACAAAACAATAGATTTCACAACATACGCCAGTGGTATCATTCTGATTTCGACATTTTGTGAAAGTTTGACTTTTTCCTGAAACTTACTAAGAAGTGTTTCTGCACCATAACTTTGAATGGTCAACTACAGACCTGCAGGGGTCAGAGATCAGAGATCTGTGCAAGACCAGAGATTGTTGTTGTCTGTGTGTGTGTGTGTGTGTGTGTGTGTGTGTGTGTGTGTGTGCGTGTGTGTGTACGTGCGTGTCTGTGTCTACGTGCGTGTGTGTGTACGTGCGTGTGTCTATATGTGCGTACGTGTGTGCGTGCATGTGTGCACGTGTGTGCGTGTGTTTGATGTTCATGTAATATATCAACGGTCAAGAAGGCGGTCTCTGCAAGCGTTGTGGAACGTGTCGAGCACGACAAGACACAGAAGACGTCCTGGTCATCCACTGCGCCTAGTCCCATCTCCAGCCGTCTCGACTCTGTCTTGCCACTGGATCCAGATGGGAATTGGGAAGAGAGAGTGAGGCTGACGCTGCGCAACTCTCCCTCACTTAAATCCAAATCACGCGCTAGTCTCGACACCATCTGGTGTCAAGGTCCTCATCGACGTCGACGATGGACGAACAATACATCAATGAAGGTGGATTTGAATTGACTAGGCTGGTGTGAGATTCCCCCGATAACAAATCGTTGTGTTCTGTGAAACGGTGAGCATGCTCTGCTGGTCCCAGAATGCGTGGTGACACTTGCGGGCTGCCCTCAGCACACCCTTAGATTCTGTTGGTTAACACAAACAGTGCCTTTCACGGTATGTTTCTGTTTATATGTGATAGATAAATGTTTAATTTTCTATTTATTGAGATGCAATGTAGAGTAGGTCCTTTTGGCCCTTCGAGTCACGCCATCCAGCAATCCCCCAGTTTAACTCCAGCCTAATCTCAGGACAATTTACAATGACCAATTAACCTACTAATTGGTACACCTTTGGACTGTGGGAGGAAACCGCAGCATCTGGAAGAAACCCATATGATTACAGGGAGCTCACGTACAAACTCCTTACAAGCAGCGGCAGGAGTTGAACCTGAGTCACCTGTACCGTAAAGCATCGTGCTAACCGTTATGTGAACCTGAGTCTCAAGTTCAAGTTTAAGCTTCATTGTTATTCAACCATATGCACACAGCTGAATCAAACAGTGCGCTTCCAGGGCCAATGTGCCAAACACAGTGTCAACAGCACACAACACGAAGCGCATATAGTTACGATGCAGTAAACATACCGTTACAAAGAAAAAATAAAATGAGCACAAAATAAAAGTCCCTGAGTGTCGTGAGATGTTTGTCCTGGAGCCATGTTTCTGTAAGAAGAAGCTCACAGCAGTTCCTCATCTCTTGCAAGTGCAGCCACAGATGGATGCAATCGAGCTTGTCTACCCCGTCTCAATCTTCCCTAACTGCATTAGCTGTTTTCATTAATCTCCCTCCTTCAAGCTGTTCTTGCCATTAAAAGAATCATGTCGTTAGCATGACTTAAACTTCTGAATTCACCTGGGGAACTTGAAATGATTGGTTTATCATTTCAATCAGAATATAATGATTTAGGAACAGCTTCTTCCCCTCTGCCATGCAATTTCTGAATGGATGATGAAGCCGTGAACACTACCTCACTACTTTTTAAAAATGTTTTGCTCTACTTATTTAATTTAACTGTTTAATATAACTATACTTACTGTAATTCACAGTTTTTCTATTATTATGTATTGCATTGTACTGCTGCCTCAATGAACAACAAATTTCACGACTTATGCCAGTGATGTTAAACCTCATTCTGATGGAGAGCACTCTGACTAGCTGCATCACCGTCTGATATGGTCAACCA
Organism: Mobula birostris; assembly: GCF_030028105.1. NCBI lineage: Eukaryota > Metazoa > Chordata > Chondrichthyes > Myliobatiformes > Myliobatidae > Mobula > Mobula birostris. Next base: position 3,601,367 of record NC_092398.1, read on the forward strand.
ATAGACAGGATTGGAAAAAGCTGCAGACGGTGTAAACTGAACTAATGCCGTCACGGGCAAGAGCTTTCCCAGCACCGAGGAAATCTTCAAACGGTGGTGCCCGGAGAAGGTGGCGCTCATCATTAAGAACCTGTCACCACCCAGGACAAGCCCTCTTCTCATTGCTACCATCAGGAAGGAGGTACGGGAGCCTGAAGACACACACACACACACACACACGCACACACACACAATGATTCAGGAACAGCTTCTTCCTCTGTCCCATCAGACTTCTGAATGGACATTGAACCCATGAACACCACCTCACTACTTTTTAATTTTTTTATTTTTCACTACTTATTCAATATAACTATTTTATATATAAATATACTGACTGTAAGTCACAGTCTTTTCTCTATTATTATTTATTGCGCATACTGCTGCCACAGAGACAACAGATTTCATGACATGTGCCGGTGATATTAAACCTGTTTTTGATTCTGTGTGAATCCCGGTATAAGGGGAAGAGTTGAATTCCAAGTTACAATGATGTTTTTAGTTTCCCCGTGATGGGTAGGTGATCAGAGTGTGCAGCTGCCTGACCTTTCGGTGCTCGGGTCAGGACAAGAAGACGAATTTCTAATGAGGAAGAAAGCAAACAGCCCTGGAGTAAATAAGAGGCGGTGAGTCCTAACTTATAGATGCCACATGATTATTTTATACCAAGCTTTGTGTTATAATACACAGAGCTGAAGTTCCTGTGCAGACTGAGCAAGTATAAGAAAAAGAATTATTTAAAAATTAATTTGTTATTACAAGGAGCGTGTCTGAAGAGTCAATATTCCAACAAGGTCTTTGTGGAATGTCTGGGCTTTTCATGCCAGGGCCCACAAGGCAAGTTCCACTGTGTACCCGTTCCTTCCCGAGTCTCGCGCTTCCTGCAGCATGCTGTGGCGTCAGAATCAAATCCTTGGCAGGGAAACGTGGAATGGAGGCTGGATTAGTCAGAGAGATGGAGAAAGAGAAAGAGAGAGAGAGAGAGAGTATTGCATATCACCTGGGAACTCCAACTAGAAACCATGTTACACAGGAGCCCTCTATTGGTTGACCAAAATATTACAGCGGCTCTCTGCACCAAGGAATCAGAATCAGGAACTAGTTCAAAGTTCGAAGTAAATTTATTATCAAAGAACATATACATTACCATATGCTACCCTAAGATTCATTTTCTTGCGGGCATTCTCAATGAATCCATAGGAGAGTCAATGAAACACTGCTACCAGTGTGCAAAAGACAATGAACTGTGCAAATACAGAAAGAAACAAATAATAATAAGAAAGAAAGAAAGAATAAATATTGAGAACATGAGATGAAGAGTCTTTGAAGGAAGGTTGTGGGAACATTTCAAGGATGGGGCAAGTGAAGTTGAGTGAAGTTATCCCCTCCTTTTGATAATAATTCCAAAAAAAGCCATCGGTGCCTCGGCTGAGTGACACCATGAGACATAACGCTCTCAAAACTAGGGCCCTGCGATTAGTGCTAATCAGACTTAAATAATACAAGTAATGTGGAATCCCCAAGTCTATCAAAATAAACTTAACAAGTATAAGCAGAAAGCACCAGAAGACCACATTACAAACAGCAAGTCGCTTGAGAAAAACACAAGGAACCCTGAATCTGATTAAACGACAATTAACCAATTCAGGTGCTCTAAAAACCATAGAGTCTAATGCTCTCCAGCACCCCACACAGGTCTGAAGAACTTATTACAAGTACTAATTTCCTCTAGTTGGCCTGACTATATATATTTTGGCAGGAATCCTTCTTGGATACACCTTACAAATTGTGCCCTATCTAAAGCTCTTGCATAAGGAAGGAATATTAGGGAAGTTGAAATCACCCATGACAACAACCCCGGTATTTTTGCACCTTTCCAAAATCTGCCTCCCAATAGAGTGGTTCTCCCTTTTTTTTATCTGACTTCCACCTACCCTGGCAGATGATCTTTCGACAACGTCCTCCCTTTCTGCAGCTGTGATGCTATCCCGGATTAGCAATGCCACTCTCCCACCTCTTTTAACTCCATCCTTGTCCCTTTAGAAACATCTAAACCCCAGAAGGTCCAGCAGCCATTCCTGCCCTTGTGACAGCGAAGCCCCTGTAATGACCTCAATGTCTTAGCTCCAAGATAGTGGACCACATGGAAGCTGCAACAGGGAATCAGGAGGGAGGAGAGGATGGCGGTGCGACGCAGCGCGCGCGACCTCTCCAGTGAATGACATCGTATTTGTAAGTAGCATGCTGTGCACAATTCTGATTTGATGGAGACAGACGTGAGAAGCACGGAGGAACATCTGGAGAAACTTCTGAAATGCCCGGTTCGCTGCCGCTGCTAATGTGCGATTGAGAATCTCCGGAGGGGAAGGCCCCAAATCCTCGGCTTTGCCTGTTGCCTGCAGCCGGGGCTGGGGTCGAAGCACTCGGCAGAGATGGTGCTCGGTGCTCAGTGTCAGACGGCTGGTCAGAGGCTCGAAGTTTTTGGACGGACTCGGAGTCGGACTGTGGTCGGGTGCTTCCAGGGTGCTGCATCGGCAAGTTTGCGGCGCTGGAGGTTCATGGCAGGGAGAGTTTTCTTCCTTCTCCCGTCTACGTGAGATGATGGGACTTTCGAGAGACTTTGAGACTTTTTTTTTACCGTCCCCATGGTCTGTTCTTCGTCAAATTACGGTATTGCTTTGCACTGTTGCAACTATATGTTATAATTATGTGGTTTTTGTCAGTTTTTCAGTCTTGGTCTGTCTCATGTTTCTGTGATATCACACTGGAGGAACATTGTATCATTTCTTAATGCATGCATTACTAAATGACAATAAAAGAGGACTGCGTGTCCTCATAATCTAATATATACAAAAGAAATTTTGCAGATGCTGGAAGTCCAGAGCAACACACACAAACTGCTGGAGGAACTCAGCAGGCCAGGCAGTGTCTATGGAAAGGAGTAAACAGTCAATGTCTCCGGCTGAGACTCATCGTCAGGACTGGAAATGAAGGGGGAAGACGGCAGAATAAAAAAGGTGGGGGGGGAGGAGAAGGAGGATAGAAAGAAGGTGATAGGTGAAGCCAGGTAGATGGGAAAGGACAAGGGCAGGAGAAGCAAGAATCTGATAGGAGAAGAGAGTGAATCATTGAAGAAAGGGAAGGAGGAGGGGACACAGGGGGAAAGTGATAGGCAGGGAAGAAGTAAAAGATCAGAGTGAGGAATAGACGGGGGGGGGGGTGGAATTTGTCTACCAGAAGGAGAAATCTACATTTATGCTATCTCATTGGGGGGTACCTAGATGGACTATGAAGTTTTACTCCTCCACCTTGAGGGTGGCCTCATCTTGGCACAAGAGGAGGAAATGGACAAACATCGGAACAGGAAATGTATAAGCCTTTGTTCACACAGCAAACCTTCAGGAGAAAGAGTCCAAGAGATTCCAGGCGGACCTCACTCTCCTGACACAATGTTTGATACATGACATTCTTCTCTAGAGAGTTCAACAGGCATGGCAGCTCTCTGCTCATAGAAAACCAACCAGCAGATGTTGAGGCTTTGTAATTCATTGGTCAGACTGCACTTGGAGTAATGTGAGCAGTTTTGGGCCCCATATGTAAGAGAGGATGTGCTGGCATTGGAGAGGGTCTAGAGGAGGTTCAAAAGAATGATCCCAGAAATGAAAGGGTTAATGTATGAGGAGTGCAGATGGCTCTAGGCCTGTACTCACTGGAGTTTAAAAGAATGGGGGGGGGGGATCTCTTTGAAATGTACAGAATATTGAAAAGCCTAGATCGTGTGGATGTGGAGAGGATGTTTCCAATACTGGTGGAGTCTGAGACCAGAGGCCACAGTCTCAGAACAGAAGGATGTCCATTTAGAACAGAGATGAGGAGGAATTTCTTGAGCTGGAGGATGATAAATCTGTGGAATTCGATGATTGTGGAGGCCAAGTCTTTGCATATATTTAAAGCAGGGATTGATAAGTTCTCGATTAGTCATGGCATCATGGCATCAAAGATTATGGGGAGAAGGAAGGAGAATGGGGTCGAAAGGGAAAATAAATCAGCCGTGATGGAATGGTGGGGCAAACGCGATGGGCCAAATGGCCTAATTTTACTCCTAAGTCTCATGGTCTTGGGGTCCTATGTACTAAGATAGAACGGAGAAAAGGGAATGGCTAAGGTGGCCAACAACCTTGATGAGAAGAGGCCATGCCCTGGATGGCGAGGGACGTCTGTGATGGCTGCCGCCTTCTTGTGTCATCATCTTTTACGGAGTCCATTTATAGAGTCATAAAGTACTACAGCACAGAAACAGGCCCTTTGGTCCATTTAGTCTGTGCCGGGAAGCTATGGGCCTACCTGCCAGATGGCCTATGCGGATCTTGGGAAAATCATCAAAACAGCACCCCACCCTCAACTTCAGAGACCATCCTTGACGAGCAGGTGAAAGGCTGTACCTAATAAAGGGGTCACTGAGTGTCTATGAGTAGGGTTTAAACTCATATTCCATCCTAAAGACTATGTTCAACAAAGAATGTAACCCTGGAAGGGGAAAACACTGACTCAGATCACAAATCACGTTCTGTGATTTTTGCTATTTTATTGCAATTTAACCAATAAAGAAGGCACCAGTGAGCCACACGAGCAAAGGCGACATCCTCCGGACAGTTCATGGCAGTGCTTCTTTCACTTCTTTTACATCTCCTTCGTCTTTCAAATGTGGTTCTGCACTGCTGGAGCCTGTGATCTACGTCTCAGCGGCGCACTTCCGGGCCAATTGAGCGATGTGATGCTTTGCTGCCTCCGAGGGTGTTCCACAAGGTTTTGAGTGAAGTATGCGGCCTGGAGGCCAAGAAGCCTGGAGTCAGGGCCATGGTGGGGCTCGCCCATGATTGACACCATTTCCCACGGATCTCGCCAGTTGAAGCACTGAGGAAGATTGAAGTCATCGAGGCGAGCGGAAAGTGATCAGGTATTCAGCGTCATAAGACCATAAGGCAGAATTAGACATTTGGCCCATCGCGTCTGCCCCACCATTCCACCACAGCTGATTTATCTTCCCTCTCGGCCCCATCCTCCTTCCTTCTCCCATTAATCTTCGACGCCATGACCAATCAAGAACTTATCGACCTCTGCTTTAAATATATGCAATGACTTGGCCCGACTACCAGCCTCTCGCTCGCTGCTGCATGCAACGGTCTCTCTCTCTCCTCCTCTCGCTCGCTGCTCCCGGAGGAAGGTCCCTGCATTCGAATGATCCCTCTCCCTCGATGATGTGGGAGGATGGTACCGAGGTTCTGGGTCAGGAGTTTGTGGATCGGACTCTGTCGCTCCTGTTTTTGTTGCTATTCTGGTCAATTCTGAATCGGGGTGGCCTGCAGATAATGAGCACCAAGCTGAGCTGAATACAGTATGCCTGGACTCTTCTGTTTTTATGTTATTATATTCGGTGTTTTCCGCTCTTTTTTGGTTGCATTTTGTGTGATTTGTTTATTTTTACAGGTGGGGGGGTTGATGTTTTTCTTCAAATGGATTCTTTGGTGTTTCTTTGTTTTGAGGCTGTCTGTGAAGAAGATGAGTCTCAGGGTTGTATACTACACACACACTTTGATAATAAATGTACGTTGCATCCTTTGGATCCTTTAATGTTGTATGACATTGATTCTATGAGAGATTACTGCACCACCCAGGACATGCCCTCTTCTCACTACTACCATCAGGGAGGAGGTCCAGGAACCTGAAGAAACACATTCAATATTTTATTTATTTGCTTATTGAGATACAATATAGAATAGGCCCTTCCAGCCCCTCCAGCCACGACATGCAGCAGTCCCCACTTTAACCTGAAGAAGGGGCTCGGCCCGGACGTCGACTGTACTCTTTTCTATAGATGCTGCCTGGCCTGCTGAGTTCCTCCAACATCTTACTTTACTTTATTGTCGCCAAACAATTGATACTAGAGCGTACAGTCATCACAGCGATATTTGATTCTGCGCTTCCCACTCCCTGGAGTACAAATCCATAGTAAGTATTAAAAATTTAAATTATGAATCATAAATAGAAAATAGAAAAGGGAAAGTAAGGTAGTGCAAAAAAACCAAGAGGCAGGTGTGGATATTTGGAGGGTATGGCCCAGATCCGGGTCAGGATCCGTTCAGCAGTCTCATCACAGTTAGAAAGAAGCTGTTCCCAAATCTGGCCGTACGAGCCTTCAAGCTCCTGAGCCTTCTCCCAGAGGGAAGAGGTACGAAAAGTGTGTTGGCTGGGTGGGTCGTGTCCTTGATTATCTTGGCAGCACTGCTCCGACAGCGTGCGGTGTAAAGTGAGTCCAAGGATGGAAGATTGGTTTGTGTGATGTGCTGGGCCATGTTCACGATCTTCTGCAGCTTCTTCTGGTCTTGGACAGGACAACTTCCATACCAGGTTGTAATGCACCCTAGAAGAATGCTTTCTACGGTGCATCTATAAAAATTAGTGAGGGTTTTAGGGAACAGGCCAAATTTCTTTCTCAGGAAGTAAAGGCGCTGGTGGGCCTTCTTGGCAGTGAACTCTGCTTGGTTGGACCAAGTCAGGTCATTTGTGATATTGACCCCGAGGAACTTAAAGCTTTTGACCTGTTCCACTTGCGCACCACCGATGTAAATGGAGTTGTGCGGTCCGCTACTCCTTCTGAAGACAACAACCAATTCCTTCGTCTTGCTGACATTGAGGGATAGGTTATTGTCTTTGCACCATGCCACCAGGTTCTTAATTTCCTCTCTGTACTCAAGCTTATCATTACCCAAGATACGGCCTACAATTGTTGTGTCATCAGCAAACTTATATATTGAGTTTGATGGAAACTTGGCTACACAATCATGGGTGTACAATGAGTACAGCAGGGAACTGAGTACACAGAATTTTGCGTGCATTGCTTGGATTTCCAGCTTCTGGAGATTTTCTCTTGTTACCAATTTAACCCTAGCCTAATCAGGGGACAATTTACAATACCCAATTAACCTACCGACCGGTATGTCTTTGGACTGTTGGAGGAAACCCACACGGTCATGGAGGAGGATGTCCAAACTCCTTACAGGCAGTGGCAGCAATTGAACCCTGGTCATCTGTACTGTCAGGCATTGTGCTAACCACGACACTAAGCTGTGGGCACATTTTAGGAACAGCTCTTTCCCCTCTGCCATCAGATCTCTTTACTGAGGCAGCAAGAGGTGTCGGGAGACCATGGGGGGGGTGTTGGTTTCTGGGACGTGTCCGCAACTCTCCGTAGTTTCTTGTGGTCTGGGGCAGAGCTGTGACGCATCAGAACAGGGCAGATTTTTGAATGGTCCCATTGATATGAAACATAAAGTGAAATGGGAACGTTGAGAGTGAGGAAAGAGGAAGGGAAGTCGTGCAGGGGAAACCTTGAACGAAACTGAATCTGCTGCCTGTGCATATTGCATGGAAATTGACTCCAATTGCTCTCTGAATGTTGCGTCAGCAGATTGAACACTGCCACTGAAGTTTTGTTTTTATTGACTCAGAGATACGGCAGGGGAACATAAACCTCCACCCCAACGAGACCACCCCCTGGTTACGCCCACGTGACCAACTAACCGACTCACGCATACGACCTTAGGAGGTGGGAGGAAACTGGAGCACCCAGAGGAAACCCGGGCCATCACGGGGAGAAGGTACAAGCTCCGTAAAGACAGTGGCGGGATTGAACCCATGTCGCGGGTGCTGTAATAGTGTTTCCCTAACTGCTACACTACCGCGCATTCACTCCACTGAAGTTGGAGGCAGAGTACAGTACAGATTTTGTACAGCGAGTTGTGCACTACTGACTGGGGCAAATTTCTGGGGAAAAAAGTTTAAAAATCACCCCATTGGCCACGTGGGGAACATTTTCAGAATCAGTTTATTATCACCGACATACACAGTGGTGTGTCCTGTAATTTGTTGTTTTTCATGACATAGAGCTTTAAGATGGCATTGGTGACTCTCAGCAACTTCTGGCTGGTGGCTGACGAAACAAGGAAAACAGCAAAATAATTTGTTAATCACCCTGTGTCTGGTAAACGACCATCGCAAACAATAGCCCGTAGCTGCTCTTTGGACTTGGAGGCAGTTCGACATGGCAGAACCAAGGTGAGGCAGCGGGCCCATCACCGAGAGCGAGGAAGGCCTGAGGCTCGATCGACTTTAGTGCCGGGCGGAATCGGAAAGGTCGGATACAGGCCGAACTGAGGCAGCAAGGTCCAGGCCTCAGGGCGTGCCAACATGACTGATACCCGACGTTTGGACGACGACTTTGGCGCAAGGTCAGATTGAAAACGTCAGAGTGTCGGGGCCCAGGGCAAGGGACGGACCAATTCAGCTCGCTGCTCTACTCTGCGCTGAACTGAGGATCTTGGGACAGACTCTCTTTGTGGACTTCAGGTCAGAACGCTGTTTGCTTGCATTTATTGTTTGCATGATGTGTGTGTGTGTGTGTGTGTGTGTGTGTTTTCTCTGCACGGTGGGGTGTTTGATAGGTCTTTTTTTAATGGGTACTTTTGGGTTTCTTTGTGGCTGCCTGTAAGGAGATGAATCGCAAGGCTGTATAATATATACATACTTTGATAGCAAACGTACTTTGTAGACATTACTATAAACCACAGCAGTAAATGGATAGTACAAAAGAGGAAGAGCGAGGTGGTGTACGGATCATTCAGAAATCTGATGGCAGAGAGGAAAAGCTAAATTGTTGATGTTATGTCTTGTAACTTCAGAACATTAAACTGATTCAACGGAAGACAAAGGAGTCCGAAGCGTGAGTCGAACTTTCGTGTTTACTTTAAGTGAGGTGCACATGCATGACGCGGTAGCGTGATGACGTATGCAATTCACGTAGTTTTACATATAACGATAATAAATTATATAAACAGCAAAGAATGCTTAATCAAAATATATTTACAAAGCAACACACACACACACACACACACACACACACTTCTGGAGGAACTCATCAGGTCAGGCAGCATCCATAGAAATGAATAAACAATTGATGTCTCGGGCCGAGACCCTTCTTCAGGACTGCGAAGGAAGGGGGAAGGTACCAGAATATATATAAAAGATTCCTCAAGTATTACTTAAGTATTAAATACATAACAGTTTTAGGCTTCTGTGCCTCCTCCCAGAAGAGAAGGGAGCATCTACCAGACGGTGAGAGTACTTTGTAATGGAGCCGCCTCCACTTGAAGATGTCCTCGGTTGTGTCCGTGATGGAGCTGGGGTAGCTTACAACCTCTGCAGCCTCTTTAGATCTTATGCATTGGAGCTTCAATACCAGGCAGTGATGCAGCCAGTCAGAATGCTCTCCACTGCTCACCCGGAGAAACTTCTATTGACTTAACCAAATCTCCTCAATCTCCCAATAAACGCAGAACTATCCACACGGGCTGGCTCATTGCAACGTCAGAAGTAATGTTGCTCAAGTTCAAGTTGACCCAGGGTATCAACGCCATGAAGCAGACACATGGCAAACATCAGTTAACATCAGAAGAAAAAGCATTTCATTGTATATATTTCTCTGACATTAAATGTACCTTTGAAACCTTTGAAACATAGACATAAATGAACATAAGTTATGCATAAGTTACAGAGCAAAGGTAAAGAGAATACTTTAGACATAGGGAATCAATGCAAGCTAAGAGAAGGAAAAAGAATAGTCTGTGGCAGAGTTAGTTTAACTGAAGGAAAAATATTTCATTTGACAATTTCCAAGCTGGTTTTGGTTTATTTTAAAAGGTCAAAGAACATTTATTATCAAAGTATGTATATATTATAGAACCTTGAGATTCGTTGTCTTACAGGCAGCCACAAAACAAAGAAACCCAAAAGAACCCATAAAAAAGACCGTCAATCACCCAATGTGCAGAAAGAAAAAAAAAGCAAATCATGCAATCAATTAAAGTAAGCAAATAGCATTCAGAGTGAAAGTGAGTTCAAAGAGGAGTAAATGTCAGATTCGGGACCTGGAGCAGCCAAAGCAGGACAAAACTTCAGTCACAGTTCAGCGCAGAGCCAAGTCAACATTGTGGAGCCTGAAGCAGCCAGAGTAGGCCACAACCTCAGCCTCAGTTCAGGGCAGAGCCAAGCCCTCAGAAGTGGAGCCCAGAGCAGGCCAAAGCCTCAGCCTCAGTTCAGTACAGAGCCAAAAATTTATCGAAGAGCAGATGTCCCACCTCTCCCGGAAGTTCCGGGAGTCTCCCGCATATTAACAGCAGTTCCCCGATGCCCGCAAATTATATACAATATTCCGGAAATCGATTTTTTGAGAGGGAGAGGGAGCATCCTGATTGGTCTCTCTTTGTACTAAGTAGACCAATCAGTTTTCTCTGTGGGCGGGCTTTACAGTCGACCTCAAAAATAATGACAGTGTTGCTCGCTGCACTGTTTGCAACAGTGACTTTTCTATTGCCCATGGTGGGTTAAGACTGTAAAAGACATGTTGAGGTGAGTTTAACAGGTGTCATTTGTTCATTAGCACAGCTAACATTATTTAAACTAGCTGACTAGCTGCTAAGGAGCTACTCTATTGATGTCCTACGTGATGAGGCCAAACTCCCTGTAGACTTGCTTAAGGTTGTAATAGGATTAAAAAAAGACTCCATGATAATATAATATAATATAATATAAGTACATATTTTAATGTCACATTTTCTGCATATACCCAACTTGGTTTACAGATTAGACAAAATCACTAAACAAAGTATTACATACACCCTTGGAGGTCGACTGGAGGGGGGGGGGGGATATGGGGATGCAAGGGTTGGGGGTGCTACCTCGCTGAAATTAGTTTTTGCACGGTGGGATGTCTGGCAGAGTCCTCAGACACGGATCTTGGAGCAGCCGAAGTAGGCCAAAGCCTCAGCCACAGTTCAGCGCAGAGCCAAGTAAACATCATGGAGCCCGAAGTAGGCCAAAGCCTCAGCCACAGTTCAGCGCAGAGCCGAGTAAATGTCACAGAGCCCTCAGGTACAGAGCCTGGAGCAGCGGGAGCAGGCCAAAGCAGTTCAGCGCAGAGCCAAGTCAACACCATGGGGCCTGAAGCAGCCAGAGTAGGCCACAACTTTAGCTTCAGTTCAGCACAGAGCCAAGCAAACATCGCAGGGTCCTCAGACATGTAGACCAGAGCAAGCCACAACCTCAGCCTCAGTTCAAAAGATTCTTTAACATCACCTTTTAACTTATTTCAGCTCTTAACAGTCTGCAGAATTCTCTAGCGTTGTCAGCTGGCATAACATATATTGTTGGAACACCTTGAACACCAGCAGTGGCCAATTTTGCACATTAAAAGTTGGTGCTGCATTCGCTGAGTGGATCAGTCGGTCAGTGGTGGAGGGAAGTGGACAGTTTCCCTGAAGCTGAAGGACCGGCGGAACAATCTTAGTCTGTCCTCTACCCTTTGACCTGTTTGGCATGGGTGACCCTACTGAGGGCCCAGTCATGTAGCCCTGAATCTAGCCAGCATCGCTCTCCAGGTCAGTGAGGCACGCAAGCCTCCAAACCCTATGAGACTGTGGTCCTCTTAGAGGCTGTGTTAGCGAACTGACTAGGAAACCAGAGCATCTATACTGGCTTAGCAAGCTTCGGTCATGTACGATGAATAAGCAGCAGCTAAAATTAACACATTGCTAACCCCAAAATCCTTCCAAAAAAACTTTCTTTCTCCTTTCAGTAAAGTGTCAAACCACAGTGACTGGTAACTCGTGACTAATAGACTGCAGACTCTGGTTCCCTGCAGACGTGGCCAGAATATTATGTGCAATTTTACTCTATATTCGGATGATTCATTGGTCAGGAAGCCACACTACGTCTGAATTAAAAAGCTGAAGGAACTTAGTGGATCAGGTGACCTCTATGGAGGGAAACGGACAGAAAAAGTTTTGGGTCGAGGCTTCAGATATCTGGCATCTGCACTGACGTTGCAATATTGAGTACAGTTCTGGTCATCCCACTATAGAGAGGATGTTGGGGCTTTGGAAGAGGTGCAGAAGAGGTTTACCAGGATGCTGCCTGGTTTAGAGGACATGTGCTATCACGAGAGGCTGGATAAACTTGGGTTATTTTCTCTGGAGCGCCAGAGGCTGCGGGGAGATCTAATAGAGGTTTATAAGGTTATGAGAGGCATAGACAGAGTGGACAGAGAGCATCTGTATCCCAGGGTTGAAATCTCTCATACCAGAGGGCATACATTGAAGGTGAGAGGGGTAGGTTCAAAGGGGATGTGAGGGGTAATTTTTTTTACTCAGAGAGTGGTGGATGCCTGCTATGGTGGTGGAGGCAAATACATTAGAGGCTTTTAAGAAACGTTTAGATAGGCACATGAATGTGAAGAAGATGGAGAGATATGGACATGTTGTAAGTAGGAAGGATTAGTTTTTGGGGGTTTTTGATTAACTCTTTAGTTGGTTCAGTACAACACTGTGGGCCGAAGGGCCTGTTCCTGTGCTGTACTCGTCTATGTTCTGTGACATGTGGGACAATTTCCAAACCATTTTGAATGGCTTACCCAGTCCTGGTGGCTTCTCTGAACAACACCACCAACATATCATCTGTGAATCCAGGGGAGCCAACATACTTGACCACTGCTACACCACCATCAAGATCACTTGCTGTGCCACCGCACACCCACACTTTGGAAAGTCCGATCAGCTGGCTGTACTTCCACTCCCAGCGTATAGGCGGAGACTAAAGATCACAGCGCCAGTGGTGAGGACCACGAGGGTATGGTCATCAGAGGCAGGGGGCTGCTTTGAGTTGGTGGACTGGACAATATTCGGGGATTCATCTTCAATTCTGAATGAATACGCCACACTTGTCTCCGACTTCGTCAAGACCTGTGTGGATGAGTTTGAGAACATATCAGACATACCCAAACCAAAAGCCATGGATGAACCAGGAGATCCGTAGTCTGTTGAGGGCTAGATGTGTGGCATACAAGACCGGTGACCCAGAACTATACAAGAAGTCCAGGTATGACGTATGGAAGGCTATCTTAAGAGAGAAAAACAATTCTGATTGGAGATAGAGATGGAATTGGATGCACGTCAGCCCTGGAAGGGTTTGCGGGCCATTACTTTCTACAAAGCAAATCCTAACATCACGAATGGCTGTGATGGTTCAGTCCCAGATGAGCTCGGTGCCTTTTGTACATGATTTGAAAGGGAGAATAAAGCTACCCGTGTCCAAATCCCTGCAGCATCTGGTGACCCTGTGATCTCTGTCTCAGAGGTCAATGTCAGAATATCTTTCAAGAGGCTGAAACCTTGCAAGGCATCGAGTCCTGAAGGCGTACCTGGCAGGGCTCTGAAAACTTGCGCCAACCACCCGGCAGGAGTGTTCAAGGACATCGTCAATCTCTGACTGCTGCGGTTAAAAGTTCCCTCCTGCTTCAAAAGGGTGACAATTGTAAGGGGGTTCCGTCTTTATGTTACTGCAAAGGCTAATTAAAATGGCTTCTTTGTTATGTGATACTTGGGAATGCTTCTTTGTTATGTTAAACGCTGAGAAAGTTTTGCGCTAGCAGCTTGTTTTGGGTTAGGCGGTGATATGAAGATATTACGAGCCAATTGGGATAGTTGTTATGATTTTGGTGTATCTGGAAGATTTGTATGTGTGGGGTTTTGGGGGCAGAAGGCGGGAGAGAGAGACGGAGGATGGACCAGGTGCTGTGATGTCCGCTAACGGGGTCGGACCCCGAGGAGGGCGTTTGGCGAGGAGACGGAGACGGACTCATGTGGAGCGTCTGGTCGACCACCGTTGTGGTCCCAGGCGGCCGGTCGATGTGGTCAGAGGGGTCGCAAGGTGAAGAAGAAGGGTCCTGAGCTCCAACTGTTTGTGCACGAAGAGATTGAACTTTGATAAGTGTGGCGCCTTTTATTTCTCTTTTATATTTTATTCTCTGTTAATTATATAGTTCCAGTAATATCTATAAACTGTAAACCATTTAATCGTATCTGGTGTATTGTCTGTTATTTGGGCGGGGTGGGGTACATCACACAGCATCCACACGAACTATTACCTAGTTTCGCGGGGCCGAGGCTGTTTCCCTAGACGACAGCGAGCCGAGCAATCCTGCGGCTGGCCAGGGGGGCTACACAATCATACCAGCGCCCGCGAAGAGCAGGGTGAGCTGCCTCATTGAATATCAACCAGTGGCACTTACATGTACTGTGATGAAGTGCTTTGAGAGTTTGGTCTTGGCCAGAATCAACTCCTATATAAGCAAGGACCCATACCCACTGCAGCTGGCCTATCGACACAACAGGTCTACAGCAGATGTAATCTCAATGGCTCTTCACCTGGGCTTGGATCACCTGGACAATAGGTCGGAATGCTGTTTATTGATTACAGCTCAGCATACAACACCACCATACCCTCAGTTCTAATCAACAAGCTCCAAGTCCTGGGCCTCTGTACCTCCTTCTGCAACCGGATCCTTGACTCCCTCACTGGAAGACCACAGTCTGCGCGGATCAGAAGTAACATCTCCTCCTCGCTGACAGTCAACACTGGCGCACCTCGAGGATGCTGCTTCAGCGCACTGCCCACTGCGCTACACTGTAATTGTGTGACTAGGTGCAGCTCAAATCTATAAATCTGTCGACAGCACAACAATCAGTGCCAGAATTTCAGATGGTGACGAGGAGGCATACAGGAGCGAGCCAGACCAGCTGATTGAGTGGTGTTGCAGCAGCAACCTTGTACTCAACGTCAATAAAACCAAGAAATTGATTGTGGACTTCGTGAGGGGGAAGTTGAGGGAATACACACTAGTCCTCACCAAGAGATCAGAGGTGGAAAAGGTGAGCAGTTTCAACTTGGTGGACAATTCTGATTTGATGGAGATGGACGTGAAAGCACAGAGGAACATCTGGAGAAATTTCTGAAATGCAGGTTCGCTGCTGTTGTTACTGTATGATTGAGAATCTTCCGGAGGGAAGGCCTCAAAATCCCCGGCTTTGCCTGCTGTTGGCGACCGAGATTGAGGTTGAAGCATTCGGATAGAGATGGTGCTCGGTACTTGGTGTCGGAGGGCTGATCGGAGGCTCAAAGTTTTCGGACGACTCAGAGTCGGACTGTGGTCGGGCATGGCAGAGAGAGTTTTTCTTCCTTCTCCCATCTGCGTGAGATGTGGGACATTTGAGAGACTTTGAACTTCTTACTGTGCTCATGGACTTCTTCATCAAGTTATAGTAATGTTGAACTGTTGTAACTATATGTTATAATTATGTGGTTTTGTTAGTTTTTCAGTCTTGGTCTGTCCTGTGTTTTTGTGATATCACACCGGAGGAAATACTGTATCATTTCTTAATGCATGCATTACTAAATGACAATTAAAGAGGACTGCGTGTCCTCATAATCTAATATCTCTGAGAATCTATCCTAGGTCCAACACATTGATGCAATTACAGAGATAGCATGAAAGCAGCTATATTCCATGAAGAGTTTGAGGTGAATGGGTACGTCACCAAAGATACTTGCAAATTTCTATAGATATACTATGGCGAGTATTGTAACTGGTTGCATCACTGTCTGATATGGGAGGGAAGAACCACAGCACAGGATCAGAAAAAGCTGCGGAAAGTTGTGAAGCCTGCCAGCTCCATCATGGGCACCAGGATTCCCAGCATCCAGGGCACCTTCAAAAGGCAATGGCTCAGAAAGGTGGCAGCCACCACTATGGACCCCCATTACCCAGTACATACCTCTTCTCATTACTACCATCAGGGAGGAGGTCCAGGAGCCTGAAGACCCCTCTTCTCATCACTACCATCAGGGAGGAGGTCCAGGAGCCTGAAGACCCCTCTTCTCATCACTACCATCAGGGAGGAGGTCCAGGAGCCTGAAAACCCCTCTTCTCATCACTACCATCAGGGAGGAGGTCCAGGAGCCTGAAGACCCCTCTTCTCATCACTACCATCAGGGAGGAGGTCCAGGAGCCTGAAGACCCCTCTTCTCATTACTACCATCAGGGAGGAGGTACAGAAGCCGGAAGGCATACACTCAATGATTCAGGGACAGTTTCTTCTCCTCCACGATCAGATTTCTGAATGGGCAATGAGCCCATGAACACCACCTTGTATTTTTCCCCTCTTTTTGCACTAGTTGTTTAATTTAATTTTCTTTTTTAGTTTTTTTATGATGTACTGCTGCCACATAACAGCACATTTTGCAACATATGCTGGTGATATTTAACCCAATTTTGATTCTCTGATGAGTGCGGTATCAAGGCAACTAGTGGCAACTGTTGTCTGGACAGTGGGTTGAGACTGCATCTTTATATCCAGCCAGATTGATGTATATAGCATCATGTTCTGGCTTCTGTTCTCTTCCTCTCCAGCCCTTGGCCTGAAACATCAACTGGGCATTCCTCCTCTCCACAGATGCATTTTGTGTGTGTTGCTCTGGATTTCCAGCATCTGTAGAGTCTCTTGCATTTATAACCGTATAACAATTACAGCACGGAAACAGGCCATCTCGGCCCTTCTAGTCCGTGCCCAACGCTACTCTCACCGACCTGCACTCAGCCCATGACCCTCCATTCCTTTCCTGTCCATATACCTATCCAATTTTTTTAAAATGACAAAATCGAACCTGCCTCTACCACTTCTGCCGGAAGCTCGTTCCACACAGCTACCACTCTCTGAGTAAAGAAGTTCCCCCTCATGTTACCCTTAAACTTTTGCCCCTTAACTCTCAACTCATGTCCTCTTGTTTAGAACATAGAATATAGAATAGTACGGCACAGTACAGGCCCTTCGGCCCACAATGTTGTGGCAACCCTCAATCCCTGCCTCCCATATAACTCCCCACCTTAAATTCCTCCATATACCTGTCTAGTAGTCTCTTAAACTTCACTAGTGTATCTGCCTCCACCACTGACTCAGGCAGTGCATTCCACGCACCAACCACTCTCTGAGTAAAAAACCCTTCCTCTAATATCCCCCTTGAACTTCCCACCCCTTACCTTAAAGCCATGTCCTCTTGTATTGAGCAGTGATGCCCTGGGGAAGAGGTGCTGGCTATCCACTCTATCTATTCCTCTTATTATCTTGTACACCTCTATCATGTCTCCTCTCATCCTCCTTCTCTCCAAAGAGTAAAGCCCTCGCTCCCTTAATCTCTGATCATAATGCATACTCTCTAAACCAGGCAGCATCCTGGTAAATCTCCTCTGTACCCTTTCCAATGCTTCCACATCATTCCTATAGTGAGGCTACCGGAACTGGACACAGTACTCCAAGTGTGGCCTAACCAGAGTTTTATAGAGCTGCATCATTACATCACGACTCTTAAACTCTATCATTCGACTTATGAAAGCTAACACCCCATAAGCTTTCTTAACTACCCTATCTACCTGTGAGGCAACTTTCAGGGATCTGTGGACAGGTACCCCCACATCCCTCTGCTCCTCCACACTACCAAGTATCCTGCCATTTACTTTGTACTCTGCCTTGGAGTTTGTCCTTCCAAAGTGTACCACCTCACACTTCTCCGGGTTGAACTCCATCTGCCACTTCTCAGCCCACTCTGCATCCTACCAATGTCTCTCTGCAATCTTTGACAATCCTCTACACTATTTACAACACCACCAACCATTGTGTCGTCTGCAAACTTGCCAACCCATCCTTCTACCCCCACATCCAGGTCGTTAATAAAAATCACGAAAAGTAGAGGTCCCAAAACAGATCCTTGTGGGACACCACTAGTCACAATCATCCAATCTGAATGTACTCCCTCCACCACGACCTTCTGCCTTCAGCTGGCAAGCCAATTCTGAATCCACCTCGCCAAACTTCCCTGGATCTCATGCCTTCTGACTTTCTGAATAAGTCTACTGTGTGGAACCTTGTCAAATGCCTTACTAAACTCCATATAGATCACATCCACTGCACTACCCTCATCTATATGCCTGGTCACCTCCTCAAAGAACTCTATCAGGCTTGTTAGACACGATCTGCCCTTCACAAAGCCATGCTGGCTGTCCCTGATCAGACCATGATTCTCTAAGTACCCAGAGATTCTATCTCTAAGAATCTTTTCCAACAGCTTTCCCACCACAGACGTAAGGCTCACTGGTCTATAATTACCCGGACAATCCCTACTACCTTTTTTGAATAAGCGGATAACATTCGCCTCCCTCCAATCCTCCGGTACCATTCCCGTGGACAACGAGGACATAAAGATCCCAGCCAGAGGCTCAGCAATCTCTTCCCTCGCCTCGTGGAGCAGCCTGGGGAAAATTCCATCAGGCGCTGGGGACTTAACTGTCCTAATGTATTTTAACAACTCCAACACCTCCTCTTCCTTAATATCAACATGCTCCAGAACATCAACCTCACTCATATTGTTGTTTGAATCTCCCCTACTTTCAATGGAAAAAGCCTATCCACGTCAACTCTATCTATCTCCCTCATAATTTTAAATACCTCTATCAAGTCTCCCCTCAACCTTCTATGCTCCAAAGAATGAAGACCTAAGTTGTTCAACCTTTCTCTGTAACTTAGGTGCTGAAACCCAGGTAACATTCTAGTAAATCTCCTCTGTACCCTCTCTATTTTGTTGACATCTTTCCTATAATTCGGTGACCAGAACTGTACACAATACTCCTAGTTTGGCTTCACCAATACCTTGTACAATTTTAACATTACATCCCAAATCTTAACCAGTGCATTACACATAAAAAAGAAGCGGTCCCAATACCAACCCCCTCGGAGCACCACTAGTCACCCACAGCCAACCCTGTATTCCTACTGTTTGCCTCCAGTCAATCAGCCAATATTCTATCTATGCTAGTTCCTTTCCTGTAATACTATGGGCTCTTATCTTGTTAAGCAGCCTCATATGTGGCACCTTGTCAAAGGTCAGAGGTTTATGCTGTGTTGTTTTATGTCCTAAATCAGAGTGCCCAACCTGGGGCCCATGGACCTTTTGCTTTATGGTATTGGTCCATGGCATCGAAAAGGGTGGGAATCCCTGATCTAAGTAATCAGTCGAGCACCCGAGAGAGCGGCCGGGGCTCATTTCAGCACGCTAACCATTAAACACTACCTACAACAAGTCATAGAGTCATAGAAAATACAGCAAAGAAACAGGCCCTTCAGCCCATCTAGGCTTTTCCATTCAAGGGCATTGGAGTTTTCATACCAGGCTGTGATATAACCAGTCAGTATACTCTCCACTGCATCCGTTAGTCTTGCGAGACCGTGGATCTGCGCCTGGAAATTCTTCACTCTGCAGGGCGCGGGCCTGGGCAAGGTTGTATGGAAGACCAGTGGTTGCCCATGCTGCAAGTCTCCCCTCTCCACGACACCAATGTTGTCCATGGGAAGGGCATTAGGACCCACACAGCTTGGCACCGGTGTCATCGCAGAGCAATGTGTGGTTAAGTGCCTTGCTCAAGGACACAACACGTTTCCTCGGCTGGGGCTTGAATTCACGACCTTCGGGTAGCTAGTCCAATGCCTTAACCACTTGGCCACGTGCCCACTCTCCGCACTGCACATCCATAGAAATTTGTCAAAGTTTTTGATGACATGCCAAATCTTCGCAAACTTTTAAGAAAGTAAAGGCGCTTTCTCTGTATTGGCACTTGTGTGCTGGGCCCAGGACAGAATCTCTGAAATGATAACGCCAAGGAATTTTGAAGTTGATGACCCTCTCCACCTCTGATCCCCCAGTGAGGACCTGCTCATGGACCTCTGGTCTCCTCCCTCCACAGTCAATGATCAGCTCCGTGGTCTTGCTGACATGGAGTGAGAGGTTGTAGTTGTGGCACCACCTCAGCCAGATTCTCAGTCTCCCTCCTGCATGCTGGTTCGTCAATACCTCTGATTCGGCCAATGCTAGTGTCGTCGTTAGCAAACTTAATTATGCAATTGGAGCTGTGCCCGGCCTCACAGTCATAAACGTGAAGCAATTAGAGCAGGGGGCTAAGCTCACACCTGTGCTTGATGGAGATTGTGGAGATGTTGTCGCCAATCCGAACTGACTGGGGTCTGCAATGATGATCCGATTGCACAAGGAGGTATTGAGACCTAGGTAATGGAGCTTATTGATTAGTTTTGAGGGGATTATTGTGTTGAATGGCAAGCTGTAGTCAACGAAGAGCATCCTGATGTACGCATCCTCACTGTCCAGATGTTCCAGGGCTGAGTGACGAGCCAATGAAATGGCATCTGCTCTTCACTGCCCTATCGGTAGGCAAACTGGAGGGAATCCTCTCACCTACAGCCCCCAGCTCTTATTTTTTAATCCCCCCTCCACCCAAGGTGGGACAAACTTTCTATCTACCCTTTCTATGCCTCCTAAAACTTTAAACCACTTTTTATAACTTTAAACCACTTTTTATAATGCTGTTTAAATCATGCAAGAGGATTGCAACCTTGTGCCCAGATGAGGCCACCCTCAGGGTGGAGGAGCAACAACTGGGTAGCCTCCAACCCCATGACATGAATATTGATTTTTCCTTCCGGGCAATAGATTTCCAACCTCCTTTCTCTATTCCCTACTTTGACCTTTCACTTTTTCTCACTGGCCTATTACTTTCCCCGGGTCCCCTCCTCCTATCCTTTCTCCAATGATCTACTTTCTTCTCCTGTCAGTGTGGTAAACCATGTATATATGTTGTAACTCGGTTACCTGTCTGGACACACCCCTCTGCTGACTGCCCCTGTGGCTCCTCCCACAGATTCCTGTATAAAGGTGTTTGCCTTGCCCCTCCCCCTCAGTCCGGGGGCAGACACTCACTGTGGAGGTCGTATTGTACAGTGAATAAAAGCCTTTCAGTATTTTACCAAACCTCAGTCTTGTGGAGTAATTGAAGGTGCTTCAGTCAGATTCCTTCTTCTCCAGCCCTTGACCTTTCCTACCCATCTGGCTTCACCTATCACCCTCCAGCTAACCTCCTCCCCCACACCCCACCAACCTTTTTATTCTGGCGTCTTTCCCCTCCCTACCTGAAGAAGAGTCTCAGCCTGAAACATTGACTGTTTATTCATTTCCATAGATGCTGCCTGACCTACTGAGTTCCTCCTACATCTTGTGTGTGTTGCTTTGAATTTCATATCTGCACTTTAACCTTTAACTTTATCTTTATTTCGATCTTTATTCTTTATAACTCGAATGCTTTATTTCTGTTGCATATCGCGCCAACACACTACAGCAGATTCCTGATGCACGTAAATGAATACGGCATCCCTGATTTTACCTTTAGAACGCTTCAAGCCCACTGAATCTCTCCCCATGGTTAGAACAAGTGTTTCTGGTTTAAATGAACGATTTGTGAATAATTGCTGCCTGGAGCAATAATTTCAACGTGAATTGAGTTGTAAATTCACATAGTTTTAGATAAAATTTCAAAGCTAAGCGTCATTCATAATAAAAAAATAAGAATAAACGGTGTAAAGCGTTTTGTATTTTTACTGTATTTTCTCAATACATTTAATAAAATAAACACTTCGATTTAAAGTTTTAGACGTCAACTCAAATGCACCCCTGAACTTTGCAACATTGGGGGTTCCCCATCACGGACCACACCAACAAGTTCAGACAGGGGCCTTCAAATATAATATATTTATAAACAGAAGTATCTGTTTTATTTCTTCACTTATCAAGTATTAGATAGCGGTTGCGCGTATAATTTATAATGGTTATGATGGACAAGTTCTGAAGTGTAAAAATGCAATAGATCCGTAAGATTAGAACTTTGCTTATCACCCCGAACTACAAACCAGCGATATCTTTGCTCCGACACCCCACATACGTCATCCGACAGGAGGCGGAAATTCGAGGCTTGGACTGACAGACACGACAGCCAATGGAGGTGTGGGAGCGGGCGGAAGTTGTTGCGGCTGGGCGGGTCTGCTGGAGCGGGCGTTGCTGGGCGATGGCGGACGGGCTGTAGGCGTTGGGCGGCGGCCTCGGGATCCCGGGCGGGAGCGGGCGGACAGGTAAGCGGCACTGGCGGATTCACCGTGACTGGGCCCCGCTTATAGGGCTCGGAGAGGCCCGTTCTTTCCTCCTTACCCGACCGGCAACTCCTTGGCGGCCCGTCGGCCCATCGTCTCTGTAACTTCCCCTCTCCTCGACTCATTCACAGCCTCTTCACCTCCCTTCCTTCCCTGTCTCGCCTCACCCCCTCTCCGCTCTCAATCCCTCAACCCTTGCACTCCTCTCCTCACTCCTCTGTCTCACCCTCCACCTCATCTCATCGCCTCCCATTCAACCTCCTCCTTCCATCCGCCCTATCGCCATCTACCTTCCCCTCCTCCATCCCTCCCTCCTGTACCCCTCCTCATCTCCCACCCCACCTCCCTCATCCTATCCTCCTTATCTCCACCTATCTTCCTCTCCACCAGTCAACTTATCCACCTCCCATCTCTCCCTCCCGTAACCCCCTCCTCATCTCCCACCCCTCCTTTCCTCCCATCTCTCCACCCCCTCAACTTTCTCTACCTTGCGCATCTCCCTCTCATAACCCTCTCCTCATCTCCATCTCTCCCCATCTTCCATGTATCCCCCTCAACCCATCTGCCCTATCCCCACCTACCTTCCCTTCTTCACCTCTCAACTCATCCTCCTGTATCCTCCTCCCTCTCATCCCCGACCTTTCTCTAACTACCTTCCTCTCCCCAACTCACCCCTCGCCCTCTCTTCTACCTCAACCCATCCACCCCACACCCACCTCTCCCTCCATCCCCCTCCTCTCCCTCTCATCTCTCCCACTGCTCCATCCTCCCAACGCTCTTTCCCTCCACCCTGGACTCAAGCCTTGGAGCCCATTCACGTCTCTTAAGCCATAGCTCGTTATATAACCTTCCTCTACAATGGACAGGATCTCCCTACAGATACAGGTCGTTGGATAACTGTTTATCCTTCAAGCACCACTTACAATATCTGGTCTTTGGGTCTGCTTGTGTGTGTCTGGGACAATTAAATGCAACTTTACCAAAATGGTTTTGCTGAAACAGAATGGAGACCCGATCAGCTGTGGTTGCTATTTAAACTCTCAGACTGAACCTTGTTTGAGGAAGGGAAACTTTTTACTTCCAGATTGAGCTCTCAGTTTGAGGAAAATTCGTCTTGCTGCTTTTAATATTGTCTCAAAGATAATTCAAAGTAAACAGCATGGAACTGCGTAGTTATTTTTGAGCAAACACTGTGCATTGTTCTGGCTTTCAATGTGTTCCCTTAGCACTCTAAATAGCAACCTTTCTTCAGCTAGATTATGCCCTTCATAAATCAAAGTATGGGATGTTATGTTGAAGTTGTATGAGACATTGGCGAGGCCTAATTTGGAATATTGTGTGCAGTTTTGGTCACCTACCTACAGGAAAGATGTAGGTAAGGTTGAAAGAGTACAGAGAAAATGGTGCCATGTATGGAGGACCATGTATTGTGGGCATGTGGCCAAGTGGTTAAGGCATTGGACTAGCTACCTGAAGGTCGTGAGTTCGAGCCCCAGCCGAGGGAACATTTTGTGTCCTTAAGCAAGGCACTTAATCACACACTGCTCGGCGACGACACTGGTGCCAAGCTGTATGGGTCCTAATGCCCTTCCCTTGGACAACACTGGTGGCGTGGAGAGAGGAGACTTGCAGCATAGGCAACTGCTGGTCTTCCATACAACCTTGCCCAGGCCTGTGCCCTGGAGAGTGAAGACTTTCCAGGCGCAGATCCATGATCTCAGAAGACTAACGGATGCCTTTACTTACTTACGGAGGACCTGAGTTATAAGGAAAGATTGAATAGGTTAGGACTTTATTCCTTAGAACAAAGAAGATTGAGAGGAGATTTGATAGGTGTATACAAAAATTATGAGGGGTATCAATAGGGTAAATGGGGTTTTTTCCCCACTGAGGTTGAGTGGGACGACAATTCGAGTCATGGGTTAAGGTGAAAAGTTTAAGGGGAACATGAAGGGAAACTTCTTTACTCAGAGTGTGGAATGAACTGCCAGCACAAGTGGTGCATACGAGCTCAAGTTCAACACTTGAGGGAAGTTTGGATAGGCATATGGATGGTAAGGGTGGGGAGGGCTTAGGTCCCGGCATAGATCGATTAGAGAAGGCAGTTTAAATGGTTTTGGCACGGACTAGATTGATCGAAGGGCCTGTTTCTCTGCTGACTTCTCTATGATTCTAATATATCTGGAGGTCGCCTGGGTCTACTAAAACCTTCGGAGTCATCTGTTTCTCGCTCTTTGCCCTTCGGTCCCCAAGTCGGGGGGCTTGTGAAAGCGACACGGAGGAGTGTAATGTTGCAACAGCGAGTCACTGGTCTCGCTCACTGTTGCGGGGGCGATCTCTCTTTTGCTGCTGAGAGAGATACCAGAGTGCAGGGTTGGACTGCAGTTTTTGATCGACTCTAGATCAAGTTCTCTATTGCTTGCATGGTCGGGGTGGGGTGGGGAGGGAGCATCGATGCTGCAGTCTGAGAGGCAACCTTGGGCTTCTTATCACTTGAAGAAGGTCCTGACGAAGGGTCGTGACCTGAAACGTCGACTGCTCACTCTTTTCTGTAGATGCTGCCTGGCCTGCTGAGTTCCTCCAGCATTTTATGTGTTTTGCCTTGGATTTCCAACGTCTGCAGATTTTTCTCCTGTTTGTGTTACAATCATTCATTCTTTGGGGTTTCTTGTTTTTGTGGATGTCCCTGCGAAGAGTAAGGATCTCAAGAATGCCATTACACCATGATCAGCTTAATGGTACGGGTGCATGGCATTTTAAAAAAAAGGTTTGGAAACCCTGATTGTAGGTCAAAAGTATTATGGAGAAGAATGGCTGTGAGGGACTGAAGTAATTTTTTTAGTATATTTAACAATCTTTTAATTTAAGTGTATTTTTAAAGTTCCTTCACTATTTGAGTAGTTTTGTGAGGTTTTTGTGTGTTTCTAAATACTTCATGTACTAAGCTTGTACTTAGTAACCAACGCCTGATTTCTGCAGTGAAATGGGGGGTTTCAAACTTAGCCACACTTACATTGAGTTCAAAGTGAAACTGACTTTGGTATGAAGCAAACTCGGGGCCTTCTTAACAATGCAAATTTTTCATTGTTTGATTGCCCTTCTGTTAAACGGTTTCAACATGTCAGGTACAGCGCTGTGGAGTGAGTTGGATTGCTAGCATTTCACGTGCCATCTGTGGCTAAATCCATGATACTGGGTAATGGGTGGCGGGGTGGAGATTTGCCAAAGGAAGTGTAATGCGCTTTTTCCTCCGCTAGCCTGCAGGTCACCCTTGGGCAAGGTGTAGCGCCTGCTTAGCTCTCCCAGTCAGGTTCACATGAAGACATGGGAGCAGGTGGTGGATGTTCGTATGCAAACACTGATGCCACGCAGACAATCTCTGAAGAGTATTGATAAGTATTGATAATATCTGGGGGTCACCCGTCTTGAAAAGACACTGCCCATAAAAGGCAATGGCAAACCACTTCTGTAGAAAAAATTGCTAAGAACAATCATGATCGTGGAAAGACCATGATTGTCTACATCATACGACATGGCACATAATGAACGAACATTTGTAGTTTCAAATTAACCTCAGTTAATTACAGAAAACCAGCAGTGCAGGGTGCCACCTTTTGCTGATGTTGTTAAATTGTCTCTATCCTCAGTTGGATGTAAAGAACTCAAGGTGTCAAGTTGCAGGAGCGATGACAGTCTCTCCTTTGCTAGTGAGAGCGCCTGTCTGAGCTGTTGAAGTGTTGGAATGGACAGTAGTTTTTTGATGGACTCTCGATCGTGGTCTCAGGGGCTTTGCTGTTGCTTGCATGGTGGGTGGTGAGGATTGATGCTTTTGCAGGAGGAAGTGGGGGGAAGGTTGGTGCTTTTGTTGCTGGTTGTGTGTGGGAGAGGGGCCTTGGGGTTCTATCATTTGTCATTCTTTAGGTTTCTTTCTCTTTCATGGATGTCTGTGAAGAGCAAGGATTTCAGGTTGTATACTGTATACATTCTCTGATATTAAATTGAACTATTTGAAGAATCAAGGAGCTATGAGCACCTGGCCAATATTTTTCCCCCAGGCAACATCGAGAAAAAGCCATTGTCATTATCTGCCAAAACAAACTTCCAATCAGTACTGTGATTATGATTGTAATCAGGAGTTTGTTTCTCTTGCATTGAAAATGATTTCATTCCGGTCTCTGGTGTCGCCACACGTTTCCATGGTGACTGCATGTCTTCTACGGTAGAGTGAGGCTTCCTTTGGTACTAGGTCCAAAAATAAAAGTCTGATTCCAGTGCAGAGTTGTTTTAACTGTCCATTTCCTCTTTTGCTAATATTATCTCACTCTCAGCTGTTGGGGAAGCTTGCTTTAGTTAACAGTTTAATTAGTGAAACGTGGTAAAGACCCACTACTACCTTTGTGAGTCTCACTTCCACAGCAAGCTAAAAACCAAGCACAGAGTGGGTGACGAGTGGCACAGTTAGTGGAACTACTAGTGGAAAGACATTCTTGCCATAGAGGGAGTACGAAGAAGGTTCACCAGATTGATTCTGGGATGGCAGGACTTTCATATGATGAAAGACTGGATCGACTAGGTTTATACTCGTTGGAATTTAGAAAATTGAGAAGGGATCTTATTGAAACCTATAAAATCCTAAAGGGATTGGACAGGCTAGATGCAGGAAGATTGTTCCCGATGTTGGGGAAGTCCAGAACGAGGGGTCACAGTTTGAGGATAAAGGGGAAGCCTTTTAGGACCAAGATTAGGAAAAACTTCTTCGCACAGAGAGTGGTGAATCTGTGGAATTCTCTGTCACAGGAAACAGTTCATTGGCTATATTTAAGAGGGAGTTAGATATGGCCCTTGTGGCTAAAGAGATCGGGGGTATGGAGAGAAGGCAGGTACAGGGTTCTGAGTTGGATGATCAGCCATGATCATATTGAATGGCAGTGCAGGCTCGAAGGGCTGAATGGCCTACTGCACCTATTTTTTATGTTTTTATGTTTCTACTGCCTCACAGTTCCGTAACCTTCACTCAATCTAGTGCTCTCTGTGATCATGTGGGTTTCTACTGGGTGCTCTGGTTTCCTCCCACATTCCAAAGAGCCACAGAATCATTGAGTCATAGAGCACTACAGTACAGAAACAGGCCCTTCTGCCCATCTAGTCCATGCCGAACTGTCAATTTGCCTAGTCCCATTGACCTCTACCTAGTCCATAGGCCTCCCTCCACAACCCTCCCATCAAAGTTCGTTCATTATGCGCCGTGTCACATGATGTGGGCGATCATGCTCTTTCCATGACCATGATTGCTCTTGGCAAATATTTCTGCAGAAGTGGTTGGCCATTGTCGTCGTCTTGTGGGTGACCTGTGTGCTTTGTTCAGTGCTGTGGTTTTCTTCCACATCCCCAAGATATACAGGTTGAATAAGTTCAAAGTAATATATTTTCAAAGTACGCATCTGTCATTATATACCACCCTGAGATTCATTTTCTTGCAGGCATTCACAGTAGCGCAAAGAGCTACAATAGAATCAATGAAAACCTGTGCAGAAATAAAGACAGACATTTATTATCAGAGTGTGCATCGGGTAACCAATGTGCAAAAGAAGTCAAACTGCAAATACAAAAACAAATAATAACAATAACTAGTATTGAGGACATGAGTGGTAGAGTTCTTGAGAGTGAGTCCATGGGTTGTGGTGTCACTTCAGAGTTGAGGTGAGTGAGGTTATCCATGCTGGTTCAGGAGCCTGGTGGTTGAAGGGTAATGAAAGTCCATGCCTCCTTCCCGATGGTTGCATGGAGGTCCATAGATTAATGAACCACTGTAACTTGCCCCCGTTATGGAAGGGAGGGGTAGAATCTTGTTGAAAGGAACCCAAAGAGGATAAAAAAATAGGATCAATCTATAGAGTTGGTGTAAAATGGGTGCTTGATGGTCATCCTGCAGTCTTGGCCAAAGGGCCACTTTCCATACTTTATCTTTGACTGCTCCTCTAATGTACTTTGACAATGTGCTTCAGGGCCACCTGAAGTCATGAAGGATGTACTATTGTTTGGATTGAGTTGAATGAGCACATTCTACATGAAATGCTGTTGTAGGAAAACAGCATCCGTCATCGGACCCCCACCACCCAGGTCACGCACTCTTCTCGCTGCTGCCGTCAGCTAAAAGGTACACGAGCCTCAGGACTTGCACTGGCAGATTCAAGAACAATTACTACCCCCCAACCATCAGGTTCTTAACATAAGAACATAAGAAATAGAAGCAGAAGTAGGCTATCTGACCTGTCGAGCCTGCTCCACCATTCACTAAGATCATGGCTGGTCTGGCCATGCACTCATCTCCACCTACTTGCCTTTTTCCCCATAACCCTTAATTCCCCTACTATGCAAAATATGCAAAATCTATCCAACCTTGTCTTAAGTATATTTACTGAGGTAGCCTCCACTGCTTTTTTGGGCTGAGAATTCCACAGATAATGAAAGGGGATAATTTCACCCAACTTCACTTGCCCCATTATTGAAATGTTCCCACAACCAATGATCTTATTTTCAAAGGCTATCTCATTATTTCATGTTCTTGTTATTTATTGCTATTTATTTATATTTGCATTTGTTCTGAATCTCCTGCACTCAGATTGATCTTTCATTCCTGTGCCCACAAGAAAATGAATCTCAGGGTTATATGTGGTGACATGTGTACTCTAATAAAATTTACTTTGGAGTTTTTTGAACTTTGAAGTTATGATTTGGGGTTAACAACATTGACACAGGCCCTTGGCAATTATTTATTCATAGAAATGCAGTGAGGAGTAGGCTGTTCTGACCCAGCCACACTGCCTTGCAATTTCCCTGATTTAACCCTAACTTAACCACGGGACAGTTTGCAGCGACTAATTAACCTACCAACCAGTACGTCTTTGGACTGTGGGAAGAAACTGGAGGACCTGGAGGAAACCCACGTGATCATGGGGAGAACGTACAAAGTCCTTACAGGCAGCAACATGAGTTGAACCCGGGTCGCCTGTACTGTAAAGTGTTATGCTAATCTCTTCTGCTACCGTGCATGCAAACTAGTTAAAACAAAGAAAAGGTCATTAAATTATATTTTAACATTCAAAGCAGAATGAGTTCATGCACAAATTCTTATTGTGTTTTTTAATGTTACTTTTGTTTAATAAGGGTATGAAATGGAATTAATGAAACCAAGTTTCTGGGTGCATCTTGGCAAATAATAGAGATGAAAATAAAATCATAAAATGTTCGAGTCATAGAGAAGTGCAGCAGAGAAACAGGCCCTTCAGCCTATCTAGTCTGTGCTGACCTACCTAGTCCCATTGACCTGCACTG
This sequence comes from Mobula birostris, assembly GCF_030028105.1. Taxonomy (NCBI): domain Eukaryota; kingdom Metazoa; phylum Chordata; class Chondrichthyes; order Myliobatiformes; family Myliobatidae; genus Mobula; species Mobula birostris. The sequence goes on from NC_092398.1 coordinate 3,630,724, forward strand.
GGGCCATGACCTGCTACACCCTACCATCCATGTACTTATCCAGACTTCTCTTATTGTTGAAGATATTCTGGACCAGAACTACCGAAAGAAGAGAGAATAATGTTCTGGGTTCATACTGATCCTTGGAGACCTGTCAACCCTTTCATGGAAAAATATTGTTTGGACGAGAAAGATATGAAAAACTGTACATTTTTGTGTGAGAGAGGGAGCCTGTGGGGTGTCAATGTTGGGTTGGACTCTAGATCATGGTCTCTGTGGGGACGTTGCTATTGCTTGCATGGCAGGTGCTGGGGGGGCTGAGGCATATGTGGGGGAGGGTTGTTGCTTGCTGCTGCTTAAGGGGGGTGAGGGGGGCTTTGGGGTGCTGACATTTTTCTGTCTTTCATTCTTTGGGCTTTTTCTTCTGTTTTGTGGGTGTCTGTGAAGGGTAAGAATTTTGGGTTGTATACGTTCCCTGGTATTAAATTGAACCATTGAACTGTTGTCCTGCAAAGTGGAAGTGAAGTAGAATTTAATGGAAGCATTGTTTTTAACTTCATTTGTCACATGCATTGAAACATACAGTAAAATGTGCCGCTTGCATCAATAATGTGCTAGGGACAGCCTGCAATTATTGCCATGCTTCATTGCCTGCCCACAACTTACCAACCCTAAGCCTTGCGTCTTTGTAATGTGAGAGGGACTGAAGCACACCGAGGTCATGTACAAACTCTTTACAGATAATAGTGGGAATTGAACCCTGATCATATAGCTGGCACACTGTAAAGCATTACACTAACCTGCATGCTACAGTTGTGTTCGTAGTCTTGTTCGTTCATTATGTGCCATGCCGTATGATGTAGGCGATCATGGTTTTTCTATGACCGTGATTGTTCGTGGTAAATTTTTCTACAGAAACTGTTTGCCATTGCCACCTTCTGGGCAGTGTCTTTACAAGACGGGTGACCCCAGCTATTATCAATACTCTTCAGAGATTGTGTGCCTGGCGTCAGTGATCGCATAATCATGACTTGTGACATGCACCAGCTGCTCCCGTAGCTTCATGTGACCTTGATTTTGGGAGGGGGAGGTGGGGAGGGGCTAAGCAGGTGCTACACCTTGCCCAAGGGTGACCCACGGGTTAGTGGAGGGAAGGAGCGCCTTGCACCTCCTTTGGTAGAGACGTCTCGTCAACTGCTTATCCTTAATAGAGGCTCGGTATCTGGCTGTAACGTTTTCAGTGCAAAAGCTGAGTGAATGATTTCTTAACTCAACCTTACTTTAATAACCATGTTAACCCAAAGGATCATGATGAAGGCAGAAACACTTCTGACCATTTATTCTCAGTTGTATTATACTTAAATAGGTGCTAAATATTCCATTGAAAAGGTTTCTAGCATCAGTAACTTGAAGAATTGGAATAGTTCAGAATATTCAGAAATTGTTTTGTCATCTCCTTGTAGGTGTTTAATTGAACATGTCTTCATGGGTCATCTGTTAAAAGGTCATTAAGTAGTTTACAGATCTATGGCCATATATTAGAGCTCAAAGGGTCTATTCTGTGCTGCATAATCACTGCACAGTGTAATGTGACCAATTAACCTACCAACCGGTATGTCTTTGTACTTTGGGAGGAAACCCATGCGGTTGTGGGGAGAACGTACTAACTCCTTAAAGACAGTGGCAGGATTTGAATCCGTGTCACTGGTACTGTAAAGTGCCGAGCTAACCACTACGCTGCCATACTGCATCTTCCGAGCTACAGGGAAGGGGGAGTGTATGGGCTACCTAGGAGGAAAGGTGTGTGATAGGGTGAAACTGAACGATGCAGGCGATAGTCCTTGGCTGACAGAGTGTGGTGAAGATTTCTCAAACTAAACTGATCTGCCAGGGGAAGTAGGAAATAAAAGTCAAGTTTATTGTCATTTAACATGCATGTCGTCAAACTTCCAACCAAATCGATGTAAAGCACTGTAGCACACATAACACAAAATCACTTATGAAAGTAAGGATAAAATCTACCAATGAATTGTGCATAAGTAAACAAAGTAAAGTGCGTAAATTAAATATTGTAAGGTACAGTACAGATTAACCGGTGACACTTCAAATACGATGCGGCAAGGAGCTCAGAAACCTAATGGCCTGAGGGAAGAAACTGTTTCTCATCCTGCCTTGTTTTTATGCAATGGAGTCTTCTATATAATAGTAGAAAGTCAAGGAGGGTGCCAGATGGATTGGTGGGATCCTTGATAATACTAAGGGCCCTGCAGACACAGCACTGCTGATAACTGTTCCTGATGGACGGTAGGACGACCCCTATGATCCTCTCAGCAGTTCTCACATTCCTTTGTTGGAACAACTGGTCCAATGCTTGACTCTTCCTATACCAGGTGGAGAGGCAACTTGTCAGGACGCTCTCAATGGTGCTCCTGTAATATTCGGTTAAAAGCACAATTGAGAGCATCCTGACAAGTTGCAGGGAAGAGGATAGCGGAAGTGTCAGATATAAAGCACTGCAGAAGCTAGAAATCTGAAATAAAATGCTGGAAATTCTCAGCTTGTCAAGTAGCATCTGTGGAGGAAGAAACAGAAAACTACAGTCATGGGTTGATCATCTTCAGAATTAAGGCTGATTTGTGTTAAAAAATACATTTGGACTAAGATGTTTACTGTCCTGTGCTATCACCAGTGGGATCATCAGTTGATCTGCCACCTGTCTTCAGGAGTTTCGGCCCGCTTATGGTCAAGACTCCCTCGAGGTGGTGGGCCAGCAGTGCTAAAGCACCACCTCCCACTGATGAGCTTAAAAACTTGGCATCTGCCTCCATCAGTCACTTCCATCCAACAGATAGTCTGCTCTTCAGGTGTCTATGCAACTACTGGAGGGTTTGCAAGATATGTATACACTGTCTGACTATCTGCCCCTCTGGACATACTTGGTCCACACAAATCGAGGCTGTAGGTATGGTGTAGCCGCGAACCCTACGCGGATCCCTACGCCGTAGCCTAACGTGCACCTCTCCCAAAATGTAACTACATGTCGCGGCAACACAGACCACAACAAGTGTGATTGGGCCGCTTGGTAGCATCGCATTTCCTCCTGCGCTGCAATAGCTTCCCATTGGGTGACTGAAGGGCAGGGAAGGAACTCTGGCTGCAACACTTTCCATAAAGCTTTACAGACCTCCGAAATTATGGAGGACACATTTCGCTTTTATGAAAAAAGACGCTCGCTTTAAACTTGTTTACCCTGAGAAAGACTACCATGACCATGAAACCTTGCATGGGCAGGTGTGTGCGCATGCGCGATGTGCCCGAATTGCAGAGCAACGCAGACACACCAACGCACAAGTATAATTGATCACAATGCACGTAGGCCACTTGCGTAGGTTACGGTGTCCATTTGATGCAGAAGTGTAAATCAGCCTGTAGTCCATATTGTTGCAAGCTTGATGGATTTTCCAACCCCTCGGCATAAAAGGACCCCTGATTTAAGTAATCATGTAAGGTTACCTGCCTGAACTTGTTTGAATCGTTAAATCTCAGGTTGATAAATGAGCACATTCAGAAAATCAATTGGCATTTCTCAAGCATATAATTGGGCTTTGTGCAATGGTGGAAGAGGTCAAAGGCAGGGAAGGTGAGGAGAAATGAGGAATCAAAGTGAGACAACTGAATCAGAATCAGGTTAATATTATCGATACATGTCGTGAAAGTTGTTGATTTTGCAACGGCAGTTCAATGCAATACATAATAGAGGTAAAAAAAACATGAATTTTAGTGCGTATATATAAAATTATTGAAATAAGTAGTGCAACAGTAGAAATAATAAAAAAAAGTAGTGAGGTAGTGTTCATGGGTTCAGTGTCCATTCCGAAATCGTAAGACAGAGGGGAAGGAGCTGTTCCTGAGTGTGTACCTTCAGGCTCCTATACCTCCATCCTGATGCTAGCAATGAGAACAAGGTATGTCCTAGGTGGTGGGAGTCCTTAATGATGGATGTTGCCTTTCTGAGGCATCACTCCTTAAATATGTCCTGTATACTATGGTGGCTAGTGCCCATGATGGAGTTGACTAAGTTTACAACTCTCTGGCAGCTTATTTCAATCCTGTGCATTTGCCACCCCCACCCCCCAGTGATACAGCCAGTTAGGATGCTGTCCACGGTACATCTATAGAAATTTGTGAATGTCTTGGGTAATGTACTGAAGCTCCTCAAACTCCTAATGAAACATAACCACTGACATATCTTCTTTGTAACTGCATCGATATGTTGCTTCCAGGATAGATCCTCTGAACCAGAGGATCCAGAAGCTTGGAATTGCTTACTCTTTTCACTTCTGATTCCTCTATAAGGACTGGTGTGTATTTTCTTGTCTTAAGCTTTGAGTCACCAGAGGAGGTATTGGGTAACTTGGTCATCCAGTCAGTGTTTCTCTTCTCAAGGATAGAGGAGACCCTGCTATGCTACACAGAAGAGTCAGGCAGCTCCATGATACAGCTGATAGAGTTGCTTGTTGATGTCATCAGATACCCCGGTGGACCTCGAACGTATCAGTGTGGAGTTTGCACAGCCTGCATGTTACTGATGAAACTGTATGTGAAACTAGGTACAGTTCTTGCCTCTACACTGAAGGATAGATACGGTTTGCTGGGTTGATTCCTGGGGTGTCGTGGTTGACGTACATAGAAAGATTGAGCAGGTTGGACCCATGACTGTTGGAGTACAGAAAATGAGAGGTGATGTCATTGAAATGTAAGATTGAGGGGCGTTGATGGTGGATGTTGTGCTTCACAATAATATCACAATAGCCACCTCCCATTTAAGGTGGAGAGCTCAAAGTCACTTTTCGTCCAATTGATTGAGTATCCTGATAGTCTGCCAAAAGAGGTGATTAAACCTAGAAGAAGAGGGACTGACTTTTCTGAGTTTTGTAAGTTGAGTATCACATCGTCAGCATATGAACTAATAAGTGTTTCAGTACCTCCCACTTGCAAACCCAGAATATTTGGGTGACTTCTTATTTTTAAGACAAGGGGCTCTCCCGCGACGGCAAAAAGGGCCGGCGAGAGAGGGCACCCCTGCTGAACTTAGCGGTGTAGGGGAAACAGAGTTGACTTGTCACCATTCGTTATAATGGAACACATTGGGCTGGCGTATATCAGTTTTACCCAAGATACAAATGACTCCCCGAACCCAAACCTGTACAGTGACTCAAACATGTAAGGCCACTCAATCTGGTCAAAAGCCTTCTGTGCATCAAGCGACAAAATTGCTGCCCCATTAATTTTTCCCATGATCAGCATATATAGTATTAAGGAGGCACCTGACATTGGGAAAGGAAAACCTACCTGGGACAAATCCTGTCTGATCAGGATGAATGATAGATGACAAATACTTATTTAGTCGGTTAGCCAGCATTTTAGTAATTACCTTTCTATGGAAATTCTGAAGTGCAATGGGCCTATAGCTGGCCGGGTCTGTTTCCTCTTTACCTTTCTTTAAAATGAGGGAAATGTTAGCCTCGTACAATGTTCTAGGCAAGGCTTTATCTCTCTTACAGCAAGATATCATTCTGAGGAGAAGTGGGGCAAGGATATCACAGAATTTCTTATAAAATTCACAGCCAAATCCATCCGGACAAGCAGCCTTGCCGGACAGAAATGACTTAATGGCAGAAGTTATTTCTTCCAATGTGAAGTCAGAATCCAAGTCCTCCCTAGCAGCGTCACTAAGTTTCGGCATTACAAAAGAATCAAAGAATCGAGCCACGCCACCGAGCATTCCTCCGGTTTTAATCCCAGCCTAATCACTGGACGATTTACAATGACCAGCTAGCTTACCAACTGGTACGTCTTTGGATTGTGGGAGGAAACCAGAACACCCCGGAGGAAACCCACATGGTCATAAACTCTTTACAGACAATGATTGGAATTGAACCCCAGTCGCCTGCACTGTGAAGTGTTATGCTAACCACTACACTACCCTGCCGCCCCCAGTGTGAATACTCAGTGTGGTGGAGGTACAGAAGGAGACTAGCAGATATAGAAGCCACAAGGGAGTCTAGGGGCATGGTGAGAGAATAGAAAGGTGTTGTATTGGCCATGACTAGATCTGTCACAATTCAGTTGGCTTCCTCTTGCTCTTCTATGGTGGGGGGAGGCGCGGGGGGGAGAGGAATAGAAGAGTGAGCTGGGAATGCTGAAGGTATTTGTGGTGGCAGTGAACGCGGTGGAAATTGGGAACTAATTCACCAAATATAGCGATTAGTGGGGTGGAAGGAGATTCCAAGGAATCTAGCTATGTTCAGTGTGCAGTGAGTGTGAGAGAGCAGAAGTACAGGAAATGGCACTTGAGCCCTATCAGTTCTGGAGGAGCGGAAACCGTGGTTATAAAAAGAGAGAATATCTGGGAAGTACGTGTGTGTGTGTGTATAAAGTTTTGTTACTAGAGAAAGAGAAACAAGAAAGAAATACTATCAGGAAGTTGGGTCGGAGGAGGTACCATCAAGATGCTTATGGCTTTAAAAATGGACGTTTGTTGGATGGTTCCTGAGATGAGGGAAACTTGAAAGGCACAGGAAGAGCCCACGATGGACCCTACAAAATTGTAGCAGGGTGGAAATAGACAGTGTATTTACAGGAGCAGAAGGCAATTCAGCTATCAGTGCACCAAGTATAGTGAGGGTGGATCCTAAATAGGATTGGGACAACACACGTAAAAGTTGCTAGTGAACACAGCAGGCCAGGCAGCATCTCTAGGAAGAGGTGCAGTCGACGTTTCAGGCCGAGACCCTTCGTCAGGACAAGAATCTTTCCACACAGATGTGATCAATTTGGGCTCTGTAGCTACATTTTTTGATTAGAGGAAAGAGATAATTTATTTATTCAATTTCATGGTAAGGTTTTTCACACAAAATGCTGCAAGAGCTCAGCAGGTTGGGCAGCATCTATGGAGGGGAAATATACAGTCCTGATGAAGAACCTCAACTGGACTATCTATTCCCCTCCGTAGATGCTGTCTGACCCGAGTTCCTCCCGCATTTTGTGTGTGTTACTCTGGATTTCCGGCATAGAACGTAGCAGTTCATGAACAGGCCCTTTGGCCCACAGTGTTGGGCCGAACCAGCAAAAAAGTAAATCTAACCCACCCCCCCCCAAAAAAAACTAATCCCTCTACCTACACAATGTTCACATCCCTCCATCTTCCTCACATTCACGTGCCTATCTAAAAGTCATTTAAAAGCCTATATTTGCCTCTACCACCATATCAGGCAGGTTCTGAAGAATCTCTTGTGTTTATGGAAGGGTCTGTGTTAATTAGAGGCAAAAAGACCTCAAATTATTTTTCCCACCTTCAAACTATTTGGAAAGGTGCTATACTTGTGTTCTGTTGATAAAGTTATGTGTTATATTCTGGACATCTTGTAGCCAGTACTTAGGAAAACATCACATACTTCATATGACATTTTTTTCTGTTGAATTGTGATGGATGGCAAAATCCAGGGATTGTTGGAGATGTCACAGAGTTGCTCTTTATTCTTGAGACCAGCGACTGGAGAGCACTTAACCAATCGAGAGCGGTGTTCCAACATTGGCAAGCACAGTGAAATATAACTCAATGCATAAAGCAAGGAATGAATATGAATGCCTACAGTTCTAACCATAGTCCCCATAAAGCAGCAAACAGCCCAGGCCTTGTTTATCAAATGGCATGGAATTTAAAAACATTGTATTCACTGGAATTCAGAAGAATTACTGGGGGGGGGGGCGGTGGAGAGAGACTCTCATTGAAACCTACCATATATTGAAAGGCCTAGTTAGAGTGGACATGGAGAAGATGTTTCCTATCGTGGTACAATCTAGGACCAAAGGGCACAGCGTCAGTATAGAACGGACCCCTCAGTCAATGGTATTGGTCCACGGCTTAAAAAAGGTTGAGAACACCTGGTATAGAAGGACGTCCCTTTACAACAGATATGAGGTGGAATTTCTTTAGTCAGGGGGTAGTGAATCTCTGGAATTCATTGCCACAGGTGGCTGTGGAGGCCAAGTCATTGGGTATACTTAAAGCAGAAGTTGAGTGGTTCAAGATTAGATTATGAGAACACTCAGTCCACTTTTATTGTCATTTAGAAATGCAAACGTGCATTAGGAAATGATACAATGTTTCTCCGGAGTGATATCACAGAAAACAGGACAGATCAAAGACTAACACGAACAGAACCACATAATTATAACATATAGTTACAACAGTGCAAAGCAATACCATAATTTAATGAAGAACAGATCATGGGCACAGTAAAAAAAAAAGTCTCAAAGTCCCGAGTCGATCGACTCCTGAGTCCCTGATAGTAAGCGGCAAAAGGGAGAAATTCCCTCCCATAAACCTCCAGGCACTGTCAACTTGCTGATACCTTAGAAGCAGCCGACACTGAGTCCATCCGTCCGAAAACTCCGAGCTTCTGACCAGCCTCTCTGATACAGCCTCCCGAAGACCTTCGACCTCTCCCCGGCCGCTGAAGCACGCAAAGCCGAGGATTTCGGGGCCTTCAGCTCCGGAGATTCCGGTTACCACACAGTAGCAGCGGCAGCGAAGCGGGTATTTCAGAAGTTTTCCTGATGTTCCTCCGCACTCTCACGTCTGTCTCCATCAAATCAGAATTGTGCACGGTCCCTACTTGACAGATAACGGATATTCATCACCGAAGTGACCGCGCGCGCTGCTGTCGCGCCGCCATCTTCTCCCCCCATAGTCATAGTCATACTTTATTGATCCTGAGGGAAATTGGTTTTCATTACAGTTGCACCATAAATAATTAAATAGTAATATGTAAATTATGCCAGGAAATAAGTCCAGGACCAGCCTATTGGCTCAGGATGTCTGACCCTCCAAGGGAGGAGTTGTAAAGTTTGATGGCCACAGGCAGGAATGACTTCCTATGACGCTCTGTGTTGCATCTCGGTGGAATGAGTCTCTGGCTGAATGTACTCCTGTGCCCACCCAGTACATTATGTAGTGGATGGGAGACATTGTCCAAGATGGCATGCAACTTGGACAGCATCCTCTTTTCAGACACCACCGTCAGAGAGTCCAGTTCCATCCCCACAACATCACTGGCCTTACGAATGAGTTTGTTGATTCTGTTGGTGTTTGCTACCCTCATCCTGCTGCCCCAGCACACAACAGCAAACTTGATCGCACTGGCCACCACAGACTCGTAGAACATCCTCAGCATCGTCCGACGGATGTTAAAGGACCTCAGTCTCCTCAGGAAATAGAGACGGCTCTGACCCTTCTTGCAGACCGCCTCAGTGTTCTTTGACCAGTCCAGTTTATTGTCAATTCATATCCCCAGGTATTTGTAATCCTCTACCATGTCCACACTGACCCCCTGGATGGAAATAGGGGTCACCAGTACCTTAGCCCTCCTCAGGTCCACCACCAGCTCCTTAGTCTTTTTCACATTAAGATAATTCTGCTCACACCATGTGACAAAGTTTTCTACCGTAGTCCTGTACTCAGTCTCATCTCCCTTGCTGATGCATCTGACTATTGCAGAGTCATCAGAAAACTTCTGAGGATGACAAGACTCTGTGCAGTAGTTGAAGTCCGAGGTGTAAATGGTGAAGAGAAAGGGAGACAAGACAGTCCCCTGTGGAGCCCCAGTGCTCCTGATCACTCTGTCGGACACACAGTGTTGCAAGCACACATACTGTGGTAGTAAGGGTGTCAAAGGTTACAGGATTGAGTTCAAGAGCCGAGAGGTAATGTTACAGCTATATAGGACCCTGGTGAGACCCCACTTGGAGTACGGTGCTCAGTTCTGGTCGTCTCACTGCAGGAAAGATGTGGAAACTATAGAAAGGGTGCAGAGGAGACTTACAAGGATGTTGCCTGGATTGGGGAGCATGCCTTATGGGAATAGGTGGAGTGAACTTGGCCTTTTCTCTATGGAGCAATAGAGGGTGAGAGGTGACCTGATAGAGGTGTGTAAGATGATAGGTGTTGATTGTGTGGATAGTCAGAGGCTTTTTCCCAGGCTGAAATGGCTAACACAAGCCGGCACAGTTTTAAGGTGCTTGGAAGAAGGTACAGAGGAGATGTCAGGGGTAGGTTTTTTACGCAGTGAGTGGTGAGTGCGTGGAATGGGCTGCTGGTGACGGTGGTGGAGGTGGATATGATGGGGTCTTTTAAGAGACTCCAGGATAGGTACATGGAGCTTAGAAAAATAGAGGACTATGGGTAACCGGAGGTAATTTCTAAAGTAAGTACATGTTTGGCACAGCATTGTGGGCCAAAGGGCCTGTATAGTGCTGCAAGTTTTCTGCTCAGTGATGTAGCTAACCAAGAGACTACAATTTGACTCTTGGTGGTTGACAGATAGTGGTCTAGTTAGTTTAAATAGTGCTCCAACATATGCCAGAGTTTCAGCACTGTAGATGGGTGGGGCAAGTAAAACTCTGCACTCTCCTAACAGGAAGTAAATGTGCTGGCGGTTCAGAGCAGAGAACTGTGTGGGGGAAGGGAAACAACAGGTCTTTCTTCATTGCTTTTGTCAGCTGTCTGTGTAGGTTGGGAGGGACGTAATGAAAATTCATTACCAGCGGCTTACGACAAATTCTGTCTATCAAAACCTGAATGTTTTGGAGATCCGTTCAGATGTCTGGAAACCAGGAATAAATGTCCCCAATTTTCCCACAGATTTTCAAAACCATTTTGTTACTTTTAAATGCAAAGCTGTGGGATTTTTGTAATTATTGGTTGGGGCTGGAGCTACGGGACTGAAGGAGCTGGCTGGTATTTAAGGGAACTTCAGTTTTGCAGTGTGGAGGAAATAGCAGCAGCACGGTACACAACTGGTGAATAACCACTGAGGTTGTTTTTGACACCTTAACTGAAACATTGAAAGTTTGATTCTACAGAATACCAACTTCTTGCCTTCTCATTTATGAAGTTAATGCTTTTGTTTTAAATTGTGTTTTTGGAAGGATCCTTCGGTTTTGCACAAACTTGGCTGCATTCACGCAGCCCATGAAATGTTACTTTGCTCAAAGCCACAAGATGATTTTCTTGTAAATCTTTCACTGCCTTAAATGTTTTCATTATACCATGTTGGTTCTAAGTTAAGAGGCATCCTTCCACTTGGTATCCTGTTACAACTACGAGTGGACCTTCATTCTGGGGTGAATTGCTCTGGTAAGACTGGCGTGGATTTCTTGTTATTCGTTGCCCTGAGAGATGGTGCCAGCGAACAACGCTATCATGGATGACATCCTCCAGATGGTCCACAAAACTGTTTCTCTCACTTTTGCATCTTTTTCTTTTAAATGTTGCTTTGGTACTGTTTGGAGCCTGTGATCTACGGTTTGATGGTGTGTTTTTGGGCTGATTGAGCGATCTGGCGCTTGTCTGTCACCAAGAAAGTTCCAGCAGGCGAGCCTCGAGTCCTAGAAGCTTAGAGATGGTGCAAGAGACCACAGTCAATTCTCTTCCTCACTGATTAAAGTGTTGAGGAAGATTGAAATCATCGAGGCGAATATGGAAGGCGAGCAAGTGTTCAGCGTCATCTACCAGCCTGTCTGCCGGAGGGAGGTTCAGCGTGTGATGGTCTCTTCCTCTTTTTCTCTTTCTCTCCCCTTCCCCCGCCTCACTTGTCCTTCCTGAGCATTTAAAAGGTCTCTCTTTCGCGCTCAGTGCTGCCGGAGAATGATACCGATGTTCTGGGTCTGTGGTTTGTGGATCGGACTAGTTCCTGGTCACTTTTTCTACTGCTGCTTTATTTTGGACGACTTTGAATTGGGGCGGCCTGTAGATATTGAACACTGAACTGGAATGAATATAGAAAATAGGTGCAGGAGTAGGCCATTCGGCCCTTCGAGCCTGCACTGCCATTTATTATGATCATGGCTGATCATCCAACTCAGAACCCTGTACCAGCCTTCCCTCCATACCCCCTGATCCCCCTAACCACAAGGGCCATATCTAACTCCCTCTTAAATATAGCCAATGAACTGGCCTCAACTGTTTCCTGTGGCAGAGAATTCCACAGATTCACCACTCTGTGTGTGAAGAAGTTTTTCCTAATCTCAGTCCTAAAAGGCTTCCCCTTTATGCTCAAACTGTGACCCCTCGTTCTGGAATATGGACTTTGAATTTTGAGTTGTCATTCATTTGTTCTTGTTGGAGTTTGTGAGGTTTGATTTTTGCGTGTGGGAGTTGGGTTGATGTTTTTTTTGAAAGAATTCTTTGGTGTTTCTTTGTTTCGTTGACTGTGGGAGAAATGAATCTCAAGAGGTGTATACTGCATACACACTTCGATAATAAATGTGCTTTGAATCCTTTGGATCCTTTAATGTTGCATGACATTGATTCCCTAAGAGATTACTGCACCATCCAGGACATGCCCTCTTCTCACTGCTACCATCATGCAGGAGGTCCAGGAACCTGAAGAAGCAGACTCAGTATTTTATTTCTGATAATTGAGAAACAATGTGGAATAGGCCCTTCCTGCCCTTCCAGCCCTGATTTAACCCTGGCCTGATTCGTATTTAAGCATGGATCGTTGGAATAATGAAATGGCTAGTTCTATTCCACTTGAAAAAATTACTTATAATTTAAGAGATAAATATGTAACATTTTTGAATATTTGGCGCCCTTACTTACAAAAGATAGGATGGCATATTTAAGTGCTCCGATAAAGATTTTGGTTACTTGGGGAAAGTAATGAATAATTATACCAAATTTATTTTGAATCCCATGGAGCATGTGGAAACCTTCCAATAACCAGGTGGTTCTTTTCTTTTTTTTCTCTTTCTTTCTTTTTAGGTAGGACTATATATGGGGGGGGGGGAGGGGGGGTAGATTTTATCTTTTCATGTATTCTTTTTGAAAATTTAATAAAAATTATATTTAAAAAAAACCCTGGCCTAATCACAGGACAATTTGCAATGACCAATTAACCTAGCAATTTTGGAACGTGGGAGGAAACCGGAGCACCTGGAGGAAACACACAGTCACAGGGAGAGCGTACAAACTCCTTACAGGTAGCGGAAGGAATTGAACCCAGCTCTCCTGTACTGTAAAGTGTTCCAGGTTCAAGAACAGCTCCATCCCTTTAACCGTTCAGTTCTTGAAACATTCGGCAAAACCCTGATCACTACAGTTTAGCATCACTGTGACCACCTAGGACTAAAATTTGGACATTTTTGTTCTAAGTGTATACTTGTCATAATTATGTAGATTTAGGTTTATACTTGTGAATGCTGCTTATCTGATGCTATGCACCTGTGGTGCTGCAGTGCATTTTTCTCTGCACCTGTGCTTACATGTACTTGTGCATGTGTGAACAATAAACTCAACCTTGACTTTGGAGCAGGATTTATGGTCACACTGAGGAGCGGAGGTGTTTAAGGTAACTCCTCGAGGACAACCCTCATAAAAGTTGAGGTACATGAGACTCCTGGTGTTGTAACTCAAATCAAGTTGCCGAAGGAACTCAGCAGATCAGGCAGCATCTGTGAAGGCCGAATTATGATCAGGTTTATTATCACTAACATTCGTTGTGAAATTTGTTCTGGGGCCTCAGTGCATTGTAACACATATAAAAATTACTACAGTTACAACAAGAAATAGAACAAACTTGTGCAAAAAGAGGAAAATGTGAGTTGGTGCTCATGGGTTTAATATCCATTCAAAAATCTGATGCCAGTAGGGAAGAAGCTGCTCCTAAAATGTTGAGGGAGTCTTCAGGCTCCTGTACCTCCTCTCTGATGGTAGTAATGAGAAGAGGGGTCTTCAGGCTCCTGTCCCTCCTCCCTGATGGTAGTAATGAGAAGAGGGGTCTTCAGGCTCCTGTACCTCCTCCCTGATGGTAGTAATGAGAAGAGGGGTCTTCAGGCTCCTGTACCTCCTCCCTGATGGTAGTAATGAGAAGAGGGGTCTTCAGGCTCCTGTACCTCCTCCCTGAGGGTAGTAATGAGAAGAGGGGTCTTCAGGCTCCTGTACCTCCTCCCTGATGGTAGTAATGAGAAGAGGGGTCTTCAGGCTCCTGTACCTCCTCCCTGATGGTAGTAATGAGAAGAGGGGTCTTCAGGCTCCTGTATCTCCTCCCTGAGGGTAGTAATGAGAAGAGGGGTCTTCAGGCTCCTGTACCTCCTCCCTGATGGTAGTAATGAGAAGAGGGCATGTCATGCTTAGTGGAGGTCCTTCATGATGGACACCGCCTTTTTGAGGGATCACCCTTTGAGGATGTCCTCGAAGGTGGGGAGGCCAGTGTCTATGATGGATCTGGCTGAGTTTGCAACCCTCTGCAACTTATTCCGGTCCTCTGCAATGGCCCCTTCATACCAGTCAGAATATCCCTGATGATACATCTGTAGAAATTTGCTATAGAGTTTTTGCTGACATAAAAAGTAAATGTAGCTGCTGGTACGCCATGACTCCTTTGTGATTGTATCTCCATCACTTCTGGCCCAGAACATCGACAATGCCTTTACGTAGATGCTGCCTGACCCACTGATTTTCTCCAGCGCCTAGTATTTTTTCCCCCTCAAGAAAGTCACTAAGGATTTTGGGCCTAATTTGTTTGAAACTTATTTTCAAACATAGTCTTCATCATAAGCATGACAGAGTCTGCAGATGCTGGAAATCCGAAGTAACACACACAAAATGCAGGAAGAACTCAGCTGGTCAGGCGGCATCTGTGGAAATGAGTAGTTCCTCGATGTTTTGGGCCAAGACCCTTCAGGACTGGAGAGGAAGAGGAAAGATGTCCTGGAGTTATGTTTCTGCAAGCATGCAGCAGATCCTTATCTCGTGCAAGTGCCGCTGCAGACGAATGCAATCCCGCTTGTCTTCCGCTGAGCGAACACTGGAGGGTCCAGCCACCAACCCAGTAAAGAATCCATTTGGCACACAGCCAGCTCTGGCGTTCCCTTCCCCAGCAGCTGCAGCAGGTGATCGTGAGGCATGTGCCTCAACAGAGGCCAGCAGCTCCCCTGCCATCAGTCTCGCCAACAGATGGGTGAATGAGACTGGTAGTATTCTACTTTACCAATATCCAACAGAGTCCTTGTGATTACAACAAAAACATTTTGCTCCAATCATTGGATCGTGCACTGTTACTGACACCTTTTTCCTTGGGTGGCTTCCAGCCATTGAGCACATCTACATGAAACGCTGTCATTGGAAATCAGCAACAGAGACCCTCAACGTGCTCTTTTCTCACTGTTGCCACGAGGGAAAGGGTACATGAGCCTCAGGACTCACGCCTCCAGGTTCAATAACAGTTACTACCCCTAAACCATCAGGTCCTTGAACAAAAGGGAACAAGTGAGTACACTCACCCATCCATTGGGATGTTCCCACAACCAGTGATCACACTTTAAGGACTCTTTATCTCATGTTCTCGTCATTTATTGCTATTTATATTTGCATTTGCACAATTTATTATCTTTTGCATTCTGGCTGATCTTTTGTTGATCCTGTTAAAGCTACTATTCTATGGATTTGTTGAATATGCCTGCAGGAGAGTGAATCTCAGGGTTGTATATGGTGACATGTACAGTTTGATAATAAAATATACTTTGAGCTCTGGCCGAAGCAGCTGCAACACTTTGCACAGCAATGCCAGCACCACCTCTATTCAGCAACTTGCTAGTAGGGTATTCTTACTCAAAATTGTAATTTGGGGTGCAGTGAAATGCATTGAAGGGAGCTTTCATAAAGTATGTTCCTTTTCCATGGGTGAGTAGCAAATTATTTTGTTTACTTTACTAGGTTTGCTGCTTAATGCCACCTTTGTTTTCCATTGAACAATGTTGTGTAAATGTAGTTCAGTGATCTTCCCTATCATTTCTTTAATAACTTATTATGCCTTTAGATTCAGTAGGACAGCCTAGGCAATGTCAGATAAGCATCTGTCTGCGCTTCTGTCTTTCACATTGACCATGACGTCATTTATTCTCTCCTGCCTTTGATCCTATCGCAGACTGTTTCTTTTGTCAGCTTCCTTTTTCTTTTCTCAAACTTCTATCTTTTGACTTTTTAATAGCCCTTATTATAAAATTATCATCACAGACATCTTAGCTGCTCATCTCTCCATACTTACTGCCTGTTACGCCACTGGTGTTTAGAGCAGCAATGAAGATCCTCCATCTGTGGCAGTGTTCAGGGTTTCCTTCATCATGTCAGTAGCTTCCTCTTGGCTTTCACTACTGTCACATCACACTCTGGATTCTTCATTGCTGTTTCCATCACAAATTTGTTTTGTTAACCCTGAGCTGAAGCCCTGAACCTGGAGGACTGGTGGACCAGTTGGAGTCTGACTTCTACCCTTTGACCTGTTTTGCATGGGTGACCCTACCAAGAGCCAAAGCATAAAGCCCTGACTCCAGCCTACGTAGCTGTTTGGGTCATTGAGGCACACAAGCCTCCAAACCTTACAACAAGGTTTTGGATCTCTTGGAAGATTAGCTTAATAGAAGCTAATTTAAATCAAAAGAAGCTAGTTTTAAAGATCAGCTTTATTTGTCACATGTACATTGAAGCATATAGTGAAATATGTCATTTGTGCAAATGACCAACACAGTCTGAATGTGTGCTGGGACTCAGGCATACAGATACGTTGGACTTTTCAATTTAATAACTTTAGTTATTCAGAAATAGCATCTATAGGTTGGATGTTGGTAATGCAGAGCAGATAGTACTGGACAATATTTATTCCTCAACAGACACACAAAATGCTGCGGGAACTCAGCAGGTCACACCAACATCTATGGAAATGAATAAACAGTCGAAATTTCAGACTGAGACCCTTCATCAGGACTTGAAAGGAAGGGGGAAGACAGCAGAATAAAAAGGTGGGGGAGGGAGGAGGCGGCTTGCTGGAAGGTGATAGGTGAAGCCAGGTGGGTGGGAAAGGTCAAGGGCTGGATAAGAAGAAATCTGATAGGAGAGGTGAGTGGACCATAGGTGAAAGGGAAGGAGGAGGGGACCCAGAGGGAAGAAATAGGCAGGTGAGAAGAGGATAAAGGTCATAGTGGAGAGTAGAGGAAGTTGGGAGGAGGGGTCGATGGGGAAATGGATATTTGTGGCATCAGGTTGGAGGCTACTCAGGCGGAGTATAAGGTGTTACTCCTTCACCCTAAGGCACAAGAGGAGGCCATGGATTGGCATGTCAGAATAGGAATGGGAATTAAAATGTTTGGTCATTGTGGTTCCTCAATCAGTATACTGAAGAAAACACATCTGCTCATTGTCACGTTTCTGTTTTGGTAGCTTGTCATTGTTACCTCCAGTAGTGACTCCAATTGGGAAGTATTTCACGACAGTGGTTGTAAAAACAATGAGATAAAATGCATACCTGCCTTGGAAACCATACCTCAGGAAAGATGCATTGACCCAAGTACTTTTATCCAGATTGTTTGCTAATTTATTCTAAATGTTTTAAAGTGCGAAAGTGCTAACAGAACAGTTTATCTGGCGTGAAAGTCACAATATCAGAGCTGAATCTTTTTTGAGTGGAATTGGGAAGCACATTTTTAGTTATATATTGAGCAAGTTTGACAGTCTCAAAATAAAAATGTTGGATTTGTGTTAAGAAGGTATTTTTCAAAGAAAAAATCAGGAAATGGAGATGAGATAGTAACTTGCTGTGTTCTGATTCAATGACGAAAGGCGAAACAGAGAGTTGTGTGTTGATAGGCTTGCTTAGTGTTGGCGTTCCCGTGGCACATTGTTGACTGGTATAAAGTGGATCTCAAAGGTTCATTTTATTATCAAAGTCTGTACGCAGAATACAACTCTTCTCCAGATGGCCATAAAATACAGAAAACTGTAAGTATGTGAAAAAAAGACATCATCCCCCCCCATGAAAAGAACAAGAAACTGGCAAACTTCAAACATCCCCAACCCCTTCTCTCGCACGAAAACTTAACAGATCACCCAAAGTCCAATCCACCAACTTGTGACAAGAAAGAATGGGCGGGAGCATGAACACGTTTACTGAGGCCCTGGTTAAACATCCCTCTGTGGTTTGTTGCCTTGCTCTAATTCCTGAGAGGAAACACAGCAGAGTTATGCAACTGTGACTTGTTGGAATTGTGTGCAATTAAATCTGAGTAAGATTATAACAAGAGCAGGTTGGTAGCTGCATTGTTTCTGGGTTCTATTGTTGGGAAAAGAATGAATTCCCTAGAGTGCATGAATTAAAGATAATTAATAAACACACAAAACACCGGAGGAACTCAGCAGGTCAGGCAGCATCTATGGAAAAGAATAAACAGTCGGCATTTCAACTGACCTGGAAGGGTCTTGGCCAAGACGTCAACTGTCTGTTTCCAGCAACTGCAGACTTTCTCGTGTTTGTAATTGTTTTTGTTTTTTAAGCTTTAATATGTAGACTTGGGTGTAGGGTAGAGATCGTCTCTACCAAAGGAGGTGTTAAGACATTCTTCCTTCCACTAGCCTGCAGGTCACTCTCGGGCAAGGTGTAACACCTGCTTAGCCCCCCGATCAGGGTCACGTCCAGGGTGGATTGTTGTATGAGCGGCCGGTGCATAGCTCAGGTTTTGATTATGCAACCACTGATGCCAGCAGACAGTCTCTGAAGAGTATTGATAATTATGCCCTATTGTAAAGATACTGCTCGGAAGGCAGCAGTGGAAAGACCATGACTGCCCATGTCATATGACATGGCTCGTCATGATATAGACTTAGTGATGCACGTGGATATGAGTAACCTGTGATGAGCAGCAAATAATAAACATCTGAAGAATGAACATAGTACAGATTAGTGGGCTGACGTGTGATGAAATGTTTTCAACCTGAAGCTGTTTCTTTCTCCATTGATGCGTTCTGACCTTGAGTATGTCTTGCATTTTAATTTGTGATTTCTGACATCTGCACTATTATTTTGATTTTCAAACAATTGTTGCAAAGTATAACTAATTAAGTTTTGATTATTCTTTGTGCTATCACATTTTAGGGCAGGGGTTCCCAAGCTGGGGTCCACAGACCCCTCTGTTAATGGTAAGGGTCCATGGCATTTTTAAAAAAAAGTTGGGTTTTGTTTTAGGGGTATGGAGGGCTATGATCTAGGTGTGGGTCAATGAGACTAAGTAGTATAATAGTTTGCCATGAACTAGATGAGCGTAGTGGCGTTTGCACGGGACTTTGAGGCGAGTGGTCCCGGGTTCAGATCCGGCGGCTCCTTGCACGCTTTCTATCTGTGTTGGGTTGAATGTCGAGCTAGCAACTCGCTCTCTCAAAAAAACCAGACAAATGCTGAGGAAACTGCAAGGTTGTCAAAGAGGAAAACAGCATGAACTAGATGGATCAAAGGGCCTGTTTCTGTGTTTTAGTGCTCTATGACTTTATTCCAGGCAACATGTAGTACCGGAGGGATTAATATAATACTTAGTGAACCAAAAGTGAAATATTTAGTTTGTTGTCATTCCATGAATTAATTTCGTGGTTTATCTTGAGGTAAAAATCTTCACTGTAACCACACTAAATTAATATTTGAACCTATTTTATTTGCCCTTCAGACTTTATGAATGTTCTGTAACAATATGCAACATGAAATGTTATTTTAGAGTGATCACACGTTTACAAGGAGGCCTGCTGGAGGAATACATTCATTATCAGGATCCCCACTGTCCTTGCTGTGCTCGGAATCAGGTTTAATATCACCAGCATATGTCATGAAATTTGTTTTATGGCAGCAATACATTGCAATGCATATTAATAGAAACTAAATTACAATGAGTATATATAAAAACAAACTAGTGTAAAAAGAGTTTTTATAAAAAAAAACTAAATAGTGAGGCAGTGTTCATGGGTTCATTGTCCGTTCATAAAACTGATGGCAGAGGGGAAGAATCTGTTCCTGAAAAGTTGAATGTGTGTCTTCAGGCTCCTGTAGCTCTCCCTTGATGGTAGCAATGAGAACAAGGCATGTCCTGCATCACCTTTTGAAGGTGTCCTCTGCTATGGAGGCTAGTGCCCGTGATAGAGCTGGCAGAGTTTCCAACGTCCTGCAGCTTTTTCACGATCCTGTGCAGTGGTCCCCCCATACCTGAGGGTGATGCAGCCAGCTGGAATGCCCTCCATGGTACACCTGTAGAAATTTACAAGTGTCATTGGTGACATCCCAAATCTCCTCAAACTCCTAATGAAATATAGCCGCTGTTGTGCCTTCTTTGTAGCTGCATTGATATGTTGGGCCCAGGATAGATATGTCCTCATACCTTCAGGAACTTGAAATTGCTGACCTTTCCACTGCTGATCCAGTGTGTGTTCCCTCAACTTCCCCTTTCTGAAGTCAACACTAAGTGTCTTGGTCTTACTGATGATATGCGCAAGGTTGCTGATACGACACACTCAACTAGCTGATTGCTCTTGTACACACCTCCTGGTCATCTGAAATTCTGCCAACAATAGTTGTAGTGTTAGCAGATTTATAGATGGCGTTTGAGCTATACCTAACCACACAGCTGTGGGTATAGAGAGAGTAGAGCAGTGGACTAAGCACACACCCTTGAGGTATGCCAGTTTTGATTGACAGCAAGGAGTAGAAGTTATTTCTGATCTATACTGACTATGGTCTCCTGGTGAGGAAGTCGAGGATTCAGTTTTAGAGGGAGGGACAGAGGCCCAGGTTTTGGAGCTTGTTGATTAGAACTGAGGGTATGGTTGTGTTGAACACTGAGCAGTACTCAACAAACACAGCCTCTGATGTAGGTTTTATTATTGTCCAAGGCTGAGTGGAGAGCCAGTGAGATTGCATCAGCTGTAGATCTATTTTTGCAATCGGCAAATTGCTGCAGGTTCAGTTCCTTGCTTTGGGAGGAGTTGTGGGCATTACCAACCTGTCAAAGCACTTCGTCACAGTAGATGAGTACAACTTGGTGATGGTCATTAAGGAATCTTGCCCTGCTCTTCTTGTGCACTAGTATGATTGTCACCCTTCTGAAGCAGGTGGGAACTTCCAACTGCAGCACTGCGAGATTGAAAATGTCCTTGAACACTCCCTCCAGTTGGTTGGCACGTTTTCAGAACCCTGGCAGGTGCATCATCTGAGCCTGGCATCTTGAAAGATGTTCTGGGGTCGGCCTCCGAAACAGAGATCCCAGGATCACCAGATGCTGCAGGAATTCGTACAGTTATAGTTTTGTTTTCTCTTTCAAGTCATGCATAAAAGACATTGAGCTCATCTGGGAGTGAAACATCACAGCCATTCGTGATGTTAGGTTCTACTTTGTCGGAGGTAATGGCCTGCAAACTTTGCCAGAGCTGACGTGCATCTAATTCCATCTCTATCTTCAATTTTATTTGTTTTCCACTCTTAAAATAGCCTTCTGTACATCATACCTGGACTACTTGTATAGTTCTGGATCACTGCTCTTGAATGCCTCAGCAGTCTACAAATCTTCTGGTCCTTCCATGGCTTTTGTTTTGGGTATGCCTTGTATGTTCTTGAAAGTACATGCCCATTCACACAGGTCTTGATGAAGTCGGTAAAACTGTGGCGCATTCATTCAGATTCAAAGATGAGTCCCCGAATATTGTCCTGTCCACCGATTCAGAGCAGTCATGCAAGTGCCCCACTGCCTCCCTTGACCATACTTTTGTGGTCCTCCCCACTGGTGCTGCAGTCTTTAGTCTCTGTCTATACACTGGGAGTAAAACTACAGCCAGGTGATTGGACTTCCCAAAGTGTGGGCGTAGATTGGCACGGTAAGCCTTCTTGATGGTGGTATACAGTGATCAAGTGTATTGGCTCCTCTGGTTCCACAGTTGATATGTTGGTGTCTCTTCTCTCTATTATCATCAGGCAGGAGGTACAGGAGCCTTGGGTCCCACACCACCAGGTTCAGGAACAGTTATTACCCTACAACACACATCCAAGTTGCTGGTGAACGCAGCAGGCCAGGCAGCATCTCTAGGAAGAGGTACAGTCGGCGTTTCGGGCCCTGGCGAAGGGTCTCAGCCTGAAACGTCGACTGTACCTCTTCCTAGAGATGCTGCCTGGCCTGCTCCATTCACCAGCAACTTGGATGTGTTTGCTTGAATTTCCAGCATCTGCAGAATTCCTCGTGATTACCCTACAACCATCAGGCTCATGAACCAGCATGGGTAGCTTCATTCACCTCAACACTGAACTGATTCCACAACCTGTGGACTCGTTTTGAACAATTTTTATGTTCGCAATACTTATTTTAATTTGCACAATTTGTCTTTTGCACATTGGTTGTTTGTCAGTCTTCATTTATACAGTGAATTCTGGTTAATTGGGACACTTGGATTACTTCGTAATTCTTAACTTGTTGAAGTAGTGAGATCGTTTCATTTTCACTCCTGGCCATTTGTGGCATCTCCAAGCCTGAAAGCTTGAAACCGCGGTGAGCAAAGTAGTTCTGAATTGTCTTGCTGCTTATTTCTTGCCAGCTTTCAATGACAAAAGTCACTGCTTTTTGAATGCAAACGTGCAACTGATGCTATTTAAAAATTGTTCACTCTGCTCTAAGCACTGGCTACACAAGTGCATGCGATTAACACTAGTTAGAAACTGTTCGGCATCAGTCTCCTGCCCCAGTTAAGCAGCATAGTGTCCCAAATAAACTATTTTTCCAATCTTAGTGTTTGTTCTTTTAAGAGTTGTCCCATATAAGTGCTGCTCCAATTAACCAATGGCCTAATTAACCAGAATCCACTGGTTTTTCATAATTCTAATGTATTTCTTAATTTTCCTGTAAATGCCCTGCAAGAAAAGGAACCTCAGGGTTGTATATGGTGACATATGTACTTTGATAATTTACTTTGAACTTTGATATGCTCGTGTTGTCTTCAGTCTATCATATATTTCCCCCATAAATTCTAATTGATAAAATTATTCTTAAGACAGTAAACTTGGGTGAAGATGGTGAGGGGTGGGAGCAGGTTGCCACATGCATGGGGAATGATACGATAACTGTATAAAGAAGTGGGGTGGTGGATAGTTGCCAGTACACGTTGGAGCGAATACAATTTGTGGATGTGTCAGACAAACTTTGACAGTCTTTGCAAATTTGCCACAGCTGTTTCCAAAATGAAGTGCAAGAAGGACTGCAGTGCTTCCGATAGGAAATCTCTATTCATTGCTCTGAGTAAGATGTTGGCAATCTGGGCGTTATTAATCCAATGCTTCAGAGCACAAGTATGTGAGACGTCTTGCTGAAACGTGCTGGGTCAATGGTCTGAACACTTCCATTGTCTATGCACACCACACAGAAATAAAGTTTGCAAGATTAGCTCTTGTATCAGTGAACTCATCAGTACTCACTTTAACGCTTTGTGTGCTGCATCTTGAGCCAAATTATCTCAAGTTCTATCAGATCTTTGTGCGTTGATTGTTAAATTTCTTTCATCATTTGTTTGTCAAAAAGTATAACTTTCTCAATTTACCCCTATCTTTTTAAAGAATAATCATCTTGAAATCGTATTTTCCTGACAGATAGCTCCTGTGGGAATTGAGTAAACGCTGATGTGTTTGGACATCCTCATTATTTGAGGCATAACCTCACCTATTTATATACCAACAGCTTTACTGTAAATTGAGTTTTATTTAGAAGGCAAGCATTCGAGTGAGGACCTTTCATGGCTTTGTTTCTACAGTTATGCCTACATGTACAGATTATTAAACTTTTTTTTCCCTGAGGTTCAGCTATTCACTCTGTCTTTAAGGTGTCCCTGATGCTTTATGATGTCCTTGGTTCATGGGAAGACACATCAGATTTAAAAGTCGAAAGTACATTTATTATCGAAGTATATGTACTACATACAATGTTGAGGTTCATCTCCTTACAGGCAGCTGCAAAACAAACCCCAACAGAACCCATTTTAAAGAAATCAAATGCCCAGTGTGCACGGAAAAAAACAAATCATGCAAACAATAAAAGTAAGCAAATAACATTCAGAACTGAAGTTCACAAAGTGAGTCCACAGCCACAGAGCCGGTTATTACTGCAACTGATCCTGGACCCCATTAGTTGCAGGACAAGCTCAGTTCAGCACACAGTGAGTAAACCTCACAGATCAGTGAGCTGAACACTGACCCGCCCACCCTTCGCTCTGGCCCAGACAGCCTACCCTTTTCCATCTGGCATGGTGCTGAAATTGGCCAAACTTTGGGTCGTTCTTTGCTCTTGGACCTGCGCCCTGCCACTGTGATGTTCTCTCGGGCCCTGGACCCGCCACCTCAATTCAGCCCGAACCCGACCTTTCCAATTCGGCCCAGCGCTTAAATCGGTCAAACCTCTGCTTGTTCCTCGCTGTCGAGTGCGGGCCCTGCCATCTGTAGCAATCAAACAGCCCTGGCTCAAGGTATCGGAGATCTTAAATAACGTTTGAAATATTCAACTTGGTACAGAGGTCAGAATATTAGGTACATATATGAACTGAGATTTATTGGTGTATTCTGTGTCATCATGTAATGCAGAATATAAATGTGCGGCTCCTGCGATATCCAAATTCATGTCTGAAGTATTTGGAATTCTTATGGTGCATTCTGGTAATTCATTTTAACAGTATCTCATTCTAATGTAACATATTAGAGTAAATGCATGAGCAAGTCATCTTCATTGCCTTTTTTTTGTTAAGCCTGTATCAAATTTAATGACAAGTGGGTATTCCTCTGTTTAGAAAAAGATGAACTGAACAGCCATAGCTTCTAAAGTACTGACTTTATTAGGGGCGCCAAGTTAGTGTAGCAGTTAGCGAGCTGCTATTGCAGCTCGGGACGTTGGAGTTCAGTTCTGTCGTCCTCTATATTTTTGTTCCTAGTTTCTAACCTGAGCTGGTGCTCGGCAGTGTCTGAGAGATCCATCCACTCCCATTCCCTCCACCTGCACTTCCAAGCACTTGCTATGGATTGGCGAGGAAAGCGCTGGAAGTGTCATGGCTGCCTCTATACCCTGAAAACTCCACGAGCGAGAGACCTGTGTATTTGTCACGGCACCATTATTGTGCTTGCGCCGCATAAATGGTACCAGCGCCGCCTTTCGTCAGCCAAAAGCTCCCCGGGGTCGGTACGGATCATGGGGCTGAGGGAAAGGACTAGGACTGACCTGGGTTTGCGGGGCCACGGTGTTTCCGGAGTTCCGCAATTATCCTCAGTTGCGGTGCAGGCACCGGTGTTGATGAAAACCCCTGCCTGAAGCCCTGCTCCTACCGGCTGCCGATCCTCAAAAGCCTTGAGTTCACTGAGCACATGTACAATTTTCTTAAGTTTAAACGTCTTTCCCGTGAGTGCGTGGGTTTCCTCTGGGTGTTCTGGTTTCCTCAGACAATCCAAAGACATACCAGTTAGTAGGTTAATTGGCTGTCATAAATTGCCTTGTGGATAGGCTAGGGTTAAATTGGTGGGTTACTGGGTGGTGCAGCTCGTTGGGCCGGAAGGGCCTGTTCTAAATAAATAAAAATAAATATTGGTTCAGTTGATGATTTTTAAAAAATGGAAGCTTTTTTTGTGGCCAATTGAGAACATTTCATTCCTGCTTCAGGTCTACACAGTTCAAATTAATGTTTGGAAGTATTTCCCATTCCCTTTCCTTTTGGTTTCCATGTGATTTGAAGCCACAAATGCAAAATGGCAGTTACTTGCACAAGAAGGAAGAAAACTTCTGGAATTTATAATGTAAACTTGATTTTTACCAGAACAGCTCTTTTGTGGGATGCACTTAGAATGAGTAAGGGTGGAGTATTTTTGGATTTATAAGTTGTTTCAGCAGAAAGATTGTTTTAAGAAAACTCTCCCAAATTGCAGATACGAGCTGAGAATTGGTGGATGGAGTTTAACCAAGATAAATGTGAGGTGTTGCATCTTGGTAGGGCAAATGCAGGGAGACAGTACAGGGCGAGGTCCTTAACAGTGTTGCTGAGCAGAGAGATCTTGGGATCCAAGTTTTTAGCTCCTTGAAAGTGGCTACACAGGTTGATAGGGTGGTTAAGAAGGCTTATGGAATGCTTGTTTTTATCAGTCAAAGCATTGAGTTCAACAATCAGGAGGTTGTGTTGCAACTTTATAAAATTCCTGTTTGGCCCCATCTGGAGTATAGTGTACAGTTCTAGTCGTCCCACTATAGGAAGGATGTTGGGGCTTTGGAGAGGGTGCCTAAAAGGTTTACCACGATGCTGCCTGTTTGAGAGGACATGTGCTATGATAGGCTGGATAAACTTGGGTTGTTTAATCTGAAGTGTTGGATGTTTGCAAGATTGTGAGAGGCATAGCGTGGACACAGTATTTGTTTCCCAAGGTAAAAATTCCAGAGGGTATGCATTGAAGGCGAGAGGGGGTAGGTTCAAAGGGGATGTGAGGGGTAAGTTTTTTACCCAGTTGGTGGTAAAGGCAAATACATTAGAGGCTTTTAAGAGATGTTTGTATTGGCACATGGATGTGAGGAAGAAGGAGTGATATGGACATTGTGTAGGTAGGAGGAATTAGTATTTGGATGTTTTTGATTTGCTTTTTAGCTGATTCAGCACAACATTGTGGACCGAATGGCTGTATCCTTCAGTGTTCTATGTTTCAAAAAAAAATGCAGTTATCAGAAATTAAAATCCTAGACATACTCAAAGTAAAACAGCATTAGTGCAGAAGGAACCAGCTTCAGATTGATAACACTTCATCCAATGATTCTGCTGTTTAAAAAAAAGGTTGAAGTTGTCATACTATTATTGTACTCTCCTAAAAAAAAAACTATAATGTCAAATTATTATTTGCATTTCCAGATCTGTATCTTGATGAGCACCTGAACGTCGACCATGCCTTTAGTGACAAGGAACATTGAACCAAGACACTTGTGTCGCCAGCCTTTGCCCAGTAACGTTTTGAGTGAACTGGAATGTGTAACAAACATCACACTTTCAAATGTCATCAGGCAACTTGGCAGCTTGAGTAAGTCACGTCTGTTTCAAATTCTTGCATTTTGAAAGCAGTTTGTTTTTGCCCGTTGGTGGAGTCTGCTGAAGTTGCTACTCAGGACTTGATGTTGCATTACAAAATAGTGCACAAATGTAGAAATAATGCATGAATAAGACTGAGATATAGAAGTTGAATTAGGCCATTTGGCCCATTGAGTCTATTCTGCCATCTCATCATGGCCGTCCATTTCCCTCTCAGCCCCAATCTCCTGCCTTCTCCCCGTATCCCTTCATGCCCTGACTAATCAAGATTCTATCAACCTCTGCCTTAAATATATCCAGTGACTTGACCTCCATAGCCACATGTGGCAATAATTTCACAGATTCTCCAATCCCTGGCTAAAGAAATTCCTCCTTATCTTTTCTAAATGGCCTCTATTCTGAGGCTGTGTGCTCTGATCTTAGGCTACCCCACCATACGAAACATCCTCTCCACGTCCACTCCAGCACGGCCTTCAACATTCAGTAGGTTTCAATAAGATTCCCCCCATTCTTCTGAATTCCAATGAGTACAGGCCCAGAGCCATCAAATGCTCCTTATATGATAAGCCTTTCAATCCCGGAATCATTTTCATGAACCTCCTTTGAACCCTCTCCTATGAACCCAACTCTGATTCTGAAATGAATAATGAAAACAAAAGGTATAACAAGCTGGTGCCAATGGGTTTATGGACCATTCAGTAAATGAATGACAGAGGGGAAGAAGTTGTTCTTGAATCGCTGAGTGTGGGTCTTCAGGCCTCTATCTCCTTAATGATGGACGCCACCTTGTAGTAGCTACTCAAACAAAGGAACATCACTGTTAGAAACCAAGCATGAGGAATTATCCCTTATGATGCACCTTCTGATCCAATCCAATAATAATGTTCAAAGTTGAAGAAATGTATTTGATCCTTTATTAAACTAGTAGAAGAACAAGCAATCTTGAAGCAATTTAAACTCATGTTCAAAGTACATCTACTATTGAAGCATGTATGTGTTATACAACCTTGAGATTCATCTCCTAGCAGGTGGCTTCAAAACAAAGATACCCAGAAGAATCTATGAAAACAGACCGTCAAACACCCACTGTGCAGAGAGGGGGAGAAAAGCAAATCATGCAAACAATTACCACAAACAACTAGCATTCTGAACTGAAGTCCACAGAGTAGAGATCCATAGTTCAGCGCAGAGCCGAGTAAACGTTGCAGAGCAGTGAGGTGAACAGGCCCATCCCTCGCTTCAGGACCCCGACACCCTGACCTTTTCACTCTGGCCCTGCGCCTAAATTAACGTACAATCGTCTGGTTCAATCGCTTCAATTCGGTCTGGTGCCTGGAACTAGAACTAGTGAAATTAAGTGTCAAAGAAGATGTAATTCCCGATGGTCTCTAACTCACTCTAGACTAAAATTCTAAAAGCAAAGCATTAATATAACTAAACTTTTCACTTTTACCGTTACTGTCACCCATATGACTACCATAATAAACGTACAACACGAAATTCAATGCCGATTTTAAAAAAAACACAGATACGTGGCTCTTGCATCCCAGCCCCCTAATTATTGTACTATAATAATTACAACTACAGGTGGCGTCGTGTCGGACTTCGGGACAAAAGGACCCAAGTTCGAATCTAGCTGGCTCCCCTGCACGCTTTCCATCCATGCTGGGTTATGTGCTGGTGATCTCTTTGGAAACTCAACTGGCAGAAGGCAACGGCAAACCACTGCTGTAACTTGCCTCGTACGTGGTTCCCCACTACATCAGAGAGGCAAGGAGGGAAATTATCCACTAACTGGAGAAACTCCGGATGCGATGTACCTTTCCTTTTCTACCTAAAACACAGGAGACATGAAATCTTAACATTCACGCAAACATCCTTTCTCTTCTTTCAGACAAGTCGTGCAACACTCATCTTGGCCAAAGGTTACCAGCACTTAGCCCTGTACAGAGTGATCTTTACTACCACTCTGACAAGACAGAAGCTTGAAGCTTCTAGAGCTGTGGCTCCTCAAACCTCTGACCCCTGTAGGAGACAGATCTTGGTTATAGGCCAATCCGGACAGCTGATCTTGGTCTTGATGCGTACCTGTCACACAAATCCTTTTCTGTATGAAAAAACTTGAATGATTCTTCCCATGATCCATGAGTTTCAAGGCGTTGTGTCATCAACTATAAGTACAATATCTCCTGGAAGAAAATTGTGTTTAACGCTTGACCATTTCTGACATTCCTGTAGCTGGAGTAAATAATTCCTTGACCCACCATTTCCAAAACAAGTTTGAAAGTTTGTTTTTGAAACTTTCCTTGAGGGTAAGGATGGTGGGGTCTTCAGAAGCAACAGATAATTGGGTGTTAATGCTTCTAAATTAGATTAGATTATGAAGACACGTAGTCCTCTTTTATTGTCATTTAGTAATGCATGCATTAAGAAATGATACAATATTTCCTCCGGTGGGATTCCATTGGGATCCGATGATTCTTTAGCAATTAGACGACCATTGATAATAGCCTCTACTTCACAAAGAACTGTGCGGAGATCCTCTTCACCAAGATTCTGCACCTTCATGATGGAGATGAGAACCTTCCTTATAGAACATAGAATAGTACAGCACAGTACAGGCCCTTCAGCCCACAATGTTGTGCTGACCCTCAAACCCTGCCTTCCATATAAGCCCCCACCTTAAATTCCTCCATATACCTGTCTAGTAGTCTCTTAAACTTCACTAGTGTTTCTGCCTTCACCACTGACTCAGGCAGTACATTCCACGCACCAACCACTCTCTGAGTAAAAACCCTTCCTCTAATATCCCCCTTGAACTTCCCACCCCTTACCTTAAAGCCGTGTCCTCTTGTATTGAGCAGTGGTGCCCTGGGGAAGAGGCGCTGGCTATCCACTCTATCTATTCCTCTTATTACCTTGTACATCTCTATCATGTCTCCTGTCATCCTCCTTCTCTCCAAAGAGTAAAGCCCTTGCTCCCTTAATCTCTGATCATAATGCATACTCTCTAAACCAGGCAGCATTCTGGTAAATCTCCTCTGTACCCTTTCCAATGCTTCCACATCCTTCCTATAGTGAGGCAACCAGAACTGGACACAGTACTCCAAGTGTGGCCTAACCAGAGTTTTATAGAGCTGCATCATTACATCGCGACTCTTAAACTTTATCCCTCGACTTATGAAAGCTAACACCCCACAAGCTTTCTTAACTACCCATCCACCTGTGAAGCAACTTTCAGGGATCTGTGGACATGTACCCCCAGATCCCTCTGCTCCTCCACACTACCAAGTATCCTGCCATTTACTTTGTACTCTGCCTTGGAGTTTGTCCTTCCAAAGTGTACCACCTCACACTTCTCCAGGTTGAACTCCATCTGCCACTTCTCAGCCCACTTCTGCATCCTATCAATGTCTCTCTGCAATCTTCGACAATCCTCTACATTATCTACAACACCACCAACCTTTGTGTCATCTGCAAACTTGCCAACCCACCCCTCTACCCCTACATCCAGGTCGTTAATAAAAATCACGAAAAGTGGAGGTCCCAGAACAGATCCTTGTGGGACACCACTAGTCACAATCCTCCAATCTGAATGTACTCCCTCCACCACGACCCTCTGCCTTCTGCAGGCAAGCCAATTCTGAATCCACTTGGCCAATCTTCCCTGGATCCCCTGCCTTCTGACTTTCTGAATTAGCCTACCGTGTGGAACCTTGTCAAATGCCTCACTAAAATCCATATAGTTCACATCCACTGCACTACCTTCATCTATATGCCTGGTCATCTCCTCAAAGAACTCTATCAGGCTTATTAGACACGATCTGCCCTTCACAAAGCCATGCTGACTGTCCCTGATCAGACCATGATTCTCTAAATGCCCACGGATCCTCTCTAAGAATCTTTTCCAACAGCTTTCCCACCACTGATGTAAGGCTCACTGGTCTATAATTACCCGGACAATCCCTACTACCTTTTTTGAACAAGGGGACAACATTCGCCTCCCTCCAATCCTCCGGTACCATTCCTGTGGACAACGAGGACATAAAGATCCTAGCCAGAGGCTCAGCAATCTCTTCCCTCGCCTCGTGGAGCAGCCTGGGGAGTATTCTGTCAGGCCCTGGGGACTTATCCATTCTAATGTATTTTAACAACTCCCCACACCACCTCTCCCTTAATATCAACATGCTCCAGAACATCAACCTCACTCATATTGTCCTCATCATCATCAAGTTCCCTCTCATTGGTGAGTACGGAAGAGAAGTATTCATTGAGGACCTTGCTCACTTCCACAGCCTCCAGGCACATCTGCCCACCTTTATCTCTAATCAGTTCTACCTTCACTCCTGTCATCCTTTTTTTCTTAATGTAATTGAAGAATGCTTTGGGGTTTTCCTTTACCCTACTTGCCAAGGCCTTCTCATGCCCCCTTCTTGCTCTTCTCAGCCCCTTCTTAAGCTCCTTTCTTGCTTCCCTATATTCCTCAATAGACCCATCTGATCCTTGCTTCCTAAACCTCATGTATGCTGCCTTCTTCCACCTGACTAGATTTTCCACCTCACTCGTCACCCATGGTTCCTTCACCCTACCATTCTTTCTCTTCCTCACCGGGACAAATTTATCCCTAACATCCTGCAAGAGATCTCTAAACATCGACCACATGTCCATAGTACATTTCCCTGCAAAAACATCATCCCAATTCACACCTGCAAGTTCTAGCCTTATAGCCTCATAATTTGCCCTTCCCCAATTAAAAATTTTCCTGTCCTCTCTGATTCTGTCCTTTTCCATGATAATGCTAAAGGCCAGGGAGCGATGGTCACTGTCTCCCAGATGCTCACCCACTGAGAGATCTGTGACCTGACCGGGTTCATTACCTAGTACTAGATCTAGTATGGCATTCCCCCCTAGTTGGCCTGTCCACATACTGTGACAGGAATCCATCCTGGACACACAAACTCTGCCCCATTTAAACCCTTGGAACTAATCAGGTGCCAAACAATATTAGGGAAGTTAAAGTCACCCATGATGATAACCCTGTTATTTTTGCACCTTTCCAGAATCTGCCTCCCAATCTGCTCTTCTGTATCTCTGCTACTATAGAATACCCCCAATAGATTAACTGCTCTCTTCCTGTTCCTGACTTCCACCCACCTGACTCAAAAGAGGATCCTGCTACATTACCCACCCTTTCTGTAGCTGTAATAGTATCCCTGACCAGTAATGCCACCCCTCCTCCCCTTTTTCTGCCCTCTCTATCCCTTTTAAAGCACTGAAATCCAGGAATATTGAAAATCCATTCCTGCCCTGGTGACAGCCAAGTCTCTGTAGTGGCCACTACATCATAATTCCATGTATGTATCCAAGCTCTCAGTTCATCACCTTTGTTCCTGATGCTTCTTGCATTGAGGTACACACATTTTAGCCCTTCTACCTTAAATTGTCTTTACACCATTTATTCTGCTTCTCTTTCCTCAAAGCCTCTCTATATGTTAGATCTGGCTTTACTCCATGCACTTCTTTCACTGCTCTATCACTCTGGGTCCCATTCCCCTCGCAAATTAGTTTAAACCCTCCCGAACCATGCTAGCAAACCTACCTGCAAGGATATTGCTCCCCCTCGAGTTCAGGTGCAACCTATCCAATCTGTACAGGTCTCACCTTCCCCAGAAGAGATCCCAGTGATCCAAAAATCTAAAACCCTGCTCCCTGCACCAACTCCTCAGCCACGCGTTCAACTGCCATCTCCTTCAATTCTTACCATCACTGTCACGTAGCACTGGCAGCAACCCTGAGAACGCCACCCTTAAGGTCCTGTTCTTCAGCCTTCTGCCTAGTTCCCGAAACTCACACTTTAGGACCTCATCCCTCTTCCTTCCTATGTCGTTGGTCCCAACATGTATCACGACTTATGGTTGCTTTCCCTCTCGTGCCAGGATGTCGTGCACCCGGTCAGAGACATCCCGGACCCTGGCATCCGGGAGGCAACAAACCATGCGGGTGTCCTTCTCACATCCACAAAAATCTCCTGTCTGCTCTCCTGACTATAGAGTCTCCAATGACGACAGCTCTCCTCTTCTCCGTCCACCAAGTCAGACTTAGTGCCGGAGGCCCTGCCACCGTGGCTCACACCTGGTCGGTTGTCCCCAACAACAGTATCTAGGACGGTAAACTTATTATTCAGGGGAATGGCTACAGGGGTGCTCTGCACTACCTGCCTGCTCACCTTCGCTTTCCCCCCCTCTGACTGTCACCCAACGACCTGCTTCCGACAGCCTAGGTATGACTACCTCCCTGTAGCTCTCATCTACGACTGCCTCATTCTCCCTTATGAGTGGAAGGTCACCCAGCTGCTGCTCCAGATTCCTTACACGGTCTTCCAGATCGCCCAGCCGTATGCTCTTATGGCAGATGTGACTCTGTGGGAGAGGGGCGTTCCCCCAAGACTGCCACATCTCACATGAGAGGCACATCACCGTCTCAGGAGGCATCGTAAAGACTAACTGCGAGCAAGCTTGTCCTCCGCCTCTTCTCGTTGAAGCCTCTCGAGTCAAAGCCTCAAAGCTCCACTCCTTCACTGGCCCACTCACTCACTGGCCACTTCACTTGAGCTATCCCTCTATTTATCTGTTTGAGCTTTTCAAAATGCTTGGTCACCTGACCTCGATTGCCCAATCAGCTGCTTTCTGCTGAGTCTGAGCTATTCAAATCTTGATTGTCTAATCAACGGCTTTCTGCTGATCTATTCAAATCTTGATTGACTTAATTGCACAGACCAACTGCCAAATCTGCCAGAATCTCTGGAGTCAAAGCTCCACTTCTTCACTGGCCGCTTTTATGGACCTGATCCATCTCTCCCATGCACCTCCAAGGTGTGAAGCAGGTGGGGGATTAAAAATCCACTTAATTTTTGAAGAAGTATGTCATTGATTTGTGAATGATTCCACTTCTCAATAGCTTCTCTCAACTTGCGCTCAGCTCCAACAACATTTGTCACATTACCAGAGCACAGTTCATGAACCTGTCCTCGTCCTGGTGTAAAGCATCAAAGTGCATTAACAAAGGAATCTGTATCCAAAGAAGATGCCACTTCAATATGAACAGCTCGTATAGCTAGACAAGTAAATATGACCCAATACCTCTTCACTGTACTCCTTCTGCTCCAAAGTAGTCCACTCCCAACCGTGTGAACGGAGATTCATCTGGGGAGACCCTTCGCAGAGGTAGATCCACCATGTGCCGACATCCTGGAACTGCATGTAACCGTCGGCAAGCAACACACTTGTACAGGATTCTTATAGCTGTACTAGCAGAGGGAATCCGATATTTTTGTCGCAACCTGAGTAACGTGTGGTTACGGCCACCATGTCCCACTTCTTGATGTACGCGCCTCAGAATGAGATCAGGGAGATGATGATCCTTCGCCAGTAGAACAGGATGTTTAGACTCTTCAGGCATGGCCATTCTACTAAGCTTTTCACCAACCTCAAGATAACATTTGCAAGTACTGAACTAAGTTAAAAATGACTTCCTTTACATGCTTTCTCTCTTTTGCAAACTTGATAAGTCATCTTGAAATCTTTCTTTGACAAAACAAAACTACAATCTCTGAGCATTTCTGAGCTCCTCCACTGAGAGACAATCTCAGCCAATCTGACCTTTGGCCTTCATCTCTCTCCCCAAAGAATACCCTTGTTGTTCTTCATCCAAGAGTAAACAATATTCAGTTGCTTCCTCTTCTGATTAAGAAATAAGAGCAGACTCTTAAATCTAAGCATCCAGGTCACTCTTCCTCAAATGTATCCAAGACGAGAAGTAATGGATTATACGTGTTGCTGCGCCCAACTCCTCTTCAATCTGCATGACATTCATTGTAGCAATTTCCTTGACTTCTGCATCATCTAGCAGAAGTTCTTCAGAATAATCAGGATTCACAGGCCATTTGCTTTCAGGCTGAGAAAGATACTGAGGTCCTGACACCTAAGTCTTTCTCTTCAGAAAAATCTTCACCTTCAACCAATGGCCACATCTGCTAGGTTGCTTGAAGTATTCACATACCTTCATTGAAATACCTATGAGACCTAATGAACTTCTGAAACTCTGTTAGTGAAGAAAATTTGTAACCTGGGAGCTTCATTCTTGATATATTTCAGCACAGAAGTACTATCAGTCCAAAACTGAGTCGTGAGTCTGCATGTGCAATTCTTTCTTCCACAGTGTGTCCATACAGCTAGCTGTCATAGCAGCAATGAGCTCCATACGAGGAATGGAAACTTGACTTCAATGAAGCTCCTCTAGATTTTCTCAAGATTAAAGCACTGTACACGGGTGAACACGTCACGCTTCTGCCTCAGAGGACACTGACACCAGGCAGCCATCAACATAGAGGCAATGCAAAATCTTATCCACCATCTCGTGACTGAATTGTTCTTCATTGTCGTCTGTGCATTTCCTAAGAGTGAAATTGGTGTAACTCACTGATGAAGTTGCTCCACAGAACTGTATCACCATTCTAAGGTCCACCATACCTTGGCTGCAATCATCATCAGGCCACCAAAGAAACCTGAGTAGGTCTATCTAAACCTGATGAAACATTGATTCAATGTCTGCCATAGTCACTACTGGTTCTTTTATGACTCCAGTCAATGAAATAGTAAGATCTGGCCCCTGTAACAAGTGAGCATTAAGTGATGTTCCCTGAAAAGTCACTCCACAGTCAAACACGGAAGTTTCCCTTTTCTGGGGTGATAAAACACTGTGATTTGAAATATCACACTTTCCTGTCGCTGCATTTCAGATCCTCTGCTGGCACTCTCTCGCATAACCTTTGGAGATGACATCCTTCATGAAAGTTGTGTAGTTAGCGTGAAGTGACACATCCTTCTTGAACCTTCCTTAGATTCAGAGCAGGCTGCTCAGCAATCTTCCTGTTAGTAAGCGTGTTTGCATCCATCCTTCCTTTCTCGGAAGTAAACTAATTTGGTAGTGACCATCCACCAGCTTTGCAGAACTTGCTTCCAACTCCATGAACTTGTGATCTTCTCTTAACAAGCCAGGTTGTTCCTCTTGACTGCATTCAGGTGAATCTGTCTTGAATTGCCGTTGTCAAAGCTCATCCAAGTTTAAAACTCTGTCAGCTCTGACTGAGCATAGTCTCCTCCGTCAACTTGGTCTTCTTTGAATGGTCCATTAACAGTTGAACCCAACGTTGTTCTGATTGCATAGGGTCCAACTTTAATACTGCGAATCACTTGCAATGTCTCCAATGCCTTAGGTACATGTGTCCCTATCAGCAGCTCATTTGTGGCAAATAAATATGTTTCAGGTGAGACCAATCCTGCAGATCCCTCTGACGAGGAATAATCCCTTTATGGTCATGCATATTTTCCCATATATAGAGTTTAGGCATTTCACAATAGTTTTCCCTATCTAAGCCAGCCGCTTTGAATCCTGAAAACAACGTAGCTACTCAAACCTTCTCTTGACCCATGGTGCATAATATGATGTGCGTGTTTTTTTTTTCCTGTCGGGTTGAGCTTGTTCATGAGGCTCACTTTGTAGAACACTGCTGTACTCCCTTGATCTAGGAAAACATAGGAAACCACTGTCTTGTTACTCTTCTTAGACTTCACCTGAACTAGAATTATAGGAAGTTTACAATCATGGTTGCCAGCTCCTGAAAGGCCATTAGATACCGGGGCATTACTTACTACTGTGTTTGATTCTTTCACAGCTTGTTTTGAATGGACACCTTTTTCATCAGAGTGAATACGAAGCATGCTGGGATGCTTGCCACTACATACCTTGCATGAAAGACGCTTCCTGCAATCCTTGCTGATGTACATAAACAGCCAAAGCAGACCCCCTAACCATTTTATTTTAGGAAGGCAATCTTCTCATTATCAACCTTTTTCTCCAGCTGAGAGCATGAATCCAATGTATGTTCACCCACACAGGACAAAGCCTTTTGACTGACGAGACCATTTCCCTTTTGTTAGATCCAGGCTCAGTTTTACCTTTACTTTTCACAGTAGTAGCAAAGCTGTTTACATAGAACATTGGAATCTACAGCACATTACAGGCCCTTGAGCCCACAATGTTGTGCTGACCATGTAACCTACTCTAGCCCTCAATTTTTCTGAACTCTGTGTACCTATCTAAAAGTCTCTTAAAAGACCCTATTGTATCCGCCTGTAGCACCGTCGTTGGCAGTGCATTCCATGTAGCCACCATTCACGGTGCGAAAAACTTGCCCCTGACATTCTTCCCTCACCTGTATCTGCTTCCAAGCACTTTAAGACTATGCCCCCTCGTGTCAGCCATTTCAGCCCTGAGGAAAAAGGCCTCTGGCTATCCACACAGTCAATGCCTCTCATCTTATACACCTCCAGCAGGTCACTTTAGCCTTAGAACGAATCTGTGACTTAGTTTTACTCATACCTTTGCTTTCTGCAGGTGATGTAGTATCTCATATATTTCCATATATTGGGTGTGGAGAAATCCTCACTTGTTTTTTGATGATTATCAACTAGTTCAAAGGCAGCACATCTCCATTTATCCCTAAGCACATAAGGCAACTTCTTTACAGCAATCGATACAGTCCAGCTCTCGTATATACCGAACATCTTCCGTTGCATTACAACAGCCTCTCAGAAAAAGCCTGTAGTCTTGAAGAGCCCTCTCATCTTCAGATTTAATAGTCTGCTGAGAAAGTCTTTTGCATGTAGACGGATGCAATTTTCTGTTCATTACCAAAATGTTCCTGTAGCAAAGCTTTGGCCTTCAGATATCTTTGCTCTGGGTTGGCTTGCTGGCAAATTTTGACAAGCTCTTTAGGGTGACCTCTAGTGAACTGTTTGAAGAAATAGAGGCGGTCTCCATAGTCTTGCCTTCAACGCTATTCTTGAAAGTCCTCATAAATGCATGATAGTGCAATGGATCGCCATTGAAGATTTGAATCTCTTTTAAGCGTTGTTATTGCATGACTAAAGTTTCTATTTTCTTTTGCGCCTTTATGGCCTCCAGCGCACAATTTAGACTTCTATCTTCTGAAACACGAGGGTTACCATACTGTAAATTAATGTCCCCAGAAGCACCATGTGCTGGTAGATATGACATGGGTTCAGAGTACCTCCTTGGTGCAGGTTGAGAGAGAAACATAGAAACATAGAAAATAGGTGCAGGAGTAGGCCATTCAGCCCTTCGAGCCTGCACCGCCATTTATTATGATCATGGCTGATCATCCAACTCAGAACCCTGCACCAGCCTTCCCTCCATACCCCCGATCCCCGTAGTCACAAGGGCCATATCTAACTCCCTCTTAAATATAGCCAATGAACTGGCCTCAACTGTTTCCTGTGGCAGAGAATTCCACAGATTCACCACTCTCTGTGTGAAGAAGTTTTTCCTAATCTCAGTCCTAAAAGGCTTCCCCTTTATCCTCAAACTGTGACCCCTCGTTCTGGACTTCCCCAACATCGGGAACAATCTTCCTGCATCTAGACTGTCCAATCCCTTTAGGATTTTATACGTTTCAATCAGATCCCCCCTCAATCTTCTAAATTCCAATGAGTACAAGCCCAGTTCATCCAGTCTTTCTTCATATGAAAGTCCTGCCATCCCAGGAATCAATCTGTTGAACCTTCTTTGTACTCCCTCTATGGCAAGGATGTCTTTCCTCAGATTAGGGGACCAAAACTGCACACAATACTCCAGGTGTGGTCTCACCAAGGCCTTGTACAACTGCAGTAGTACCTCCCTGCTCCTGTACTCGAATCCTCTTGCTATAAATGCCAGCATACCATTTGCCTTTTTCACCGCCTGCTGTACCTGCATGCCCACTTTCAATGACTGGTGTATAATGACACCCAGGTCTCGTTGCACCTACCCTTTTCCTAATCGGCCACCATTCAGATAATCTGTTTTCCTATTTTTGCCACCAAAGTGGATAACTTCACGTTTATCCACATTAAATTGCATCTGCCATGAATTTGCCCACTCACCCAACCTATCCAAGTCACTCTGCATCCTCTTAGCATCCTCCTCACAGCTAACACTGCCACCCAGCTTCGTGTCATCCGCAAACTTGGAGATGCTGCATTTAATTCCCTCATCCAAGTCATTAATATATATTGTAAACAACTGGGGTCCCAGCACTGAGCCTTGCGGTACCCCACTAGTCACTGCCTGCCATTCTGAAAAGGTCCCATTTATTCCCACTCTTTGCTTCCTGTCTGCTAACCAATTCTCTATCCACATCAATACCTTACCCCCAATACCGTGTGCTTTAAGTTTGCGCACTAATCTCCTGTGTGGGACCTTGTCAAAAGCCTTTTGAAAATCCAAATATACCACATCCACTGGTTCTCCCCTATCCACTCTACTAGTTACATCCTCAAAAAATTCTATGAGATTCGTCAGACATGATTTTCCTTTCACAAATCCATGCTGACTTTGTCCGATGATTTCACCGCTTTCCAAATGTGCTGTTATCACATCTTTGATAACTGACTCCAGCAGTTTCCCTACCACCGACGTTAGGCTAACCGGTCTATAATTCCCCGGTTTCTCTCTCCCTCCTTTTTTAAAAAGTGGGGTTACATTAGCCACCCTCCAATCCTCAGGAACTAGTCCAGAATCTAAGGAGTTTTGAAAAATTATCACTAATGCATCCACTATTTCTTGGGCTACTTCCTTAAGCACTCTAGGATGCAGACCATCTGGCCCTGGGGATTTATCCGCCTTTAATCCCTTCAATTTACCTAACACCACTTCCCTACTAACATGTATTTCGCTCAGTTCCTCCATCTCACTGGACCCTCTGTCCCCTACTGTTTCTAGAAGATTATTTATGTCCTCCTTAGTGAAGACAGAACCAAAGTAATTATTCAATTGGTCTGCCATGTCCTTGCTCCCCATAATCAATTCACCCATTTCTGTCTGCAGGGGACCTACATTTGTCTTTACCAGTCTTTTCCTTTTTACATATCTATAAAAGCTTTTACAGTCAGTTTTTATGTTCCCTGCCAGTTTTCTCTCATAATCTTTTTCCCCCTTCCTAATTAAGCCCTTTGTCCTGCTCTGCTGAACTCTGAATTTCTCCCAGTCCTCAGGTGAGCCACTTTTTCTGGCTAATTTGTATGCTTCTTCTTTGGAATTGATACTATCCCTAATTTCTCTTGTCAGCCATGGGTGCATTACCTTCCTTGATTTATTCTTTTGCCAAACTGGGATGAACAATTGTTGTAGTTCATCCATGCAATCTTTAAATGCTTGCCATTGCATATCCACCCCTGAACCACGCTGAACCATCCCTTGCGGTTCTAACTCGAGACTCATAGACATTTGAACAAGTATCCGTGTTGACATCGAGTATGTTGGATTTTCTCTGTGCCATGTCAAGATAGGAACTCGCACCATAGAACTGTCCTGCTGGGGCACCGTTAGCACCCACAGCTCCTGAAGCTTTGTGCTTTTGCTTTTGCTTTGGCCATCTTGGCTGTGATTTCTTCCTGCAACTTGAGTTGCTCTATCTTTCTTCGTAAATGCTCTGCTTGTTCTTCCAATGCAT
The DNA here is from genome assembly GCF_030028105.1 of Mobula birostris. Lineage (NCBI taxonomy): Eukaryota > Metazoa > Chordata > Chondrichthyes > Myliobatiformes > Myliobatidae > Mobula > Mobula birostris. The sequence continues at coordinate 3,671,220 of NC_092398.1, forward strand.
GTTTATCCTGCAATGTTTGTTGCCTTACGAATAACTGAGCTAAATCAGCCTCTGTTCTAATGCATGCTGAGGAGGAATCAGGGACATGGGACACTCTGCTCGCAATAGAACTTGCTTCTCGCACATTAGACGCACTGTCATCTGAGTGTGCATCATCCTGTAAATCCCCTTATACGTAGTCAAAGCATGCCCTGGAATTTGATAAATATTTTCACTTATTTTGACAAAATGACCTTCGACGTTGCATGTTTGTTTCATTCATTGTTCAGCCTCTGCTGTGACTGTATTAATAAGAACCTCAATATTTGCAAAGCTTTCTGTTTGCTTACCTTGTTCTGAGAGATGAATTAAAGACAACACATTATGTTGCGTAGCAACAGCTTCACAAAGAATTTAAATCTTTAGAATGAGACTGCACTTGCGAGCCATTTAGCTTTTGCTTGCATAAAACTTCTAATTAATGGTATTAAATCTTCACTCTTTGTCACAATGGTCTCATATTCCTTTCGAGCACTTACAATTCTACTTGCTAAGGCTTCCTCAGTTAGTTTAATTTTTACCCATGTGACTAGCTACCCATAATAAACATTGTAAACACACAACATAAAATAAAAAAAAACAGATACTTGGCTCCTACCCTGCCGTAAAATGGCACAACCTCTCAATGGTGAGGGGGGTTATTTATTTAATTATAGATTGAGGTGCAGTGCAGAATAGTTTCTTCAGGCCCTTCTGTATTGCCCAGCAATCCTGGGATTTAATCCTCACCTAATCGTGGTACAATTTTCTAGTGACCAACTAACTTACCAAATGGTAGGTCATTGGACTGCGGGAGGAAACTGGAGCACCCGGAGAAAACCTACACAGTCACGGGGAGGACCTACAAACTCCTTACAGACAGTGGCAGGAATTGAACCCGGGTCACCAGTATGGTAAAGCGTTGTGCCGTACCTGCCTGTGATGAAAATTGTTCCTTAGATATGGTATTGAGACGTGGATCAGACATAATCCTATTGTCTACTCTGTTTTTGCATCCTGTCTGTGTTCGGAGTGAGTGAACATTGTGAGCATGCTAGTTTAGTGCCGAAATATGTGGCGACACTTGCTGTCTGCCCCCAGCAAGTCCCTCGGTGTGTTGGTTGTTAGTGTGTTTCACTATGCATAACGATGTACGCATGCCAGATAAACTTGAATCTGGAATGTTGTTGTTTGAAACAATTTTTTCCTTTTTGCATGACTTACTTAACTTTTTTAACGTTTTAGGAGCCACTTATCTAATTGTTTATTGTATTTTGTGTTGCGCGTTTATTATGTCACGATATGGGACGTGGTAGAAGCGAAGAGTATTATTACATATTCGCACTTTGTCTTGTGTCAGTTTAGTCTAGGTAGATCCAGAGAGGCAGCCGGAATGATTTATTTTAATTGCTAGAGAAAGCTTAAATACTCAATAAGTACGCTAAGACTGTTAATATTATCATTTAGACCACTTATGTCATTACATCGCTAGTTTGAGTTTCATAAATTTTTTAATTTCAAGATTGTTCATCTTTGCTGGTTTCTTAATAAAGGATCGAATGTACTTTCTTTGACTTGAAGCTTCACTTTTGTGGATAGTGTGTCATACAGTGTCAACCCCTGTGTTTAGTCTGAGTGGTTTTGGTTTGTTATTCATACAGATTTATATTTTTTATTATGTACTGCTGCATCACAACAAATTTCACAACATGGGCCACATCTTCAGTCTTCTGGTCGCAGCACTATAGGAAGGATATTGAGGCTTCGGAGAGGGTGCAGAAGAGGTTTCACCATGACGCTGCCTGGTTTAGGGGGCATGTGCTGTCACGAAAGGCTGAATAAACTTGGGTTGCTTTCAGTGGAGCAGCGGAGACTGAGGGGAGATTTGATCGAGGTTTACAAGACTATGAGGGGCATAGGTATAGTAGACAGAGTGTCTGTTTCCCAGGGTAGGAATGTCTGATTTCAGAGGGCATGCATTGAAGGTGAGCGGGGGTAGATTCAAAGGGGGACATGAGAAGCAAGTTTTTTATTCCTGGAACATGTTACCTGGTATGGTGGTAGAGGGAAATACACTAGAGGCTTTTAAGAGACGATTGGATAGTCACATGAGTGTGAGGATAGGGAAGGGATATGGACATTGTGTAGGTAGGAGGAATTGCTGTTTGTATGTTCTGGATTTGCTTTTTAGCTGGTTCTGAATATCACTGTGGGCTAAATGGCCTGTTCCTGTGCTGTACTGTTCTATCTTCTGTATGCCAGTGATAATAAATCTGATTCTGAAATAAAACCTAACGGACATTTAAGATAAATCTGCTCAACAATAAGGAGACTTGTGTCTAATGTTCTGAACTCTTATTTGTTTATCTGTCTGGGCGACTTTAATCTCTATGGCATCTCCCATTCTTTGTCTGCTAACTATTTGTGCTTTCTGTCTTGCGGACAATGGTCCATTTGTCACAGCACTTCATCTTATTCAGCAGTGGATTTGCGTGGTGCCGCCCAATAAGTGTATTATCGAAGAAGAGTAGTTCAGTGATCTGGAATGAAGGAGCTGTTGAGGATGACAGGTGGTGTCAGATTTGGCCATCTGCCTCAAATGGAAGAAATGGAACTCCATAGTCCCAAGTTTTGTCTTTGAAGATTAGCAGGGGAAATGTTGACATATTTGTGTATTTGTATGAAAGTACACTGATGCACTTTCAAAGTGTTTATAAATGTAAGTGTAGTTTAATATAAATATTTTGTAATTTTAATAGTCATGTTAACACTACATCACAGGACAATGAAGTTGGAATGGTATGCTTCATTCTATAGTGTCTCCCCCCACCCCCCTGAATCAGTCTTTCCTGTAACACTATCTATGCTTCATCTCTTAAAACGATTGCCATAAAGTCTGCTCAGCATTCCATCATGGCTGATTTGTCACCCTTCTCAACCTACTTTCTGACCTCCTCCCTGTAACCTTTGATATCCTTACAAATGAAGAGCCCTGTCAACGTCGACTTTAAATATACACAATGCCTTGGCCACACAGCCACCTGTGGCAATGAATGCCACAATTCACGACCTTCTGGCTAAAGAAATGCCTCCTCATCTCTGTTCTAAAGGGGGTGTCACTGTATTCTGAGGGTCCTAGACCCTCCCCCCCACTTTTGCATACAACCTCTCCACATCCACTCTAGATAAGCCTTTCAATATTCGATTTCAATATTTCAACCACCCCTCCCCCCCCCACCATTCTTCTAAGCTGCGGAGTACAGGTAAAGAGCCATCAAACACTCCTCATAGTTAACCCGTTCATTCTGTGAACATCCTCCGGACCTTCTCCAGTGACAGCATGCCCTTTCTTAGGTAAGGGGCCAAAATAATATAATATAAATATTCTGTATCTTTCATTGCCATGTTAACACATGGCCTTGGAGTTATATTGGTTGTCTTCACTTTATAGCTCCATCCGTAAATTTTATTCAATCAGGCCTTCTGGTAACACTATTATATTATCTGTGTACTCCTTAAAACTATTCTCATCTTATTTTGCTTGCCACCAGCTCTTCAAAATTGTCTCAGTTCTCTTTATGTACTCAGAAGATTGTGTTCAGTTTTCTTCCTGGCAGTCACTTTGAATTCCCACTTTGCAGCTCCTAAGTTTGAATGGGCAGGCCACACTGGGCACACAAGGCACACTGAGTTTGAATGGGCAGGCCACACTGGGCTATGTTTGCACCCAAGTGCAATAAAATAGCTAAAGAACTGCAATTCAGGCATTGTGAGGTGAGCATTTTTGTGTAAGTCTCATCTGCCTATCTGTTCTCTTTATTTCTTCAGGTAAATATGCTGAAGATATCTTCGGTGAGCTGTTCAGGGAAGCGGGAAGCTTTGCTTTTAGAGTGAACAGTCTTGGAGAACGGATTGACCGTTTACAAGTTAAAGTAACACAGCTTGATCCCAAAGTAGAAGATGGTAAGAATGTTATGTATTTATTTATTTATTTTCGAGATGTGGCAAGGGCTTTTGACCCTTCAAACCGTATTACCCAGCAAACCCGAGATTTAATCCCAGCCTAATCATGGGACAATTTCCAATGACCAATTAACCTATCAGCCAGTACATCTTTGGACTATCAGAGGAAACCAGAGCACCCAGAGGAAACCCACTTGGTCACAGGGAGAATGTACAAACTTCTTGCAGACAGTGGCAAGAATTGAACCTGGGTCACTTGTACTGTGAAGCGTTGTGCTAGCCACTACGCTACTGTGCTGCCTTTGTAAATAAGTGTGTGGTGAGTCATTTTAAATGATCCTTGTGCAAAGAAAAATACTTCATTCTGATTTTAGCTCCTTAAGATGGGATAAAATTCTTCACCTCTGCACGTCATATCAACAGGACACAACCGCAGAGAGCACCTTCTCTTTTTGTTAGAGAGGATCCTAACATGCTGTGTCACAGCATTGTATGGAAACTGCACTGCAGCAGACAGGAAGGCTCTATAACAGGTAGCCAGAACCACCCAGCATGCCACCAGCACCAACCTACTCACCATCGAGGACATTTTATAAAGGTGCTGGGAAAAGGCCAGTAACATTGTGAAGGATCCCACCCCCCCCCCCCCTTGGTGATGTACTGTTTGCCCCACTCCCATCAGGGAGGGGGCTATGTAGCATCTACAACAGGACCACCAGACTGGAAAATAGTTACTTTCCCCAGGTAATGTCTGATCAACACCTCCACCATGATCCCGCCCCTCCACACCCCGAACCACCGCTACTTTATCATTAACACAAAATAATCTGCAGATGCTGTTGTCGAAGGAACACTCTCAGTGCACTGGAGGAACTCAGCAGGTCAGTCAGCATCAGTTGAAAAGATTAGTTGACATTTCAGGCCGAAACCCTTCGTCAGGACTGGAGGAAGAACTTTGGGGAGGGTTTGAAGAATGCTGGTAGTTGAAAAAAACAGTAATTTTAAAGACAAAGGGATGGGGGAAGGGAAGCAGGGAGGTGATTGGCAGGAGAACAATGCAAAGTAGTAGAAGGAGGCAGAACTATGAGGGAGATGATGTGAAATGGGGATAGAGGAAGGGAGGGGGAGGGGATTACTGGAAGTTGGAGAATTCTATGTTCATACCAAGGGGCTGGAGACTACCTAGACGGTATATGAGGTGTTGCTCCTCCAACTTGAGTTTAGCCTCATCATGGCAGTAGAGGAGGCCATGTATGGACATATCTGAATGGGAATGGGAAGCAGAGTTGAAGTGGGTGGCTACCGGGAGATCCTGTCTGTTGCGGACGGCGTGGAGATGCTCAACGAAGCGGTTCCCCCAGTCTGCGTCGGGTTTCACGTATACCGTCTAGGTAGTCTCCAGCCCCTTGTTATGAACATAGAATTCTCCAACTTCGGGTAATTCCCTCCCCCTCCCTTCCTGTATGCCTATTTCACATCACCTCCCTCATAGTTCTGCCTCCTACTACTTTGCATTGTTCTCCTGCCAATCACCTCCCTGCTTCCCCTCCCCCACCCCTTTGTCTTTCAAGTTACTGTTTCTTTCAACTACCAGCATTCTTCAAACCCTCCCCAAAGTTCTTCCTTCAGTCCTGACGAAGGGTTTCGGCCCGAATCGTCGACTAATCTTTTCAACTGATGCTGACTGATCTGCTGAGTTCCTCCAGCGCATTGTGAGTGCTACTTTATCATTTCCTGTCAGTCACCTGATGTACAGACACTCCTGTGCCTAGCGTCACTTTGTGGACAGACAATCAATCCATGTATATAAGCTATCTTGTGTGCTTACGTCTGTTGTTTTTCAAATATTGTCCTTTATCTTATTGAAGTTGTTTGTATTACATCAGATTGGAGTAACAATTATTTTGTTCTCCTTTTACACTTGTGTACTGGAAATGATATTAAGTAAACTTGAATTTTATGAGCAGACATTTATATTGACTGTGATTGCTTGCTGGAGAAGTTAAGTGTTTAAAAACAACATATATTAAATATTTTGTCTAGAAATTTGGTTCTAAAAGTAGCAAGGAAATTCTGTTATCCTACTGATATGCAGGTTGCATGGGCTATGTAAATCAGCTTTAAAGATAGAGATTAGCTTTGTTTGTCACACATACATGGAAACGTGCAGTGAAATGCGTCATATTTGTTGACGAGCAATGCAGTATGAGGATGTGCTGACGGCATTCTGCAAGACAAGAGGGGGAGGGATGGAGCCAAGAGCTGGACAGGTGATTGGCAAAGGGGATATGAGAGGATCATGGGACGGGAGAAAGAAAAGGGGCAGGGAGGGAACGTATGTGTGTGGAATGTGGGAGAAAACCAGAGCATCCGAGGAACCCACGCAGTCATTGGGAGAGCAGACAATGGAGAGAGTTGAACTCCGATCACTGATTTCTGGTGCTGTAATGCATTATGCTAACTGCCCAATATTTTAGAGACATAGAAAAGTACAGCACAGAAACAGGCCCTTTGGCCCGTCGAGTCTGTTGTGAACCAACTGCCTAGCCCCCGTCAATTTGTACCAGGACCATGGCCATCCATGTACCCAACCAAACTTCTCTTAAAAGTTGAAATTGAGCTCACATACACCAGTTGTACTGGCAGCTCATTCCAGACTCTCATGAGTCTCAGAGTGAAAAAGTTTCCCCTCGTGTTCCCCTTAAACTTTTCACCTTTCATCCTTAACTTTGACCTCTGGTTGTAGTCCCACCCAACCTCAGTGGGAAAAAGCCTGTTCGCTTTTACCCTATCTATACCCCTCATAATCTTGTATACCTTTTGATTACTAAAGGTATGATTAATGGTAGCTAATAAGACTTCATATAAAACCATAAGACACGAGCAGAAAAAGGCTATTTGGCCCATCAAGTCTGCACCACCATTCCATCATGGCTGATTTAATTTTCCCACTCAACCCCACTCCTGCTTTCTCCCCATAAGCTTTGACACCCTTCCTAATCAAGAATCTATCAGCCTCTACTTTAAATAACCTTTAGATATACAAACATTGAAAATATTAAATAACCCATTTTCATATTAAGTACCTTAGCTAAATTTTAAATAGTACATCCCATTCTTTCTGACCATTCAGGCCTGCAGGCAAAAGCAGGAAATTGTTTCGATGAATGTGGACAAACTGCTTAATGTGCCCTATCAGCTTTGTTTCTGCAGAATTATCGCAGAAATCTTGAGTCTCTATTATAATAAATGCAGTACCTCTGGAAAATGAAAAGTACTTAAAATCATAAAACTTCAGTGCTTGTAAAAAAAAAGGAAAAGAAAAGATTAATCGTGTATTTTTTAGCAACCAGTAAAATATGGTAAAGAATAATTCAGTTTGCCTGATTTTTGTTTGTAGATAAGCAAGATCAGCTGCATAATGTAGATCCAGTCTGTTAAGGACATTTGCAGATGAGGATAGGAACAAAGACTTTTGTGAAAGGCAGGCTGAGGCAGTGACAGAAGCAGATTATTGTGGAAATGAAAGGAAGCAGTCCTTGTTTCAAAGACAAGATTATCATAAGTACAAGTGAATGTACATTTTAATTCCAATTCCCGTTCTGATGTGTCAGTCCATGGCCGCCTCTTGTGCTATGAAGTGACCACCCTCAGGGTGGAAGGGCAGTACCTTGTATTCTGTCCAGGTAGCTTTCAGCCTGGTGGCATGAACGTCGATTTCTCCTTTCAGTTTTTAAAAAAAAAAATTCTCTCCCCCTCCCTTCTATTCACCTCTTCTCACCTACCCATCCCTCCCCCTTCCCTTTCTCACCCACCTGGGTTCAGCTAGCTGCCTTCTCCTCCACTCCCCCTGCCCCACCTTTATGTCCTGGTATCTTCCCCCTTCCTTCTCAGTCCTAATGAAGAGTCTTGGCCCAAAATGTTGACTTTTTTTTCACTTCCATAGACACTGCCTGACCTGCTGAGTTCCTCCAGCATTTTGTGTGTGTTGTTTTGAATTCCAGCACCTGCAGACTATCTCGTGTTTATAATATACACTCAGTGGCCACTTTATTAGGTACACGAGTACATCTCATTAGTGCAAATATCTAATCAGCCAATCATGTGGCAGCAACTCAATGCATAAATGTATGCAGACATGGTCAAGAGACCAAACATCAGACTAGGGAAGAAATGTGATTGAAGTGACTGAGCATGGAATGATTGTTGATGCCATACAGGAGCACCATTCTCTCATCAAGAACATTCCAAAGTAGACTGAATGAGTTAACAGTGACTGATTGGCTGCAGCATTCCCGGTAGAAAAATGAAGCTGTTTGTGCCAAGCTTCACTGGAATGGTGTAGGCAGCAGGGCCAGAGGTGGGGCAGAAATCTGGTCTTAGGGGGTTCAGGGACTTCCTGGGTTATGGATGACCTGACGCATGGTAAACAGACTGTATGCAAGTTCTCCAAAGCACTTTTCAAGCTAGTAGTATTCCATGCTATTCACTGGGTTACTGTAGAACAAAGGGATGTGGGAATACAGGTCCATAATTCTTTGAAATTGGCGACATAGGTAAGTAGGGTTGTTAAGAAAGCTTTTGGCACATTGGCCTTCATAAATCAAAGTATTGTTGTCGTCATGGCTATCCCTCGAGGTCGAGGATGATGGTCTTCATTCTGAAGAAGTAGCCCACAGAGTGAAGATGCCTGTGCGTGCGTGTATTTGTTTAACATGTACTTGATGTTGCACTCCAAGAAGCACACGATACTTCTCAAATCAACCAACTGATTCCAGTGGCATGGAAACCACGACGATTGGAGCTGATGGATTTGTTGCAGCCTTCATCCGCCTTCACAGCCGTTGAGTTCGAAGTAACTTCATCCGCCTGTTCCACCGTTGAGGTCTTGGTTGGATTGTTCTATGTCGGGGACCTCGCCCTCGACCTTACTGCCATGGGTGACCCTACCCAGAGCATAGCTCCAGACTGCATTGCTCTCGGGATCACAGGACCACACAAGCTTCTTCATCACGACAAGGTGACAATCCACGGAGAAGATTGTGTTGAAGTTGTATAAGATGTTAGCAAGGCCTAATTTGGAGTATTGTGTGCTGTTTTGGTCCCCTACCTACAGGAGAAATGTGAACAAGGTTGAAAGAGTACAGAGAAAATTTACAAGGGTGTTGCCGGGTCTGGAGGACCTGAGTTGTAGCAAAGGTTGAATAGGTTAGGACTGTATTCCTTGGAACATGGAAGATTGAGAGGAGATTTGATAGCTGTTTACAAAATATGAGGGGTATAGATAGGTAAATGCAAGCAGTTTGGATGGGACTAAGGCCAGAGGTCAATGGTGAAAGATGGAAAGCTTAAAGGGAGCATGAGGGGTGACTTCACTCAGAGGGTCGTGAGTCTGGAACGAGCTGCCAGCACAAGTGGTGGATGTGATTTCACTTTCAACGTTTAAGAGAAGTTTGGATAGGTACATGGATGGTATCAGTATAGAAGGGCTATGGTCCTGGTGCAGGTCAATGGGAGTAGGTGGTTTAAATGGTTCAGCATGGATTAGATGGGCTGAAGGGCTTGATTCTGTGCTGTACTTTTCCATAACTCTTAAATAAATTAGTATAACTGGATATGATGTCTTCCATTACTTTAATTATTGGTTAATGTATTGTTGACTGCTCATTGAAATTGAAATTTCGGTTATGTAGAATGATTGAGGCCCTGTGTTGGTCAGAATTAACCATGAATGTTGTGTCCTGGCTATCCACATGATATACAAGTCAAAGCAGTACAGTTTGGAGAGCAAGCTGTTATCCGTGCAGCGGGCTTTCCCTCTCCACACGGCTAATGAATCCAAACCAATGGCAAAAACCGAAACAGTTTGGCACCAGTCATGTCGCAGGAGTTGAAGGCAGTGTTGAACTCAATGTAGGACTGTCTTAGGGACTCCCAAGTCTAAATTTTTCCTCTGGGTTTACTCCCGAAGCCTTCCACATAGGTGGGTGTAGCTGCAAGGGTGCGGAGGTTTGAGATCAGAGTTTTGCTTCTAGGTGAGCTGATGAGCCCCATCTGCCCAAATGTAGAATGATACAATCCAGGTATCTGTAGAAAATGAGCATTTCTGGCTTGGGGAGACATCAGCTGTAAAGATAAATGATTAGCTTTATTTGTCGTGTGTACATAGAAATGAACAGTGAAAGGCTTTATTTGCATCAACGATCAACGCAGTCTGAGGATATGCTGGGGGCAGCCCTTGAGTGTCACCAAGTTTCTGGCGCCAGTTTAGCATTCTTGCAACTTGCCTGTCATAACCTGTACCTTTGACTGGATTGTGGGAGGAAACCACATAATCATGAATAGAATGTACAGAATCCTGACAGACAGGGGTTCAATTCCCACACTATCACTGGCGCTGTAAAGCGTTACACTAACTGCTACAATACCGTGTTGCCCTAGTGGGATTATGCTATCTGTAGATGGTTTATACCAAGAGATGGAAAAGAAGAGCCAGATGATAAAAATAGGAAGGGTTGAAAGTATAACAGACTGAATAATATTTATTATTCTAATAAAAACATTTACAGAAAATCATAATTTTTTATATCCTGCTATTGCACCTCTTGTAGAATAGGAATGAGATTTTTCTGGTTGCAAATTGATTGTGATGGCTGAGCTTCTAACAGTAACGTTGTTCAAATTCCTCTCCAATTTTTGTAATGCAATTCCACTACGGTTTTTATGGCTCTCTGTAAAAGGTACTAAGTGGGTTGTGATTTCCCAAACTTGTGCTTTACTGTAATATATTATGGGGCTGTTTCAAAAGTACTTTCACTTATATTGGTAATGGTGTGCAGGCTTAGTAGATGCAGCATATTTAAAATGATCAGTCACTTTGGGAGAATGTAGACATAAAGCACAATAAGCTGCACTGCCCAGTTACACTCATCAGCCCTACATCTTTGAATGTGGAAGGAAACCGGAGCACCTGGAGGAAACCCAGAAACGAACCCAGCTCGATGGCACTTTAGCAGTGTTATGCTAACCGTGTTGCCTCAGTAGGCTAATTTGTTAATGCGGTATACACGCAGTGGCTACATTATGGGTACCTCCATACCTCATAAAGTGGCCACTGAACGTATGTCTTCTGCTGCTGTAGCCCGGCCACTTCAAGGGTGGACGCGTTGTGTTCCTTTGCACACTTTTGGGAGTGTTGTTACTTGAAGTACTGTCACCTTTTGTCACCTTGATCCAGCCTGGCCGTTCTCCTCTGACCTCTCTCGATGAAAAGCTGTTTTCACCCACAGAACTGCTGCTCCCTGGATGCTTTTTTTGTTTCTTGTGTCATTCTCTGTAAGCTCTAGAGCAGTGCTTCCCATTTGGTAGGGGTTAACAGTAGGGGTCCATGGCATAAACAAAGGGTTGGGAACTCCTACTCTGGAGACAGCATGAAAATCCCAGGCAATCAGCAGTTTCTGAGATACTCAAACCCACCCCATCTGGCAACAACTGTCACTCCACGGTCAAAGTTACTTAGATCACATTTCTTCCCCATTCTGATGTTTGGTCTGAACAACAACCTTTCACCCTTAACCTGTCACCTCTAGTTCCAGTCTCACCCAACCTCAGTGGAGAAAGTTTCCTTCCAGTTTAGTGTGATTTTATCAATACCACTCATGATTTTTATACCTCTATCAAATCTCCCTGAATTCTTCTATACTCCAGGAAATAAAGACCTAACCTATTCAACTTTTCCCAGTAACTCAATTCCTGAAGTCCCAGCATCTTTCTTGTAAATTTTCTGTGTACTCTTTCAATCTTATTGATATCTTTCCTGAAGGTAGGTGACCAGAACTGAACATACTACCCCAAACTGGATAACTTTTGACCCATCTTCAGAATTATGGTTTCCAGTTTAGGAGTAGTGGCTGAGACTGCACTGCTACCAAAGTCTCAATCTGTTTAAGTGTCCACAAGTAAAGTAAATCAATGTCTTTGAACGGAAAAACCGACAAAAAGTAGTGATTCGGCCCAGTAAATCACGGGTAAAGCCCTTCCAACCATTGAGCACATCCCTATGAAATGCTGTCTTAGCAAACCACCGTCCATCATCAGAGATTCTCACAATTCAGGTCATGCTCCAGGTCACGATCCAGGTCTTCTTGCTCTTGCCATCCAGTAGAAAGTACAAGCGCCTCAGGATTTGCACCATCAGGTTCAAGAACAGTTTCTACCCCTCAACCATCAGGCTGTTGAACAAAAGGGGATAACTATCCTCACTTGCCCCATCATTAAAATGTTCCCACAACCAATCATCTCACTTTCAAAGACTATTTATCTCATTACCTCATGTTCTCGTTACTTATTGCTATTTACAAGGGGTGATTGATGAGTTCGTGGCCTAAGGTAGAAGGAGTCAAGTTTAGAAAACCTAGCACATTTATTTTTCAACATAGTCCCCTCCTACGTGTACACACTTAGTCCAGTGGTCATGGAGCATACGGATCCCTTCTTTGTAGAAGTGGTCCACAGCAGGGGTGATTGATAAGTTCGTGGCCTAAGGTAGAAGGAGATGAGTTATTAACTTCAAACTTCCTGCATTATCACTCAGAGTGCATGTAATGAGAGCGTCTTGGACCTCCAGGTGGTCCATAGCAGGGGCGATTGATAAGTTCGTGGTAGAAGGAGATGAGATATACTGCTCTCGTTACATGCACGTGCAATTCAACTCTTTAAGTGAAAATGCAGAAAGTTTGAAGTTAATAACTCAACTTCTACCTTAGGCCACAAACTTATCAATCACCCCTGCTGTGGACCACTTCTGGAGGTCCAAGACGTCAACTTCTACAAAGAAGGGATCCGTATGCACCAAGACCGCTGCACTAAGTGTGTAAGTGTAGGAAAAATCAATGTGCTAGGTTTTCCAAATTGACTCCTCCTACCTTAGGCCATGAACGTACCAATCACCCCTTGTATCTGTATTTGCACTTGCACACTTTGTCTTTTGCACTCTGGTTGATCTTTCATTGATTCTGTTATAATTACTATTTTATACATTTGCTGAATATGCTCACAAGAAAATGAATCTCAGGGTTGTATATGCTAGCATGTATGTACTTTGAACTTTCGAGTTTTGAAACCTGACTGTTTCAGTATTGCACTGTGCTGAGCATTCAGGAGCCATTTTGGTTTTATTCTATTGACATCACTATGTTTTATCTTCTATCACTTTACCTCAGTCTAAAGTTTTGCTCAAGTAGACAGCATGTTAACCAAAATGTCATTCCCTCATTTGAGATAAGTAAGTCTGTGGTTATTAAGTGTGTGAAAGAGCAAGCCAAAACACAAGGGAAATATTGGCTGTGTTTGTATATGGTTACTTGGACAATACTGCACATTGGAAGATTACAGAATTTTGATTGTCGGGAATTGTGAAAATTGACGAACAAAGGAACATGATTGCATTTGACTTTTCATTCTGCTCTCTTTTTAGTTTCCCTGCAGACTATTAACCTGAGAAAAGCCTTCAAGAGCTCTACAAATCAGGACCAGCAATTGTTTTGTCGAACCTCCCTGCCAATTCCTATCAATGACACGTATAACACATGTGACAAGCCACCACCCCTTCATATTCTGACTCCATACAGGTATGCAAAACTGACCAGAAGATTAAATGTCATTTTTTTTCTGGAAGTAAAATCATAATGAATTTCTTTGTCATGAAATTCAATCTTTAACAATGAACAAGGAAAGGGAAATATTTCTTGTAATTTGTAACTCAGACTTGTAACGCACAGGATTGGTTTGATAAAAGTTAAAACACGATGAAAGGATTTCTGGGTCCCCTTCTCCTTCCCTTTCTCCTATGAACCACTCTCCTCTCTTATCAGATTTCTTCTTCTCCATCCCTTTACCTTTCCCACCCACCTGGCTTCACCTATCACCTTCCAGCCTCCTTCCCCTCCCACCTCACCTTTTATTCTGACATCTTCCCCCTTCCTTCTCAGTCTTGAAGAGTCCCAGCTCAAGATGTTGCCTTACCTGCTGAGTTCCTCCAGCATCTTGTGTGTGTTGAAAAGGATTTCCAATCTCCTGTCTGCATTGTGCCATCAAGTACATTTCTCAGAATTCAACTGAAAACTGCATCCTCAATTCCTTTTGTAACACACAAAATACTGGAGGAAATCTGCAGGTCAAGCAACATGTAAGCGTTTATGCTTTGGGTCGAGACCCTTCATCAGATCCTGAGGATAGTTGCTGCCTGACCTGCTGAGTTCCTCCAGCATTTTGTGTGTTTCACTCTGGATTTCTAGCAGCTGCAGTCTCTTGTGTTTACTCAATTCCTTTGTTCGGGCAGCAATGATTTCCTGGCTATTGACTGAAGTTGTCTGCTTTGAGAACTTCCATGTGTTTGCAAACCACTTTCAAGTTTTCGCCTTTATTGTGATCGTCTTGTCCACTGGTGTATTCTGCCAGATTCTCCCTCCAGGTGTGATGGATTGCAGCATTGTTCAATTGCTAATTAAATCGAAGTTCTGTGTCACAAACATTTTCAGCAGGAAGTCTGCAGGTGCTGGAAATCCAAAGCAATACACACAAAATGCAGGAGGAATTCAGCAGGTCAGGCAGCATCCATGGATATGAATAGTTTCAGGCTGAGAGCCTTCTTCAAAACTGAGAGGGAAGGGGGGAAATTCCTGAATAAAAAGATGAGGGGAAGGGGAAGGAGGCTAACTGGAATGTGATAGGTGAAGCCAGTTGGACAGGAAAGATAAAGGGCTGGAGAAGAAAGAGTCTGGTAGGAGAGAGTGAACCATAGGAGGAGGGGGCCCAGGGGGAAGAAGTAGGGTCAGAGTGGGAAATAGAGGAAAGTTGGGGGGGGGCGGGATTTGTTTACTGGAATTCATGCACTCATTTACTTCTATGCCTCCTGTTACTTTACAATCACTTCTATATTAGCCCGTCTAGGACGGCCAGTCGAAGTGCACAGGTGTTTCAGGAGAAAGGTGTATTTGATCTTGACTGGTTGTTCCTTCTGACTTTGGATTGTCCTGCTATATTTTTTGTTCACTGAGAACAAAGACATAATGTAGATGCTTATACATAAAATGATTCACTCAGCTCTTGAATGACAAATTCAATCAAGCTACACTTTCATCGTCTCACTGTGTTTCACCTTCCTTTATCAGATTCCAGAACATGCACCTCTTTGTATTCTACTTATCACCTTCCAGCCTCTGACTTTCCTGTCCCCCACTTGGCTGTGTCTGCTTATCACCCCCCTTCCTCACCTGGCTCCGTTCATCATCTGCCAGCTGCTGCCTCATCCCCTTCCTGTAGTCATCGCCAACAATAAAATTGTCAGGTGACCCCAACCATTATCAATACTCTTCAGAGGTTGTCTGCCTGACTTCAGTGGTTGCATAACCAGGACTTGTGATTTGCACCGGCCGCTCATACGACCATCCACACCTGCTCCCATGGCTTCATGTGACCCTGATTGGTGAGGGAGGGGAGCATGAAGAGGGTGCTAATCTTGCCCAAGGGTGACCTGCAGGCTCGTGGAATGAAGGAGTGCCTTACACCTCCTTTGGTAGAGACGTATCTCTACCCCACCACCCAAATCTACATATTAAAGTTTAAATCACAAAACTATTATTAGGCAATTATTTTTAATTTGTGGACTCTACGGAATTCATTTTCTCAACAGCTTTAATTCCAATGTGTCATAGTTGCATAACTCTGCTGCATTTCCTGTCAGGAATGAAAGCAAAGGAACAAGCCTTGGAGGGATGTTTAAGCAGGGCCTTTTGGTAAAAGATCCACTTTATATCAGGAGGAAGGAGCACCATACACCTCCTTTGGTGGAGACGTATTTCCACCCTATCACACACTTTTTGCACTAATTTTATTAAGCTATATTTATTTTTTATTGTGACTTACAGTATTTTTATGTATTGCATTGTACTGCTACAACAAAACAACAAATTTCATGATGTGGTAGTGATATTAAACCTGATTTCTGATTCAGTTCTTTTGAAATCCTTGTAGCCTTTCAGATTCTGATGATGTTAACATTTTTTTTGTTACAGAGAGGATGGAAAAGACAGCCTTAAGTTTTACACTGATCCTTCTTACTTCTTTGACCTCTGGAAAGAAAAAATGTTGCAGGACACAAAGGATATCATGAAAGAGAAAAGGAAACACCGGGTACTGTATTATTATTTAGCCTTAAGAGTGAATGTGCCCTTCGTGCATAGTATCTGAATTCTTTACAGTTAGGAACTGCTCTATTAACATTCTCACTTAGTTGTTTAGTTATCCCTGGTATTTAAAATGGAGAGCAGCTTGTCAGTATTAAACTCTGGTCTATTTATACCACTGAGACAGGTGGAAGTTTCTTTTAAATGAACACTGTCTCAACATACTATACACCTTTGTTATATAATCTTCTAAAGCTCTTGGTGGCCCAGTGGCTCTTCCAATCTGTAACTGGGTGGCTCTAGATCAACCTGCTCTGAATTTCAAAGTATATTTATTATATTTATATAATAAAATATATTTATTTATATAATAAATAATATATATTTACTATCGGTATGTATACTATATACAACTTTGAGATTGGCCTCTTTACAGGCAGCCTCAAAACAAAGAAACCCAATAGAACCCATTAAAACAAAAGAAGACCCTCAAACACCCAGTATGCAGAGAGAAAAGACAAATTGCACAAACAGAAAAAGTAAGCAACTAGCATTCAGAACGGAAGTTCACAACAGTGAGTCACAGCCGTGAAGCCAGTCGTCACTGCAACCGATTCGGGAGCCCATTAGTTGCAGGCCACAGCCTGGTTCAGTGCAGAGACGAATAAACCTTGCAGAGCAGCGAGCTGAAACGGCCTGCCCCTGGCCTCTGGCCTTGACACCCTGACCTTTACATTCTGTTCCAGTGTCTGAATCATTCAAACCTCAGGTTGTTCTTCACCCTTAGACCAGGGACCTGCTGCTTCAATACGCTCTCGGGCCTGAGGCCCGCCACCTTGTGTCTTTCCTCACTCAGGCTCGGGCCTTGACTCTGCCTCACCTCATTGCTACCGCATCAAATTGTCTCCACATCTGCTCCAGCAATGGCCGTGCATTAACTCATTCCCCTCTCTCCAGCCCAAACCCCGCCGCCTGATTTGGCTTATACATGCCACAGTGCAACCATCCTGCACCTTCAAGACTTCAGTTCACACTGTAAAAATGCCAGGTCGTACAGGCAGTTCAAAAGCTCCACTCCGGCAGGGAAGCCACAGACTGGTGTTGGCAGTGATCGTTTCCCAGATTAATTTAGTGTATGGTTGTTTTCTGTGTTTTGTTTGCTGCCAGCAAGTAGTAACTGAGCTTCACCAGTGCTATCTTAACCAGAAACATACCAGCAGAGCAATAGCTAATAGATCATCCCCTGTAACACCCACACTGCAGGGGATTATATTGTACACCCCTATTATTTAAAATCTGTGTTTTCAATGTTAATTGCATAAATTTTGTTCCAAAGCAATTAACTGATAAAAAATAATTGAATGCAAATGAGATGTCATTCATTACTCACTTGTGGTCACACTTTTAAAAAACATATATGTTTCATTGTATGATGAATTTGCTTCCTCCTGGGTTGTCTGAAGATCAGTGTTCCGGAGCATTACAACTAAATCTATTTTCAATGCTGTTTGACATCTAGAAAGAGAAAAGGGAAGTTTCAAATAGAGGAAATTTGAACCCACGGAAAATTAGAACGAGGAAAGAGGAATGGGAGCGGTTGAAAATGGGCAAGGAATTCGTGGAAGCAAAATCTGTTACTGAAGATTCCATGTAAGTTTTGCTGTTACTTGAAACTGACATCGTGCTTTGACATTGTGCAGTGGTAATCAGTTTATGACAAAACAGTATAGATTGAGTGTTGACAAGCTCCTCTATTCTTCACTCTGGCCTTTTACCTTTTCTCGTCACCTGCCTATCACCTCTTCCCAGTTCTTCTCCCCTTACTTTTCTCTCATGGTCTGTTCTCCTCTCCTATTAGATTCCTCCTCCTCCTGTTCTGTACTTTTTTCATGTATCAGCTCCCAGCTTCTTTCTTCCCTCTCCCCACCCCCCTTCCCCTTCCACCTGGCTTCACCTGTCACCTTCTAGCTTGTCGGTCTTCCCCTTGCGCCACCTTACTTGGGCAAATTTCCCCTTCCTTTCCATCTTGTTTTTGCCGAATTCAAACTCGGAGTGATTTTCTTCAACCCCATCCCTTCAGGATTGAAGCCACTCTCAGATTTTTAGTAGACATTGCTCTGTACGGAAAATTGTATTTTATCTGTTGCCCAATAACAATAGATGGTCTCTGTTCTGATTAAGGATCTTGGCCCAAAACGATGTTGCCTAACCTACTGAGTTCCTCCAGCATCTTGTGTGTGTTACAAACTGCCACCTTTGTCCACTCAACTTTGCTTCCGGCATGGATAACACTAAAACAGTCTTACTAACTGTTGCTTATCTGAGGGGCATTGAACCAAACTGCTGATGCTGCCTCAGACAACTGCAGTGTAGAAACCCGATAACACATTTCAAGAACTTGCAATCAAGGATATTTTTGAGGCAGATCCACATCATAAGCATTTTCCTTCAATTTGAATGGTTAATGTGAGACAGTACAATATAAAGCAAATTAATTTTAAACATGAGATTCTGCAGATGCTGGAAATCCAGAGCAAAACACGCACACAATGCTGGAAGAACTCAGCAGGTCAGGCAGCATTTATGGAAATAAATAAACAGTCCATGTTTTGGGCTGAGACCCTTCTTCAAGGCAGGACAGGAAAGGAAGGGGGAAGGTGCCAGAATAAGAAGGTAGGGGGAGGGGAAAGAGGCTAGCTGGAAGGAGATGGGTGGAAAGGTAAAGAACTGGAGCAGAAGGATTTTGATAGGAGAGGAGAGTACAAGATAGGAGAAAGAAGAAACGGGGACCCAGATGAGACGATAAGCAGGTGGGGGGGGGGGTGGCAGCATGGGGAATTGAAAAAGACAGAGGTGAAAAAGATCACTGGGAATTGGAAAAATCAATGTTCATGCCATCAAGTTGGAGGCTACCTCAAAAGAATTTACTCCTTCAATCTGTGTAGCGGAAAAAGTTAATCCAAAATCAAAACAGAACAATTGCCACCAGCCTGCAACCCCACGGATTTGTTACACTTGCGTGACCAGCCCACCACTCCAGTAATTGTTCCACAGAGTCGAATTCCCTATTCTTATCTTTTATTAGCAAACATACAATTAAACATTATTGAATGTTATCTCAGCAAAGATGTAGCCTCAGCGGTCCCAAGGTACAAACTGCCACGAATGCGCAACTTATTCCCTTCTCTTTTACCATACCCCCACTCGTGACTGGTTAGCAGAGTGTACATAGCAAACGTACAACACACCTGCAAGTGTGTGACACGGCTGCTATACTGAGAGTGACCTCACCGTGGCAGAAGAGATGCAAATTAATTTGTTGCATTCATCCTGTGAATGCTAGCACATACTGTGAATGAAGAAATTGATTACATAACAGTGAATAACATATGAATGCAACGTTTGCTTACTTATTGCCCGTTATGCCACTTAGGGCAGCAATGAAGGTCCTCCATCTCTGGCGGTGTTCAGGGCTTCCTTCATCGTGTCAGTAGCTTCCTCTCAGTTTTCACTACTGTCAGTCATGCAAGTTCCGGGTAGAGACTCAGGAATACCGTCACACTCAGATGTAGAAGGATTCTTCATTGCTGTTCCCATAACAATTCCATTTTACCAGTCAGGCTTATTGGCCCTGAGTTTACCGCCCCCCCCCCCCCCCCCCAACCTATATAACCATATAACAATTACAGCAGGGAAACAGGCCATCTCGGCCCTTCTAGTCCCTGCGGAACTCTTACTCTCACCTAGTCCCACCGACCTGCACTCAGCCCATAACCCGCCATTCCTTTCCTGTCCATATATCTATCCAATTTAACTTTAAATGACAACATCGAACCTGCCTCAACCACTTCTGCTGGAAGCTCGTTCCCACAGCTGCCACTCTCTGAGGAAAGAAGTTTCCCCTCATGTTACCCCTAACCGTTTGCCCTTTAACTCTCAACTCATAAATCTCCCCCACTCTCAATGGAAAAAGCCTATCCACGTCAACTGTATCTATCCCCCTCATAATTTTAAATACCTCTATCAAGTCCCCCCTCAACCTTCTACGCTCCAAAGAATAAAGACCCAACTTCTTCAACCAAAGGACCAGTGGACCACTCTTAGCCTGTCTCTACCCTTTGACCTGTTTGGCATGGGTGACCCTACCAAGAGCCAAAGCATGAAGCCCTGACTCCAGCCAACACAGCTCTCTGGGTCGTTGAGGCACACAAGCCTCCAAACCCAACGAGAAGGCTGTGGTCCTCTTGGAGGAACATCTGATTGCAGAACATGATAAAATGCAGCTGCAACATTCGAGGAGCAGACTTTTACATTTGTGTATTTATGGTTATTTGAACTGCCTTTCAGCTCAAACGCCAATGAAATCTGTTCTAATGGAAGTATAGGCTCAAATGCCAACGAGGAGCTTGCTTACAGAACACATGGAGTATATCGTGATTCAGTCAATTCACCTTCTCCTCCAATGTCACCAGGAGCTGACTTGCCTCCACCACCGCCTGATTTTGGGTAAGATCAATTAACAGGTATACGAGTGGGTAGAGTATACGCTTTGGCATCCGATAATGAAAAGTTTTCTTTTCAATCAAATAAAGGTGTGAGGTAAAATTTGCTCATTTATTCAGAGGAAGCTTAGATTTATTTTTCCCATACACATCGAAACAGAAATATGCCATTGTGTCAAGAAACATTGAATAGGTTAGAACTTTATTCCTTGTAACATAGAAGATTGAGAAGAGATTTGATAGAGGTATACAAAATTATGAGGGGTACAGATTGGGTAAATACAAGTAGGCTTTTTCCACAGGTTGAGCAAGACTACAATCAAAGGTCATGGGTTAAGGGTAAAAGGCGAAAAGTTTAAAGGGAACATGAGGAGAAACTTCACTCAAACAACAGGAATTCTGCAGATGCTGGAAATTCAAGCAACGCACATCAAAGTTGCTGGTGAACGCAGCAGGCCAGGCAGCATCTGTAGGAAGAGGTGCAGTCGACGTTTCAGGCTGACTGTTAGCCCTGACGAAGGGTCTCGGCCTGAAACGTCGACTGCACCTCTTCCTACAGATGCTGCCTGGCCTGCTGTGTTCACCAGCAACTTTGATGTGAGAAACTTCACTCAGAGGGTCGTGAGGATGTGGAGCGAGCTGTCAGCGCAAGTGACGTATGCAAGCTCAATTTCTTTCTTTTCTTTTTAAATCTTCTTATTGAATAAGTATACAAAAGGGTAAGCCATATAGGCACTAATACACTGTTAGAATATAATAAAATTACAGGAGATATTAATACAAAAAAAAGATACAAACAATGTAATTTAAACATAACGTACCAAGGTAACATAATAGTATACTAATTTTTATATATATATATCAATAGAGAAAAGAAAAAAAAAACCCCAAAAAAAACCCACCGTGCAAATAACTAAAAGCAAAGCAAAGCAATGGGCTAACTTAAAACCAAACAGAGTTAAAAAACTTAAAATCACGTCCTCAATCCCGACCTCCATAAAAAACAGTAAAAAAAAACAAGAAGGGTATATATTACATTAAATGAAAATATTGAATAAAAGATCTTCAGGTCTGTTCAAATTTAAATGAGGAATCATAAAGATTGCTTCTAATTTTCTCCAAATTCAAGCATAATATCGTCTGAGAAAACCAAAAAAAGGTAATTGGAGCATTAAGCTCTTTCCAATGTTGTAAGATACATCTTTTCGCCATTAAAGTAAGAAATGCAATCATTCTACGGGCTGAAGGAGAAACATTACTGGAAATTTTAGGTAGTCCAAAGATAGCAGTAATAGGGTGAGGAGAGATATCTATATTCAATACCTTGGAAATAATATTAAAAATGTCTCTCCAAAAAGTTTCCAGAGTAGGACAAGACCAAAACATATGAGTTAAAGAGGCTATCTGCCCCGGACATCTATCACAAAAAGAATTAATATGAGAATAAAAGCGAGCTAATTTATCTTTGGACATATGTGCTCTATGAACAACTTTAGGGAATGTTTAGCACAGATAGAGGAAGTATTGACTAATTGTAAAATCTGCCCCCAGTCATCCACGGAAATAGTAGATCCCAATTCTTGTTCCCAATCTGACCTAATCTTATCAAATGGAGCTTTCCTAAGTTTCATAATAATATTATAAATAATAGCCGATGCACCTTTCTGACATAGATTAAGGTTAATTATAGTATCTAAAATGTATGTAGGAGGAAGCATTGGAAAGGAAGAAAGTATAGTACTTAGGAAATTTCTAACTTGTAGATATCTAAAAAAATGTATTCTTGATAAATTATATTTATTAGATAATTGTTCAAAAGACATAAGGGGACCATCTAAAAATAAATCCAAAAACTGTGAAATACCCTTAGTCTTCCAAATTTGAAAAGCACGATCCGTAAAAGAGGGAGGAAAAAATATGTTACCTAAAATAGGAATCGCTAACCCAAATTGGTTAAGATCAAAAAATTTTCTGAATTGAAACCAAATACGTAAGGTATATTTAACTATCGGGTTAGACACCTGTTTAAGGCGTTTCAAATCAAAAGGAAGAGAGGAACCTAAAATAGAGCCAAGTGTATAGCCCTGAACAGATTGCAATTCCAATGCTACCCATTTAGGAATGGATAGTATATCGTGGTCAAGTAACCAAAATTTCATATGTCGAATATTAATTGCCCAATAATAAAATCTAAAGTTAGGTAATGCTAAGCCTCCATCTCTCTTAGCTTTCTGTAAATGTATTTTACCCAGTCTCGGGTTTTTATTTTGCCAAATAAATGAAGAAATTTTGGAGTCAACTTTATCAAAAAAAGATTTTGGAACAAAAATTGGTAATGCCTGAAATATATATAAAAATTTTGGCAAAAAAACATCTTAACTGCATTAATACGACCAATCAAAGTTAAATATAAAGGAAACCATTTAGATGAAAGTTGAATAATATGGTCAATTAAGGGTAAAAAGTTAATCTTAAATAAATCTTTGTATTTACAAGTAATTTTAATCCCAAGATATGAAAAATAATTATTAATCAATTTAAATGGAAAGTTATGATATAAGGGAAGTTGTTTATTAATCGGGAAAAGTTCACTCTTACTAAGATTTAATTTATAACCTGAAAAAAGACCAAATTGTGCTAATAGCTCTAAAACAGCAGGGATGGATTTTTGGGGATTAGAAATATATAAAAGTAAGTCATCAGCATAGAGTGATATTTTATGGGACTTTAAGCCCCGAGTTATCCCAGTAATATTTGGAGATTCTCGAATGGCAATTGCAAGAGGTTCTAATGCAATATCAAATAATAAAGGACTAAGAGGACACCCTTGTCGAGTACCTCGAAAAAGAGCGAAAAAAAGTGAGCTTAGAGAGTTAGTACAGACCAAGGCCACAGGAGAATGATATAACAATTTAATCCAGGATATAAATTTCGAGCTAAAATTAAACATTTCAAGCACCTTAAATAAATAAGGCCATTCTACTCTATCAAAAGCTTTCTCAGCATCTAAAGAGATAACACACTCAGGAACATTTTGTGAGGGGGTATAAACAATATTTAACAGTGTGCGAATGTTATAAAAAGAGTAACGACCTTTAATAAAACCCGTTTGGTCTTCCGAAATAATAAAAGGAAGTACTTTTTCTAATCTATTTGCTAATAACTTAGAAAAAACTTTAGAATCAACATTTAATAAAGATATTGGTCTATAAGATGCACATTGAGCAGGATCTTTATCCTTCTTTAATATTAGAGAGATTGACGCTCTATTGAAAGATTCAGGAAGTTTACCAAGTTTTAATGAAGCCTCAAAAACCCTATAGAGCCAAGGGATTAATGAAGGTGCGAAACATTTATAAAATTCTACGGTAAACCCATCAGGGCCAGGAGCTTTCCCCAAATTCATAGAGAAAATAACATTCTTAATCTCATCCGTGGTAATGGAAGTATCTAACATAGAAGACATATCCTGTGAAATCTCAGGGAAGTCTAGATTATCTAAAAAATCATTCATATATTTAGAATCTCGAGGAGATTCTGATTGATATAAGGAAGAATAAAAATCACAGAAAGTTTGATTAATCCCCACATGATCAAATATCAGTCGGTCATTTTGGTTATAAATCTGATTAATTTGAGATTTAGCATAATTAGACTTCAGTTGATTAGCCAACAGTTTGCCAATTTTGTCACTGTGTACATAAAATTCACTTCTTGTTTTCTTTAATTGGTTTACAATCGAGGACGAAAGTAATAAACTGTGTTCCATTTGAAGTTCAGTCCTTCGTTTATATAACTCCTCAGAGGGAGCTGTAACATATTTCTTATCAATTTCCTTAATCTTGTCCACGATTGCCAACTCCTCCTGCTTCAGCTTCTTCCTCAAAGCAACAGAATACGAGATAATCTGACCACGAATATAAGCTTTAAAAGTATCCCAAAGAATGTTCACAGAAATATCCTCTGTATAGTTAATTGTAAAAAAAAGATCAATCTGTTCATTCATAAAGTTAACAAAGTCCGAGTCCTGAAGCAACAGCGAATTAAAATGCCATTGTCTATTATTTTGTGTATTGGCCTGAATTTTAATAGAAAGCTTAAGTGGAGCATGATCCGAAATGGTTATAGAGTCATAATCACATTTAATCACTGAAGAAATAAGATGAGAATCAATAAAGAAATAATCAATTCTTGAATAGGAATGGTGAACATGTGAAAAAAAAGAAAAATCTTTTTCCTGAGGATGCAAAAAACGCCAAATGTCCGTCGACCCAGAATCAGAGAGGAATGAATTATTCAAAGTTGCGGATTTATTAGGTAAGGTCCGTAGAGGAGCCGAACGGTCCAAAGCTGGAGATAAACAGGTATTAAGATCTCCGCCCCAGATCAATGAAAACTCATTCAAATTCGGGAACTGATTGAATAATGATTTATAAAATTCCGGACAGTCCATATTAGGAGCATAAACATTAACCAAAACTACCTTTTTATTAAATAGTAGACCACTAACCAATAGAAATCTACCATTCGGATCAGAAAAAATATCATGTTGTATAAAAGTAACTGAGGAGTCTATAAAAATAGAGACGCCTCGAATCTTAGCGTTGGAGTTTGAATGAAACTGTTGTTCCTTCCAGAATTTAAAAAAACGTAGTCTGTCCCCCCTCCGCACATGGGTCTCTTGTAAAAATAAAATTTGTGCTTTAAGTCTCCGGAACACTTTAGAAACTTATTTCCTTTTAATAGGATGATTAAGACCATTAGTATTCCAGGAGACATAATTAATAATAGACTCCATAAACCCTAAAGTCAACCCGCATCAAGGAGGATTGACGATAGGCTCGACCCACGAACCCGGAAAGGGAACAGAACAAATAAGAGAGACCGGGAAGAAGAACGCAACCAATACTTCAATAGTGTACATAGCCCAAGAAGAAAGAAACTAAAACGTGAAGCCCCTCCCTCCACCCCCCACCCCATGACCCCAAGGCTAAATCTAACGCAGACCAGCCCGAAAGAAGCAAGCACTAAAACTACCCCCATGACTTCCGGTATACGCTCCCTAAAAAAAGTGTAAATATAAAAAAGATCAGCTAGTTATAAAACAGTAAGAGAATAAAAAAAGATAACCCAATTAAAACAAACACTTAATATAACAGAGTAAAAGCCAGAAAATATAAAAAAAACCGCAACAAACCCCAGACCCTGTAAGTAAACAAAACAAAAAAAAAAGATTATTGACATAAACTAGTTATGAAAACCTACAAAACAAAGTAGATTTAAAAAAACTACACAATTTAAGGCCACAAAGGAAATACGTAAAATGACAGTGAGGGAATAACCACCCAGAATCCCCTGGGAAAAAGAAAGGAATGACGCAGTTAAAAAAAAAAGTTTAGCAACCATATTAAATAATCAAAAATAAACTTTTCTGCCCATATAGGACAAAAAAAATTAAGACTGACAAATTCACAACCTCTGATCAATGGAGATAGTTAAAAATTACGATTAAGATGTTGAAGGTGAAAATTGATCCAGATAACTTTGGGCATCCATTGGAGATTAAAAAAAACGGAGGGCTCCATCCAATGTACGAATCCTTAAACGTGCAGGGTAGAGCAGCGCTGGTTTTAAATCCATCTTGTAGAGTTCCGACATCACAGATCTGTAACGAACCCGTTGATCCCGGATTGGTTTACTGAAATCCTCCACGAATCGGAACTTAAGATCCAGAAAATCAACGTAACCTTTAGATCGAACGAAACAAAACAGTTTCTCCTTGTCTTGAAAGTAATGAAAACGTAAGAGGACATGTCGAGGTTTATCTGACCTAAGCGAGTATGATGGAACTCTGTGAACACGATCCAATAACGATGATTGGTCAGGAAATACAGTAGGAGATGCATCTTTTAAAAGTTGAGAAAAATACTTCATAGGGTTATCAGATTCAACAGCTTCACGCACCCCAATCATTCGAAGATTCTGCCGTCGCATTCTGGATTCTAAGTCAGAGTTTTTAAAGGTCAGAAAGTCGAGTTTCTTCTTCATTACATTAATTGTTTCTTCAATTTTCTCCATCTTGAGCTCACTTTGTTGCGTAGATTTTTGAAGATCAGATATAACCGACTGATGTTCCGTAATAGATATTTGTATCTTCTCGATTGAATCGGCAATTTTCTGGAAACTAATTGAAATTTCCTCACGAATCAGCTCCGTAATAGAGGTTGAAATTTCCCTTTGAATTAGCTCCGATATAGCTTTCAAAGTCACCGGTGGTTCAGTCGGAGGGAAATCGGTACCTTTCGGTCTACCCGGAGGTTTGCCGTCCTTCCCGTTTTTTCCATTCTTAGACATAGCAGACCTTAAACGCATCCGATTATCAAAGAGCCCAATTTGTTTCAAATTATTGTAAAAGTCGATGCCTTAATGGTTAATTAAAATATAGCTGATCATAAGAAGAAAAACTCAGAGGTAATGGAGTGAGTCAAGAATGCGACTTCACTCCATGAGCGCTACCGGAAGTCTCAATTTCAACATTTAAGAGAAATTTGGATAGGTACATGGATGGTAGGGGTATGGAGGGCTATGGTCCCAGTGCAGGTCAATGGGAGTAGGTAGACTAAATGGTTCGGTACAGACAAGATGGGCCAAAGGACCTGTTGCTGTGCTGTACTTCTCTGTGAGTCTATGGCCAACAGAGAGAACATGTTGGGGACAGTTCACAAGTGTCACCCCAGCACCATCATGGCATGCTCACAACTTACTAGTCTTAACTTGTACATCTTTGGAGTGTGGGAGGAAATCGGATCACCCGGAGGAAACCCACAAGCTCGGGGCCAGAGCATACATTACAGAGTGCTTGGGGCAGCAGGGGTTTAACCCCAGTAGCATAACAACATGAGCAGCTGCAAAAGAAGGGTTGGGCGTGAGGCTAGCAGCCCCATCCCATAAAGGCTCAGAGCTACAGAACTGCCTACAGAATTTCCAGAGACCTCATCCCTGGGCAGGGTAGGATCTTCAGAGATGAGCTACATCTGGGGACAACTTGAAGGACTGTCGCAGGACATAGGACTCCTGCGAGCTGCTGTTGGCTGCCCATGCCCCAGTAAGAGTGATGGACTTGAGGAGTAGCAACATGTTACTTGCCAGCACCGGTGACCGTACCAGCCTTATGGTTATTCTAGCAAGTTTGAACAGCGTCCTGTTGCACTGGTCTTCAATGATATTATTGTTTTTCTTGTATTTACTGTGAATTCTGCAAGAAAATGAATCTCAGAGTTGTATATGGTAAGGTGTACGTACTTTGATAATTTACTTTGAACTTTGGACATTGATACTGCAGCTTACTAGGGAGGCCCTCAGGTGCTCGGGGTCAACCGTGGATGTTGCATCCTAAACACAAAATAATCTGCAGATGCTGGGGTCAAAGCAACACTCACAACACGCTGGAGGAACTCAGCATGTCGGGCAGCATCAACCCGACCTGGATCAAGATGCTGCCCGACCTGCTGAGTGCCTCCAGCGTGTTGTGGATGTTGCATCCTAGCCGTCTGTTATACGCGTGCCCGGACAGTGCAATGACGAGCAAGCTGTTGCCCCGGCAACAGGCTCCCGCTCTCCACGCGGCTGAGGAATCCAAAGGAGTGGCAGAGACTGATACAGTTTGGCACCAGTGGCATTGTGGGAGTTGCCAGTCAGCACTGAACGCAACACAGGACTGCCTTAGGGATCTCATCACCGGTTATGGCCATGGAGTTTACTTCTGAAGCCCTCCCCGTGAGTGGATATGGCTGCAAGGCAGCGGAAATTCAAGATCAGAGTTATCCTTACTAAATGAGCTGCCAACCATGGTTGGTGAGCCCCATCTACCCGAAGTAACTGGTCTTAAGGTGACAGCACCCTGCCCTTCCCCTTTCTCCTCTCAACAGAGGCGGTTCAGCTGGGCTTAGCAGCTAAACCACAGGTGAAGGTCAGGAATTGGACTTGGTTGTATTCTGCCTAGGTACTTGGATAATAAAGTAAACCTTTGAACCTTTGTAATTTATAGCAATTTGTCTTTGTATTGTACTGCTGCCACAAAACACCAAAGTGGACGTCGATGATAAAGCTCATTCTGACCACCAGGACCAAACAAACTTGAAGATGCTTGTAAATCATTATTACTCCAGTGTCTAGAAGATTTATTGATAGTTTTACGTGGTGGTAACAGCTCAGAGAATGTGTAGTGTTGCAAGGTTGTTCCAGTGAGTGTTCAGATTGTACATCTCGCCTGACTGTGTTTTCTTTTCTATTTGTAGTTACGTCATGGACAAGCAGGACTCTTCAGCCCTTAAAAGGACCAGTGTTGTCAGCCCGACTATTCCTCCTCCAGCACCTCCCTCCAGTCCACCGATGGGAGGTGAACTTTCACCACCTCCGCCACCAGCCCCAACTCAACTACCCCCGCCACCCCCATACATGGGGCTCGAGGGGCCTCCTATCTCTCCCCCACCACCGCCTCCCTCAGTTTCCCCAATGCAGTTTAACCAGCATTTCTCCAATGATGCCCCCTCAGTCCCTCCTCCTCCACCTCCTCCCACTGATCACTCTCCTGCTGCCCCTGCCCAATTCCCAGCACCGGGAGGAGGTGGGGCTGCTCCTCCTCCTCCCCCTCCTCCTCCGCCGCCCCCTGGCCCACCACCCCCCGGGCCCACAATGTCATTTGGAGGTGGCACGGTGCCACCCCCCCCACCGCAGTCCTCTGACTCAAAGCCGAAAGCAGCTCTGCCGCCTGTGAGTGATGCCCGGACTGACCTGCTCTCAGCCATTCGGCAAGGTAAAACTGGGTGTAAAGACATTTGCTTTTATTATTTGTCCCATGAGCATCAAAAATTACGGTGAACTGCAGTGGGACATGCACAATGCTGGAAGAACTCAGCAGATCAGGCAGCACCTATGGGAGAGTGAGCCCCCTAATGTAATAACTGAACAAAGTCAGCTGAGACACTGAAGCTAATAGATATACAAGTGTTTATTCTTGCAAAAACAAGCAGCAGGCATCATACTGGGACACTCTTAGAAGAAGAGGTCTGCTCGACACAATATTAAATGACATTTTATATGCTAAAGATCAAAGGTAACAAGACAATTCCACAGTTACAATGTATCTACAATGCTTCCTTTGAACTACATATAGTTTTCAAACGCCATCTTCTTCGCACCCACACTCCAGACACCCAGAATGAATGTTAATCCTCACAGACTGTGGGCTGCAGTCATGCATATGCAGGCATCTCAATAGACAGTGGGTGCAGGAGTAGGTCATTCGGCCCTTCGAGCCAGCACCGCCATTCACTGTGATCATGGCTGATCATCCACAATCAGTATCCAGTTCCTGCCTTATCCCCATAACCTTTGATTCTGCTATCTTTAAGGGCTCTATCCATCTCTTTCTTGAAAGCATCCAGAGACTTTGCCTCCACAGGCTTCTGGGGCAGAGCATTCCATATATCCACCACTCTCTAGGTGAAAGAGTTTTTCCTCAACTCCGTTCTAAATGGCCTACCCCTTATTCTTAAACTATGGCCTCTGATTCTGGACTCACCCATCAGCGGGAACACGCTTCCTGCTCCAGCGTGTCCAATTCCTTAATAATCTTATATGTTTCAATAAGATCCCCTCTCAGCCTTCTAAATTCCAGAGCATACAAGCCCAGTCGCTCCAATCTTTCGACATGTGACAGTCCTGCCATCCCGGGAATTAACCTCGTGAATCTACGCTGCACTCCCTCAATAGCAAGAATGTCCTTCCTCAAATTTGGAGACCAAAACTGCACACAGTACTCCAGGTGTGGTCTCAAGTCTGATTGTTGTAAGCTGCGCTTTAAATTCAATCTTCAATCTCAATTCAATCTAAAGATTGACTGCTGGTGAAATTAATATTTGGTATACACTCTAACTCCAGAATACGCCCTAAAAGGGAGGAATTAAAAACAAGTCAACTTCTCAGGCCATAGCCCCTTATCAGAATTCTTTTACCCTGAACTTCCAGCACCTGCAGAATCTGTTGCATCAGTGAAATGCGTTGTTTGTGTCAATAACCGATACAGTCAAGGATATGCTAGGAAAAGCCTGCAAGTATCACGTCTCCGGCGCTGATGTAGCATCCCCACAACTTTACAAACATGCCACTCTGCTTTCATTGGGTTATACTGAAGATCTCGGAAGGTTAGAGTGACAAACAATCTGCTGGAGGAACTCGGTGGGTTGGGGTGGATCTGGAGAATTTAGTTGAAACCTATCGAAAATTGGAAGGCCTCGATTGAGTGGATGTGCAGAGGATGTTCCCTATAGTCACTATAGTATTCAGGGGTTCCCAGCTTGGGCTCCATGGGCCCCTTGATTAATGGTATTGGTCCTTGGCATAAAAAAGGTTGGGAACCTTTAGTATAGTGGGAGAGTCTAGGATCAGAGGGTACAGCTTCAGAATAGAAGGAAGTCCCTTTAGAATGAAGATGAAGAATTTCTTTAGCCAGAGGGTGTTATATTTGTGGAGTTCTTTGTCACAGATGACTGTCGAGGCCATGTCATTGGGTATATTTAAAGTAGGGGTTGATTGGTTCTTGATTTGTAATGGCGTCAAAGGTTACTGGGAGAAGGTGGGATAGTTAATGAATCAGGCATGATAGAATGGTGGAGCAGACTTGTTGGACTGAATGGCCTAATTCTGCTTGTATGTCTTATGGCTTTATAGATGTAACTGAGTGCTCAGTTATCAACATAGAACATGGAAGCGTACAACACAGGAATGGGGCATTCGACCCACAATGTTGTGCGAAATCTACTAAAAAGAAAATCAAAAAACCCCAACAACTAATCTCTCCTACTTACACAATGTCTATATCCCTCCATCTTCCTCATGTTAATGTGCCTATCCAAACATCTCTTAAAAGCCTCTAATATATTTGCGTCTGCCACCACTCATGCAGCACGTTCCTGGTATTCACTACTCTGAGTTTAAAAAAAAAAACTTGCCCCTCACACCCCTCTCGCCTTCAATGCATGCCCTCTGGTACTAAGCATTTCTACCCAGGGAAAAAGACACTGCCTGTCTACTTCATCTATGCCTCTCATGATCTTACAAACCTTTATCAGATCTCCTCTCAGCTTCTGCCAAGTGGGATTGAACGTGTTCAAAGGATACACCTGATTGGAGCAGCAAAACTAATCCAAAATCAAGACAAAACAATTGCCACTAGCCTGTAACTGCCATGGGGTTGTTATTATTGCATGACACTCCCTCAGCTCCTTCATCCAATGAAATGATTGTTTCAAAGTGTTGAATTCCTTATTTTGAATCTTTATTAGCAATTAGTAAACATACAATCTTGAAGCAATGAATTTAAACGTATCCAAGTGTAAGCTAAGCGTTACTCAGTGATATTAAGTGGTCAGCAAATATATGACCTCCACCGGTCCTGAGTTACAAGCTGCCACGAAATAAGCAAGAATACGAAACTTATTCCCTTCGCTTTTGCCATGCCTTCAGTCATGTGACTAGTTACCATAATACAGAATACATGGCTCCTACACTGACGTCTCACCCCTATTATGTATTCAATAGGCTTCCAGCTTCGTAAAGTTGAAGAGCAGAGAGAACAGGAGGAAAAGCGGGACCGTGTTGGGAATGATGTGGCCACAATCCTGTCACGCCGTATCGCAGTCGAGTACAGCGATTCCGAAGAATCAGAATTCGATGACGAGGAGTGGTCTGACTGAGCTGAGCAACACCAACACACCAGTCACCAGCAGCCAAAATTCTTGTTTTAAAAAGCCAAACCATTCCCAACAACGCCTCTCCACATAGGCGTAGTACTCTAACGTGTTATTTGCACAGGCTGCGAATGTGTTGGGGAAGATGTTGACAAGGAAAACACTCGGTATTATAATCAGGCGGATATCAAATGAAGTGCCACGTATATGATTCAGCAGGAAGATAGCTAAGTGTGTTACAGATCACTGGATTATTAAAATGGAAGCAGTTTGCTGCCTTGTTTTAGATTGGTGGTGCACACGATTATCCAGTAATTGGAGTAATGTATTTATCAGCCAATATTTTTATTAATGGTATACTGCTTTTTAATCAAGTACAGTAGCTAGAATGAGATTCTGTAATCTGCACACAGTAAATATGTATATGCGGTTATAATGAATCCATATTCACACATTTGCCAGTGATGAAAGGTTTATATATATTTTTAAGACGTTGCTATAGACTTAATAAATCTCCAAGTAATCAAACCAATTTGCCTGTTGTGTAATTAGCATCACCAAAGTGCATTATGGGGGGGAAATTTACATGGAACCTGTCTTTGTAGAAATCTCCTGACTTTTAACCATTTTAATTTTTGAATATGGCATACTGGTGCCAAAACAAGATACCAATTACTTGTATTAATTGCCTGGTAAGGAACCTGGCCAACCAAAAAATGACTCTAAATGTTATGAGAGTGCTGCAATTAAATCTTTGCTTTGTTTACATCAGTTTATGGGTGTTTCTAAATCTTGCTTATGCAATCAATTAATAATCTTTTGTGAAGAGGGACAGCTTCACTGGCAAACTATGCAAATTTAGCACTAGTTAGACTAACTGGTTTAATTATTTTTAACACAGTAGGGTTCAAATTGCCCTGATCTAAATTTATCAGGTTATTTTCATTCTGCTTTGGGGTAAAATTTTGTAATAACATGTTCGTAATCACATAGCTGGGTTGCTATTTTATAATTTCCTCCCCTCTTTGATGTTTCTAAGAAGTGGGGAATTGCATTTGATTTCCTGGATTATTCCAAGTAAATGTGCAGCCAGAAATGTATTTAATTAGAACTTTATGTAACTAAAGTTTGCTATGGATATCAAAGCCTTGAAATAAATGATTTACCAACGATGTAAAATTTAATTGATTTGATTTTGTTTTCCAACACGCACACTAGTGGCCACTTTGTAAGGTACACCTGTACACCTCGCTAATGCAGTATCTGATCAGCCTATCATGTGGCAGCAACTCAATGCCTAAAAGCATGCAGACATGGTCAAGAGGTTCAGCTGTTCAGACCTAACATTAGAATGGGGAAGAAATGTGATCTAAGTGACTTTGACCATAGAATGATTGCTGGTGCCTGACTGAGTGGTTTGACTACCTCAGAAACTGCTGATCTGGGATTTTCACAATTACAGTCTCTAGAGTTCAGAGAATGGTGTAAGAGACAAAAAAGTGAGTGGCAGTTCTGTGGGCAAAAATGCTTGTTGTTGAGAGAGGTCAGAGGAGAATGGTCAGACTGGTTCAAACTGTCAGGAAGGTGACAGCAACACATGATTTACTGTCACCTTCCTGACAGTATGAGCAGCAGGTGCATATCACAACTTCTGGTTACATGACCACTGATGCCAGG
Source organism: Mobula birostris (assembly GCF_030028105.1). Lineage (NCBI taxonomy): Eukaryota > Metazoa > Chordata > Chondrichthyes > Myliobatiformes > Myliobatidae > Mobula > Mobula birostris. Next base: position 3,705,315 of record NC_092398.1, read on the forward strand.
TAGACAATCTCTTGCAAAGGCAAACCACTTCTGTGGAAAAATTTGCCAAGAGCAATCATGGTCATGGAAAGAGCATGATCATCCTCGCCCTACAACACTTTATCTAAACCCCTCTGATCACCCGCGCCCTACGACACTCTACCTAAACCCCTCTGATCATCCGCGCCCTACGACACCCTACCTAAACCCCTCTGATCACCCACACCATACGACACCCTATCTAAATCCCTCTGATCATCCACGCCCTACGACACCCTACCTAAACCCCTCTGATCATCCACGCCCTACGACACCCTACCTAAACCCCTCTGATCACCCACACCATACGACACCCTACCTAAACCCCTCGTATAATATCACTACTACCCTTAAAATGGATCCAAGTTTTAAATGGTTGGTATTGTGTCTAATTAAAACTAAATGCACCAGATTCAAATTATTTCTCATTTTAAAAAAATGCTGCAAATAATATTTAAATCTAATTTTTTTTATTGCATAGCAACTGACTGATAGTTATGTGTAGTGGACAGCATACTGACTGGCTGCATTATGGCCTGACATGGAAACACCAAAGGCCTTGAATGGAACATCCTACAAAGGGTAGAGGATTTGGCTTAGTACATCACGGATAAAGCCCTCCCATCCATTAAGCACATCTACATGAAACGCTCATAGGAAAGCCCACCACCCAGGTCATGCTCTCTTCTCAATGGTGTCAGCAGGTAGAAGGTACAAGAGCCTCAGGACTTGCACCACAAAGTTCAAAAACAGTTATTACTCCTCAATCATCAGGCTCCTGAACAAAAAGGGATAACTACACTCACTTGCCCATCCATTGAGATGTTCCCACAACCAGTGATCTCACTCTAAGGACTCTTTATCTCATTATCTCATGTTCTCGTTATTTATTGCTATTTATTTATATTTGCATTTGCACTGTTTGTTGTCTTCTGCACTCTGGTTGATCTTTCACTGATCCTGTTATAGTTACTATTCTATAGATCTGCTGAGTATGCCTGCAGGAAGATGAATCTCAGGGTTGTATATGGTGATATAAATGTACTTTGATAATAAAATTTACTTTGAACTTTAACATTCCCCAGGTTTGGCTAGTTTTTCAAACACGATTCTACAGCGAGGTCTATGTGGTGGGAAATACAGGGAATTCATTTGAATTTGAAGAATGAGAAAGCAAGCTTCCCACGTTCCAGGCGAGTAAACAGTGCAACCATAATCAGCTGACTCAGTCATTCCACACGAGCCAAGTAGAAAGCATGCAAGCAAGCTGCATTACTGCATGGTATGGATACTGCACTGCAGTGGGCAGGACTGCTCCACAATAGGTAGTCGAAACTGCCCAACGCATCATCGGCAGCGGCCAACCCGCCATACACAGAAAGGTGCTGGAAAAGGGCCAGTAACATCATGAAGAATCCCATCCAGCCTACTCATGGACTGTTCGTCCCATTCCATCAGGGCGGAGGCTGCATAGCATCCACACCAGGACCTCCAAAACTCAAAGCCGTTACTTTCCCCAAGCAGTAAGACTGATCAACACCTCCACCCACTAACCCACCCCCAACCATCACTACTTTATAACTTCCTGTCAGAGTCACCTGATGTACATTCTTGTGCCGAGCATCATTTTATGGACATACAATCAATTTATGTATATAAGATTATTGTTGTGGTCTTTCATGGGTTTTTTTGTACTACATCAGATCCAGAGTAACAATTACTTCATCCCCCTTTACCCCTGTGTACTGGAAATGGTGTTAAACAATCCTGAGTACATTGAGAAAGATGGCATGGACCAGATGGTGGAGATCTTCATGGGTCAATGTCTTCTGCAGATACTGCCGATGGTCGGATGAGTGTGCAATGTGCCATGTCTGTTGTCTTTGTTGAGGTTTATTCTGAGTAGCTGCATAACATACGACCCTGCACAAAACAGGATATCCCCAGAGATACCACCATCATCATTATATGCCACGTTTTATGCTGTGGGTGATCATGGTCTTTTCATGACCATGACCATTCTTGGCAAACTTTTCTACAGGAGTGGTTTGCCATTGCCACCTTCTGAGCGGTGCCTTTACAAGACGGGTGACCCCAGCCACTATCAATACTCTTCAGAAATTGTCCGTTTGGCATCTGGGATCACATAACCAGGACTTGTGATGTGCACCAGCTGCTCATACGACCATCCACCACCTGCTCCCATGGGTTCACGTGACCCTGATCGGCGGGGCGGGCTAAGCAGGTGCTGCACGCTGCCCAAGGGTGACCTGCTACTAGCGGAGGGAGGGAGCACCTTACACCTCCTTTGGTAGTGATGCCTCACTACCAGACAAGCTCAATGCCTTTCATGCCCGCTTTGAAAGACTGCAGCTGTGAGGATCCGTGCTGCACCCAGTAACCCTGTGATCTGTCTCGGAGACTGACTTTCAGGAAGGTGGGCAGACCCTGATTGAGTACCTGGTAGTTTAAAAACTTGTGCCAACCAACTGGCAGGTGTATTCAAAGACATTTTCAACCTCTCACTGCTATGGTGAGAAATTCCCACCCGCTTCATAATGGCAACAGTTATATCAGTGCCCAAGAAAAGTAGTGTGAGCTTCCTTAACAGCTATCGTCCTGTAGCACCCTTATCTACAGTGATGAAATGCTTTGAGAGGTCGCTCATGGCTGGAATTAACACTTGGACCTGGGCTGACTGCAATTTGCCCATCACCACAATAGGTCTACAGCAGACACAACCTCAATGGCTCTTCACATGGCCTTGGATCACCTGGACAATACAAACACCTATGTCAGGATGCTGTTCATTGACTATAGCTCAGCATTTAACACCATCATTCCGACAATCCTGTTGAAAAAGCTACAGAACCTGGGCCTCTGTACTTCCCTCTGCAAATGGATCATCGACTTCCTAACAAGGAGACTACAATCTGTGCAGATTGGTGATAATATCTCCTCCCTGCTGACGATCAACACTGGTGCACCTCAGGGGTGTGTGCTCAGCCCACTGCTCTACTCTCTCTACACCCATGACTGTCTGTCTGGGTGTAGCTCAAACACCATCTATAAATTTGCTGATGATACAGAATCTCAGATGGTGACGCAAGTGCGTACAGGAGCGAGATATACCAGCTAGATGAGTGGTGTCACAGCAGCAGCCTCGCACTCAACGTCAGCAAGACGAAAGAGCTGATTGTGGACTTCAAGAAGGGGAGGCGAGGGGACACAAGCCAATCCTCACTGAGGGATCGGAAGTGAAGAGAGTGAGCAATTTCAAGTTCCTGAGTGTCAATATCTCTGAGATTCTAACCTGGTCTGAACATATCAATGTAGCTGTAAATAAGGCATGGCAGAGGCTATATTTTATTAGAAGTTTGAGACTTAGCTTGTCACCTAAAACACTCGAAAACTTCTGCAGATTTACGGTGGAGAGCATTCTGACAGGCTGCATCACTGTCTGGTATGGTGGAGGGGGGGGCAGTGCGGCACAGGACTGAAAGAAGCTGCAGAAAGTTGTAAAATTAGTCAGCTCCATCACGGGCACTAGCCTCTGAGGTATCCAAGATACCTTCAAGGAGCGACCGCTCAAAATGGCAGCATCCATCATTAAGGACCCCCACCACTCCTTTGCATCAAATAAAATTAAATTAACTTAAATCTTGCTTCAAAAAGGCAGCAAAACGTTATTTAAGCAGAAGTGGATGTGCACATTTGAATAAAGCTGCAGACAGTTCAAAGGTCCAATTTAATGTCAGAGAAATGTATACAATATACATCCTGAAATGCTTTTTCTTTGCAAACATCCACGTAAACAGAGGTGTGCCCCAAAGAATGAATGACAGTTAAATGTTAGAACCCCAAAGCCCCCCCGCAGCTCCCCTCTCCCATGCATAAGCAGCAGCAAAGCAACAACATCCCGCACTAGCAAAAATGCATTGGCACCCCCCACCGAGCACTCAGCATGAGCAAAGACACAGACTGACAAAGTCCTGACTGATGAGTCCGGCCCGAAACGTCGACTGATCGTTTCCACGGATGCTGCCCGACCTGCTGAGTTCCTCCAGCGTGTTGTGAGTGTTGCTTTGACCCCAGCATCTGCAGGGTATTTTGTGCTTAAGACACAGACTTGCAGTTTCCCGAAAGACTTTGCGTTTCACCCAGTATTCGACATACCACAAGTTCTCGCTCCCTAATAGGGGAGAAAGAGATGTCTTCATTTTCATGGTGAGCAGTGAGACAGGACAAAGTCGCTGGTTTACGATATTAAAAGTCCACCACGTCGCTTTTCTCGGGCGCTGTGCCTGAAGATTGCAAAGATCCCGGGTCTCCGGGAACACAATCGGGTCTCCTGCCGTGACACCGACCTCAATCCGCCCGTCTCCAGAGCCTCAAGGTCCTAGGCTTCCGAATTTGAGCCGGACTCTTAGGCCGAGCCCTTGGCGTTCCAAAACAACAACGGCCGGTTGTGAGACCCCGAGAATGGGTCCCATTCCCGTAAAGAACCAAAGTCAGCGTGTAACTCCAGGTCAGGGTCTTCAAAAGAACCCTGAAAGAGAAAAATAGAGATATCAAAGATGGAAATGGAGCAGTTTCCGAAGATGCCAGCAAAGGAGTCGCCACTAGGTGCCATTAAAGTTCAAAGTTCAAAGTAAATTTATTATCAAAGTACATATTTGTCACTATATACAATTCTGAGATTCATTTTCTTACGGGCATACTCAGTAAATCCCAGCTGTCCAACCAGCATCCTCTTTGACTTTCTACCATCAGGCAGGAGACAAGACAAGATTGTATAAAGACAAGAACGGTCAGGATGGGGAACAGTTTCTTCCCTCAGGCCATTAGGCTTCTGAACTTCCTGTCACATCGCATTTGAAGTGTCGTCGGTTAATTTGTACTGTACCCAACAATATTTAATTTAGGCACTTCATTTTGTTTATACGTGCGTATTAATTTGTAGATTTAATTCTTACTTTCCTAAGTTACTGTGTGTTATATGTGTACTACTGTGTTTTACACCCTGGTCCGGAGAAACATTGTCTTGATTGTATCTGGTTAATTGACAATAAACTTGACTTGACTTGATAATGACCCCGCGTCTGATTCTGATTCTAGCCAATCATGGAGTGATTTAAATTCAACTTCTGAAGTTCAGCTACTTTTCAGACAGAGATTTATATCTGTCATTGAAAAGTAGTCCTTCATTACACTAATGACAATATCCTTGCATGTTGTGCTCTGTCTGATATTTGCCCTTGTAATTCCTTGCTGCGGCACTCCAGTCTGACGTTAAACATGATTCACGGTTGTGGTGCAGTTATGGTCATGTCTTCTCCCTGCCTCTGGAGGGCACCACTGTAACACCAAACTGATTCTTTTGACAACCGGTGAACTAGCAAGGACACGAGGAACGCTTAGACTGAAACAGAACTTGACATAAAACGCAGAACATTATAGGACAATACAGACACCTCGACCCACCTGTTTGCTGACCTTTTAACCTACTTCAACATCAGTCTAAACCCTCCCTCCCAGATAGCCCTCCATCTTAATTTCATCTATTTGCCTATCTCTGTGGTATCTCCCTTTCCTACCTTTCCACCACCCCGGCAATGAATGCAATCCATGCACTCACCACTTTGTGTGCAAAAAATATACCTCCCCCTATACTTTCCTCCAATCACCTTAAAATTCTGCCCCCTCGTATTAGCCATTTCCACCTTGGGAAAAGTCTGTCTCTAAATTAAATATTGCTGGGTACAGTACAAATCTATGCCTCTACATCCTTAGGAGTTTGCAGAGATTGGGCATGACATCTAAAACTTTGACAAACTTCTATAGATGTGAGGTGGAGAGTATATTGACTGGCTGCATCACAGCCTGGTAGGGAAACACCAATACCCTTGAATGGAAAATCCAACAAAATGTAGTGGATTCAGCCCAGTCCGTCCTGGGTAAAGCCCTCTTTGTCTGCTTGAAACGCTGTCGTAGGAGAGTGGCATCCATCATCAGGAATTCACACCATCCAGGACATGCTCCCTCCTCGCTGCTGCCATCAGGAAGAAGGTACAAGAGCCTCAGGACCTGTACCACCAGGTTCAGGAACAGTTACTACCCCTCAACCATCTTGAACCAAAGGAGAAAACTTTACCCAGCCTCACTTGCCCCATCATGGAAATGTTCCCACAACCAACGGACTCACTTGGAAGAAAGGACTCCTCATCTCATGTCCTCATTATTTATTGCTACTTGTTTATATTCACACTTGTACAGTTGTTGTCTTTCGCACTCCTGTTAATCACCCTAGTTGGCTGGTCTTTCCCTGACCCTGTTATAGTTACTATTCTATAGATTTGCTGAGTATGCCTGCAGGAAAATGAATCTCAGGGTTGTATATAGTGACATATATATATATATATATATATACGCTGATAATAAAATTTACTTTGAACTTTACCATATGCGCACTGCTGTCAAGCCTTCTCACATCCTCCTTCACTGCAAAGGAAAAAGCCCAAGCTCGCTCAACTTCTCCATGTAAGACAAGTTCTCTGATCCAGACACAATCCTTGTAGGTCTGGTAAAGCAATGACATACTCTCCTTTCATTAGCAGCATCGGGGAAGAGACACAGGAGCCCGCAGATGCACCATTCTGGAGCGCTCCTGAAAATCTTATATAACATTTGGACAGGAAAGGGACTAGCAGATATCCAAGGATCTGCTTCTGAACTGTGGAACTCTGTGACTTGGTGCAGCAGGGTAGGGTGGTGGTGAACACAACGCTTTACAGTGCCAGCAGTCCAGGTTCAATTCCCGCCACTGCCTGTAAGGAGTTTGTACCTTCTCCCTGTGACCACAAGGGTTTCCTCCGGGTGCTCTGGTTTCCTCCCACAGTCCAAAGACGTACCGGTTGGAGGGTTAATTTGACATTGTAAATTATCCCGTGATTAGGCTGGGGTTAAAACGGGGCTTGCTGGGCAGTGTGGCTCGAAGGGCCAGAAGGACTATTCTGTGTTGTAACTCAATAAGTAAATAAAAATGAAAGATTTGTGATGTGTTCATGATTTAATGGCATGTCTTTGTTCAACGGGGGCGGGTGCCCAGCGCTCGGCCAGGGGCTGTGGTCAAGTGGTCGGCGAGTTGAACCGGCTCCTCCACTGGACTTAATCTGGTGAGGAGGGTGTGAGGACACCCAGCAGGACTAAAACAAAACAAGACCTGACAAAGGGCGGATGAGCTCCTTGTGAGCCAACGGCCATCTTCCGAGGAAGAGATTAAAGCCTCACCACGTATCTACGAATCGTGTGCTATGCACCTAGTTAGAAGAGACATGATGAACTTGGGCGCTGCCCCGTGTGCCCGGACCTGCCCAAGGCCTCCGCCTGAGGAAGGGCTGAGCTCGAAGAAGTGGCTGCAGCTGGAGGCCGACACGGCCTCGGGCCCGAGTTCGGCAGGGGCGGCAGGCGGTGCCAAGGCAGCCAGCGAGAACAAACTGGAGGAGAGGCTGTACTCAGTGCTGTCGTAAAATCGAAGAAGATGGAGGTGCATAGCCACCAACCCTGGATTCAGGACGGCACCCACTGACTGACTTTGTTTGACAGGGCAGGGGAGAATTTAAGATGTGAAAATGACTGGAGGGAAACGTTGTGATAGACTTCTCTAAGCCAGATTTTCAAACAGGGCAGCACAGTAACGTCGTTGTTAACATAACACTTTACAGTGCCAGGAACTCAGGTTCAATTCCTACCGCTATCTGTAAGGACGTTCTCCCCGAGACCACGTGGGTTTCCTCCGAGTGCTCCTGTTTCCTCCCACAGTCCAAACATGCGTGGGTTACAGTTGGTAAGTTGTGGGCATCCTCTGGTGGTGATGGAAGCTCGGTGATTGGTTGAGTCTGTGGTGAGGAAGGAACATGTGATGTTAGCATCTATTTTGAGAGGACAAGAATATAAAAGCAAGGATATAGTGTTGAGTTTTATAATGCACTGGTGAGGACTCACTTGGAGTATTGAGAACAGCTTTGCGCACCTTATCTAAGAAAGGATTGCTGACATTGAGGGGTCAAAGGGGATTCATGAAAACAATTCTGGGATTGAAAGGCTTGTCATGTGAGGAGTGTTTGATGATTCTGAACCTGAACTGACAGGAATTCAGAAGAAATGAGGTGGGATCTCATTGAAAGCTGTTGAAGCTTGAAAGGCCTTGAGAGAGTGGATATGGTGGGAGAGTCTAAGACCAGAGGACACAGCTTCAGAACAGAGGGACATCCATTTTGAAAAGAGATGAGGAGGAATTTCTTTAGCCAGAGAGGTGAATCTGTGGAATTTGTTGCCACAGGCGGCTATGGAGACCAAGTCATTGGGTATATTTAAGGCAGAGGTTGATAGATTCTTGAATAGTCAGGGCATGAAGGGTTACAAGGAGAAGGCAGGAAATTAGGGCTGAGAGGGAAAATGAATTGGCTATGATGAAATAGTGGAGCAGATTTGAAGGGCTGAATGGCTTAAATCTGTGGGCCAATCCCAGCACATCCTCAGACTCTGCTAGTTCTTGATTCAAACAACATATTTCACAGTATATTTCGATGTTCTGGTGTATAAGTGTGACAAAGACAGCTGATACTTATCAAGTAAGATCGGACTGAGATGCTTAAGTACAATTAAATTTACTTGGTTATTTCAGATTGATGGTAAAAAGCTTCATTTCCTTTGTGCAAGATTTTTTATTTTCACATTATATGTCAATGATTTGGATGACAGAATTGATGATTTCGTGGTGGCCCAAGTTTGCAGATGATATGAAGGTGGGTGGAGGGGTGGTAAAAGAAATGACAGATGGAATAAAGTGTAGAGAAGTGTATGGTCAAGCACTTTAGTAGAAGGAATAAAGGTGTAGACTACTTTTTAAATGGGAAGAAAATTCAAGAATCAAAAGTGCATGGGGACTTGGGGGTCCACGTGTAGGATTCTGTAAAGGTTAACTTGTAAATTGAGTTGGTGGCTCATTTGCTCATTATGTGCCCAGTCATATAACGTGGGCAATCATGGTCTTTCCATACCATGATGGTTCTTGGCAAATTGTTCTCCACAAGTGGTTTGCCATTGCCTTCTTCTGGGCAGTGTCTTTACAAGATGGGCGACCCCAGCCATTATCAACACTCTACAGAGACTGTCTGCCTGACATCAGTGGTCACATAACCAGGACTTGTGATGTGCACCAGCTGCTCACATGGCTCCATGTGGCCCTGATCAGGGGCTGAGCTGGAGCTACATCTTGCCCAAGAGTGACCTGCAGGCTAGCAGTGGGAAGGAGCACCGTACACCTCCTTTGGTAAAGACATGTCTCCACCCTGTCACCCTGAGTCAGTGGTAAGGAAGTCAAATGGGATGTTAACATTTATTTCAAGAGGACCAGACTATAAAATCAAGAATGTGATGCTGAGGCTTTATAAGGCATTGATCAGACCGCACTTGGAGTATTGTGAGCAGTTTTGGGCTCCTTATCTGAAAGATGTGCTGGCATTGGAGAGTATTCAGAGGAGATTCACAAGAATTATTCTGGGAATGAAAGGGTTAACATATGAGAAGATTTGATGGCTCTGGAGTTTAGACGAATGGAGAGGATCTCATTGAAACCTATTGAACATTGAAAGGTCGAGATAGAGTATCAGGTTTAATTTCATTGGCATATGCCGTGAAATTTGGCGTTTTGCAGCAACAGTACATTGCAGTATATCATAATTTTTAAAATCAATAAATTACAATAATAAATAAATATATATATATAAAATTAAGTACGTAGTGCAAAAAGAGAGAGCAAAGAAAATAGTGAGGTAGTGTTCATGGGTTCAACGTCCATTCAGAAATCAAATGGCAGAGGGGAAGAAGCTGTTCTTGAATCACTGAGTGTCTGTCTTCAGGATCACATACCTCCTCCCTGATGGTAGCAATGAGAAGAGGGGATATCCTGGGTGATTAGGGTCCTTAATGATAGATGCCATCTTCTTGAAGCATCAGCTTTTGAAGGTGTCTTCAATGCTGGGCTTTTTCCAATCCTGTATGCCAGATGGTGGTACAACCAGTGGATGTTGAGAGGATGATTCCTGCAGTGTGAGAGTCTAGGACCAGAGAACACAGCCTCAGAATAGAGAGATGTCCGATTAGAACGGAGGCGAAGAGGAACTTTAACCAGAGGGTGGTGAATCTGTGGAATTCATTGCCACGAACAATTGTGGAGGCCAAGTCATTGGGTATGTGTAAAATGGATGTTAACAGGTTCATGATTAGTTGCGGTGTAAAAGGTTGTGGGGAGAGGGCAGGAGATTGGGATTGAGAGGGATAATAAATCAGCCACGATGGAATGGAGGAGCAGACTCAATGGGCCAAGTAGCTTGATTTTTCTCCTATATCTCATGGCCTTATTGTCTTAAGATGTTAAACTTCTGGTTGAGTTGAGTTGTTCTCCGATCTTGGCAATTTACTTGCTAACGTTTCGTCACCGTACGAGGAGACATCATTAGTGCACGGTTAATAGTACTAATGATATCTCCCCACGTGGTGATAAAATATTCGCAAGTAAATTGCCAAGGTCGGAAGACAACTCAACCCAAGCATCAGCCACCCTGAATTACATATCTTCTGAATATTAAACTTCTCTCTGGAGTACTTAACTGATCTTTTAGAGCTGAGAGCTGTGCGTTGGGTTTTATCTGCCCGCTGTTCCAATGTTCCAGATCAGGGAAACTGTTTAAACATAAATGGTTACCAACTAAAGTTGGAGAAAGTTTTTTTTTCTGGGGATTGTGAGTCTGGAAATTGCTTCTTCAAAGGCCAGTGGAAGCAGAGACTGAAATATTATTGGGGCAGAGGTAAATAAGTTCTTGATAAGCAAAGGGGCAAACAGTGACAGAATGGCAGCTAGACATATGGCTAATGTTACCATCAAATAGTCACAAGGTTATTGAATGGATTCAAAGTACATTTATTATCAAGGGATTATAAATTATACAATCTTGAGATTTGTCTGCTCGCAGGCAGCCACAAGACAAAGAAACCCGAAAGAACCCAATTTAAAAAAGACCCACACCAGAGTGACAGGGCAAGTTCAAGAGGCTGAATCTGGCTCCTGACTCATTCACCACACTTCAAGTTTGCTGCTTCTTTGGAGGAAAACAAGAAATGCCATCATTCACTCTAGAACATTTCCTTCTGCTTGGGGTTTATTTTATTCTAAGACTTTTACAAAACTTTAAAACTGGCAAGGAGGGCCAGCCAGCTCACATCTTGCACAGCTTCTTAAATAAATAATTCTTCCCCCTTTTCCCCCTTCCTCTTTTCCTTCTAAAGAGGGAAAGATGTTGAATATGTAATGATGAACCCTCCGCACCATTTCCTGTTGCTGTATAGAAAACAAACAGCAGTGTAGTTTCAGAAGTGATAACTGTTTCTATTGAGTGTGTCTTTACCACTATGGCCTACAGATATCCCCCTTTGCTTTCCTCCAATCACCTTAAAATTATGTCCTTCGTATTAGCGATTGCCACCCTGTCCATGCCTCTAATCATCATATACACCTCTGTCAAGTCACCTCTCATCCTCCATCATTCCAAAGAGAAAAGCCCACTCAACCTACCTTCATAAGACACGCTCTTTAATCCGGGCAGCATCCTGGTTAATCTCCTCTGCACCCTCTCTAGAGCTTCCACATCCTTCCTATAATGAGATGACCAGAACTGAACACAGTTCTATAAGACTGTGAGACATAGGAGTAAAATTAGGCCATTTGGCCCATCGAATCTGCTCCACCATTTAGTCATGGCTGATTCTTTTTTTCCTCCCCTCCTCAGCTCCACTCCCTGGCCTTCTCCTGGTAACCTTTGATGCCGCGTCCAATCAGGAGCCTGAATTCTCTGAGTGTGTTTCTACTGTGACTGTCTGCAAGAAAATGAATCTCAGGGATGTATGTGGTGATGTATACCTACTTTGATAATAAACTTACTTTGAACTTTGAAGTGGAGATGTTAAGGGATGGAATTCCAGAGTCAACGGGTTTGGTAAAATGATTCCAACAGGGAGGCTCCAAATGAAGGAAACTCTTAGATGGACACGTGGATGAAAGAAAAATGGAGGGCTATGTGGGGGGGGGGGAGGGAGGCTTAAATTGATATTGGAGTCATTTGTAAGGTTGGCAAACTTTGTGGGCCGAAAGACCTGTATTTTTCTGTACTGTATGATGCTCTATTTTCTATATAAAACACTTTGAACAAGTTTTTGGTCAATTTGGCTTAATGTATCTGGAAGTCACTCAGTTCAAATTTCATTGATAATGTTCCAGTAAAGAACAAGGGCGTTTTGATACAGTAAAGGCACTATACGAACACAACTTGTTGTTCTCAGCAGAATCTGTCTGGTGTTCATCCCCAGGGAACGAGTTAAAGCCTTCCACACATGACAAATTGGAATAATTTAAGTGTCTTCCATGTAAACAATCCCAAAGAGAGTGTGAACGAACAAGCTGAGGATTCATGGTGGAAAATGACTCCTCATCAGCCAGCGGCTTGTACCTGCCCACCACCATTCACCTGGTAAAACCTTCTCAGATATCCAACAATTTCTTATATTCGGTCTCCAAGTGTTTTGATCCGTTCAGCTTGGCAACTTGCCATTCAGGAAACTCAAATGATTATTCAGCCACAAGCCAAATACTGCAGGTGCTGGAATTGTGAAATCAAAACCAATACCGGGCAGCACCTGGTGAGAAGTCGTGGAGTTAAAATGTCAGGGCACTGCCCTTTCTCAGAAATGAGAAAAGGCATCTATTTATTTGTTTGTTTATTTGCATATCTATCTATCTATCTATTTATCTATCTATCTATCTATCTACCTATCTATCTATCTGTCTGTCTGTCTACCTATTTATCTGTCTGTCTATCTATCTATCCATCCATCTATACATCTGTCTATTACCTATCTATCTGTCTGTCTATCTATCCATCTATCTACCTATTTATCCATATATCTATCTATCTATCTGTCTGTCTGTCTACCTATTTATCTGTCTGTCTATCTATCCATCTATCTACCTATTTATCCATATATCTATCTGTCTATCTATCTATCTGTCTATCCATCTATCCAGCCATCTATGGATCTATCTATCTGTCTGCCTATCTATCTGTCTATCTATCTATCTGTCATAAGCTTATGTATTGATTGATTGATTGAGAAATAGCGTGGAGTAGGCCCTTACAAAAATGACAAATAAGAGAGATTCTACAGATGCTGGAAATCTTCAACAACACACACAAGATGTTGGAGTAACTCAGCAGGTCAGGTGCATCTGTGGACATAACAAACAGTCGATGTTTCGTGCCGAGAAAGCTAGAAAAGAAGCAAGTTTTTAAGTTATAGAGAAAGTGAGGAGGGACGATATGAATGAAACGTTCTGGACTTGTATGTCTGGATTTGCATTTGCTGACAGTAAACACACCTGATTTACAAACACCTCCATCCTCAAATCCAAGACTTCCTTTATTAAACCGTGTCACACTCCAACTCTGCACCTTTGTGGCCGTCCTCTTTCACTGTCAGATAGTCTGATGCTGCCACACATCTCATACATTTTCAGAATTAGAATTATGTTACTGACATATGTTGACAGATCAAAAAGGGGCAGAGATAAAGATTAGCTTTATTTGTCACATACAGTGAAATGCGTCATTTGTATCAGATCAAATCAGCGAGGATTGAGTTGCGGACAGCCACAAGTTTTGCCACGCTTCCAGTGCCAACGTAACATGCCCAGAACTCACTAACCCCAACCCGTATGCCTTTGGAATTTGGGAGGAAACCGGAGCACCTGGAGGAAACCCATGTGGTCATGGGGAGAACATACAAACTCCTTATAGACAGCAGCAGAAATGGAATGCTGCCATCTGAGCTATGCCACCTTCTCACAGCTACCATCGGGCAGGAAGAACCAAAGTCTGATGTCCAACCCCACCAGGTTCAAGAACAGTTCGCGTCCTTCAACCATTTGGCTTTTGATTCAATCGGCACAATGTGAATCACCATAGTTTAGCAACACGATGGCAACTTAATCACTCTGCACTATAATGGACTCTGAGCTTTATTTTCCACTAATTGTGTTCTTTCTAGTAAAACCTTTTTATAATTTATATTTAATTGATGTTTTACTTGTGAATACTGCTTATCTGAAGCAATATGCCGGCGATGCTGCTGCAAGTAAGCTTTTCACTGAACCTGAGCACACGTGTAGTTGTGCAGATGACAATAAACCCGACTTTGATTTCTGGCTTTGAATTTCCCAAGCAGTCTTTCCAAAAATATGAGTTGATCTCTGTAGAATAACTAGCTATGCTGTATTGATAATATAGGAGTCTTGTGTTCCTATTTGGATGATTCTTGTATGAAGTAGCGAGACCCTTTAAAAGGCTTTGCTTACAGATGAAAATAATACATATTAATCAATAGCAACAGCCACAAAATGCTGGAGAAACTCAGCAGGTCAGGAGGCGTCTATGGAAATGTATAAGCAGTTGACGTTTTGAGCCAAGATGCTTCTTCAGGACTGGAAAGGAAGGGGGAGATGGCAGAATGAAAAGGTGGGGGGAGGAGAAGGAGAAATAGCTAGAAGGTGGGAGGTGAAGTCAGGTGGGTTGGAAAGGTAAAGAGCTGGAGAAGAAGGAATCTGGTAGGAGAGGAGAGCGGACCATAGGAGAAAGGGAAGGAGGAGGGGGTGGTGAAGACAAGTTTCCAGGAAGGATGCGTGGCTGTGGTAGCAGGTCTGGGTCAAGGAGCCCATGGTCAAAGAGATTGCTGAGGGGAAGCAGTGAGGGAGGGTCTCACTGATGATTTAAACTCCTTCAGGGTAGCCACCCCTTGAAGAGACTTTGCAGTTGAGCAGCAAATCACAAACAACAAGAGATTCTGCAGATGCTGGAAATCCAGAGTAACACACACACAAAATGCTGGAGGAACTCAGCAGGTCAGGCAGCATTTATGGAGAAGAATAAACAATGCTTCCCCTTGGTGATATCTGCTGCCCTCCAACTCTTTGATCATGTACTCACCCAGATTCACTAACAGAGCCACCTATCACCCATCACCTTCCAGCTAACCTCCTTCCTCTACTTATTCTGGCAGCTTCCCCCTTCTTTTCCAGTCCTGAAAGAGGGTCTCAGGCCGAGAGGTCTATTCGTTTCCATGGACACTGCCAGACCTGCTGCGTTCCTCCAGCGCTCTGCGTGTGTTGCTTTGGGTTACGGCACCTACAGCCTTTCTCGTGTTCACATACTAATCAATAATTGCTCTGACCCAGTCCTGATCTTGTCACTTCACCATGGTAAAGGGAATGCCACATGTACCTGCTGAGACTGGCCTGTCATGTTACGTGCAAATGCAATTCCATCAAAGCATTAAAATATCGTCTTTTCATAGTCTTAATTGTTATATTTTGCTGTAAGATTCTTTTATTGTCTTCCTCAATAATCTCGTGCACACATCATTTTCAGAATCAGAATCAAGTTTATAATCACTGACAAATGCTGTGAAATTTGTTGTTTTTTGGCAGTTGTGCAGTGTATTTACTTACTGTCCGTTATGCAGATGGTGCTCGGAGTGGCAATGAAGGTCCTCCATCTCTTTCTGTCCTTGGCCATACCATCCCACACAGATATAGAGGGTTTCTTCATTGCTGTTTCCATAACAATTGCTTTTGACCAGCCAGGTTTAATATCACTGTACCTGGGCCACTCTTAGTCTGGCCTCTACCCTTTGACCTGTTTGGCATGGGTGACCCCTCGCGAGAATCAAAGCACGAGGCCCTGATTCCAGCCGACGTGGCTCTCTGGGTCATTGAGGCACACAAGCCTCCAAACCCTGCGACAAGGTGTGGCACCACGATTTGGATATTTAAAGAGCACCTGAATTCAGGTTCGGTGCTCCGTCGCCAGCTCCGTAAGTTCAGTCTGTGACTGCCTTTAGGATTTCTGTCTCGTTTGGATTCTCATCTAGTCTCATCAGGTTCTTGTCTAGCATCTAGTCAAGAAACCTGTTCTCGTCTCAGTATAGAAATTATGTCTCAATTCTAGTCTCGGATGCTCCAGCACTTGGGTCCTTACCATCCTCACCGAGGCCTCTTGTCACAATAAGACAATAAGATCACATTTGGAATCCTGGGTGTTGTATTGGTCTGTTTATTCTCTCCACAGTTTGGCACTGACCATTTAACCTGCTTCAACATCCATCTAACCCTTCCCTCCTACATAACCCTCCATGTTTCTATCATCCATGTGCGTAAGAGTTTCTTAAATGTTCCTAACATATCTGTCTCCACCACCAGACCTGCCAGGGTGTTGCATGCACCCACCAGTCTGTGTAGAAAAACAACCTCTGGCATCCCCTTATCCTTTTCTCCAATCCCCTACGATTATTCCTCCTTTCCTTCTTTCCCTCTTCCCCCCCCATATTAACTATTTCTACACTGAGTGGTGGGGTGGAGACACATCTCCACCAATGGAGTTGTAAAGGAGCTTCCCTCTATAAGCCCGCAGGACACCCTTGGGCAAGATGTAGCACCTGCTTAACCCCCTCTCCCATAGATGCTGCTTGACCTGCTGAGTCCCTCCAAGACTTTGTTTGTGTCACTCTGCTTTAGGGTGGTGGGATGGAGATACCTCTCTGGAGATGGGATAGAGACACCTCTCTGGAGATGGGATGGAGACACCTCTCTGGAGATGGGATGGAGATATGTCTCTGGAGATGGGATGGAGACACCCCTCTGGAGATGTAAAGTGCTCCTGGTGCTCCTTCCCTCCTCCAACCTGCAGGACACCCTTTGTCAAGATGTAGCACCTGCTTAACCCCCTCCCCCATAGATGCTGCTTGACCTGCTGAGTCCCTCCAGGACTTTGTTTGTGTCACTCTGCTTTAGGGTGGTGGGATGGAGATACCTCTCTGGAGATGGGATGGAGACACCCCTCTGGAGATGTAAAGTGCTCCTGGTGCTCCTTCCCTCCTCCAACCTGCAGGTCACCCTTGGGCGACGTGTAGCACCTGCTAAGCCCCCCCTTCCCCCCTTGATAAGGGTGATGTGAAGCCATGGGAGAAGGTAGTGGATGGTCATACGAGCAGCTGGTGCATATCACAAGTCCTGGTTATGTGACCACTGACACCAGGCAGACAATCTCTGAAGAGTATTGACCATGGCTGGGGTCACCTGTCTTGTAATGTCACTGCCCAGAAGAAGGCAATGGCAAACCACTTCTGTCAAAAAAAATTGCCAATAAAATTTCCCACAAAATGGCACATAATTATGATGACGACCCTGGGAATAAGTCTCTGGCTATCCACTTGATCTATGCCTCTTACCATCTTGTGCACTTCTATCAAGTCACCTCTCATCCCCTTCACTCCAAAGAGAAAACTCCTAACTCACTTAACCTCTCCTCATAAGACATGTTCCCTGGTAAGTCTCCTCTGCACCCTCTCTAAAGCTTCCACATCCTTTTTATAATGAGGCAACCAGAGCTGAACATGAAATTCCAAGTGTGGTCTATCCAGGGACTATAGAGTTTATGAAGCAGTTAGAAAGAGGAGATGTCCTCTCACAAAAGCTTCAAGAATTGTCCCCCCCCCACTTTTGAAGGAGTGGTGGGATATTCTGAACATAGAACATTACAGCACAGTACAGGCCCTTCGGCCCACAATGTTGTGCTAACCTTTTAACCTACCTAACCTTTCCCTTGTGAAAGCCTGATTGAATTTACCCTATCTATCTATACACCTCATAATTTTGTATACCTCTTTGTCCTCACAACCCATAATGACTAACTAACCTACTAACTGGTAGCTCTTTGGACTATGGGAGGAAAGCAGAGCACCCAGGGGAAACCCACACCTTGACGGGGAGAACGTACAAACTCCTTACAGACAGTATTGGAATTGAACTCTGAACTCCATCACCCTGAGCTGAAATAGTGTTGTGCTAACCTCTACACGACCATGGCGTCCAAAGTTTTTCCAAAGTTCCAGAACCTTCTTTCTCTTACCGCAACATGTTGCAGCACATTAGCTTTTTCTGCTCAGACCTCACCTTCTTCAAGGCCCTGTCACTGGTGAATGCTGAAGTAAAGTATTCATTAAGGACCACACATAAGCCAAGACCAGAAGGAGGAATGCAAAGTGAAGGGCAGGTCGTGAGGGTGAGGAGGAGGTGAAGAAAAGGGTTAACGAATCCCCAACCTGACAGCACTTTCATCCATTTCGGGAACTTGCTGAAACCATTCCCCTCTGTCTCCAACTTCCACCCCATCATCTATTTTCCCTTTTTGCTCTGACCCCTTTAACTCTACCTATGGACTCACTCCCAAGGACTTTTCATCTCATAATCTCATGTTCTCTAAATTTATTGCTTACTTCTTTAATATTATTGCTTTGCCTTTTTATTCTTTCTGTATTTGCAGTTTCCTATCTTTCCCACTTGGGTTTTCTTGTCCATCTTTGTTGCGAGAGGTTTTCCACTGATTCTATTGTGCTTCTTTGAACACCTGCATCTCAGGTCAGTATATGACCTTTAGTAACAAGTCCACTTTGAACTTTCCACTCTCACCTGGATCACCTGCCAGCTCTTTTTCTTTATTAAGATAGAGAGCGGAATAGGCCTTTCGAGGCATACCGTCTGGCAATCCCCAAGCCTAATCACAGGACAATTTACAATGCCCAATTAACATAACAAATTTGTACGTCTTTGAACTGTGGGAGGAAACCCATGCGGTCACGGGGAGAACGTACAAACTCCTTACAGGGAGTGGTGGGAATTGAACTCTGGTCGCCCGTACTGTAAAGTGCTGTGCTTTCCACTTCACTACCGTGCTGCCTCACTCTTTTCCACGCCTTTCTCCTGCCCCCTCTCCCCTCTTTCTGTCCCAGACCCATAACATGGACTGCTCATCTCCCTCCACTTCTTCTGGGCGTCCCCCGCCTCCTGTGTCCGATGGTGAGGGAGCGGGGCCGCTCCGACTAGTTTCAGCTTCTCTCGCTGGCATGCCAGGAGCTTGGGCATATGGGAGAACAGGGAAGGACAACGGGAGATGCCCCCTCACCTCGGCGAGCAATGAAATCCTCACCCCCCCCTGCATGAAATTACATTCATCCCCTCATCCCCCTCCTCCCTCCACCTGGCTTCACCTTCCCCACCCCCTTACCTTTTTTATTCTGGCTTCCTCCCTCTTCCTTTCTGGTCCTGATGAAGGGTTTCGGCCCGAAACGTCAACTGTTTATTCCCCTCCATTTCTCTGGTGTGGGAACACCAGTGCCTTTGAACAGAAAATCCTGCAAAAGGCAGTGGATTCGGCCCAGTCCATCACGGGTGAAGCCCTCCCAACTATTGAGCACATCTACATGAAACTCTGTCACAGCAAAGCAGCATCCATCATCAGAGATCCCCACCACCCAGGCCGTGCTGTCTTCTCACTGCTGCCATCAGGTAGAAGGTTCATAGTCATAGTCATACTTTATTGATCCCGAGGGAAATTGATTTTCATTACAGTTGCCCCAACCAAGAGTAGAGTATAGCTATAGCAATATAAAACTATAAATAATTAAATAATAATATGTAAATTATGCCAGGAAATAAGTCCAGGACCAGCCTATTGGCTCAGGGTGTCTGACCCTCCAAGGGAGGAGTTGTAAAGTTTGATGGCCACAGGCAAGAATGACTTCCTATGACGCTCAGTGTTGCATCTCTTCAGGAGCCTCAGGACTCACACCACCAGGTTAAAGAACAGTTACCACCCCTCAACCATCAGACCCTTGAACAAAAGGCGATAGCTACACTCAACTTCACTTGCCCGTCCATTGAGATGTTCCTACAACCAATGATCTCACTTTAAGGACTCTTTATTTCAATATTTCATGTTCTCGTTATTTATTGCTATTTATTTATATTTGCATTTACACAGTTTGTTGTCTTCTGCACTCCGGTTGATCTTTCATTGATCCTGATATAGTTACTATTCTATAGATTGCTGAGTATGCCCGCAGGAAAATGAATCTCAGGGTTGTACATGGTGACGTCATTGAACTCAGAATAACATTTACTTCGAGCGTTGATGCTGCCGGACCTGCTGAGTTCCCCGAGCATTTTGTGTGGGTTGGTTCGTTGAAGCTTGGCTGTTAAGGAAGATGCCGGCTGTTCAGTGGGAGGGAGAGAGCTGCCCCACCGGGAGACCGGGGAGTGTGCGAGACGGCACAGGGAGCGGGAACCTGCCTCTGCCATCGGCGGGGAGTCGGGGCAGAGAGAGGGAGCGAGAGTCTGGCTCGGCTACTCCGAACGAGACCACAGCTGTCAACATCTGGGGCAGGGTTACAGATGTGGTGGGGAGGTGGTGGGGGGGGGGGAGATCACCAGATGTGGCGGCTTCTCTCCTTTCGGTTAATATGCACGTTCAAAATCAGGCAGGAATGCGAGTTGGCACCGAACCCTACCGTGGAAAATGTTTTTTGTAATCGCTGTGGACAGGTAGGCTTTTACAGGAAGAGGCGGCGGCTGAGGAATCACGTACAAAGATTTATAAGTGTGGGGACGGTCTCTCGGGCTAACGGGGTCGCTCGGAGGGAGCGCTTCCACCCGCCGCAGCAAGATGAGTTATTTCCGCCGCCCTCAGACACCGCCACATGTGCCATCTGTCGGTTTACCTGAATACAGGCCGGGCACCCGCTCTACGCTTTCAGCTGACTGATGTCCAAACGTTTTGTCGACAGCAAATCTGCGAGTCCCGACTGAATATCTGCGAATGCGGGAGTCCGGGGCCAAGGACAGTTACATTTAGAATATTAAAGCAAGGATGTGATGCTGAGGCTTTATAAAGATCTGGTGAGGCCTCGCCTGGCGTGTTGTGAGCAGTTTTGGACCCCTTATCTTAGAGGAGATGTGCTGACGAAAATGATCCACGATTGAACAGATAATCACATGAGGAGTGTTTGATGGCTCCCGGGCCTGTACTCACTCGAATTCAGAAGAGGGGCGACCTCATTGAAACCCATCGAATGTTGAAAGGCCTCGATACGGTGGATGTGGAGAGGATGTTTCCTATGGGGGGTGGGAGAGAGAGAGTCTGAGATCAGAGGTCACAGTCTCAGGACTGAAGGGAGTCCTTTTAAAACAGAAATGAGGAGGGATTTCTTTAGCCGGAGAATGGTGAATCTGTGGAATTCGTTGTCACAGATGACTGTGGAGGCCAAGTCATTGGGTATATTTAAGGCAGAGGTTGATAGATTCTTGATTAGTCAGGGCATGAAGGGATACACTGGAATTTAGAAGGATGAGAGGGGATCTGATTGAAACATATAAGATTATTAAGGGATTGGACACGCTAGAGGCAGGAAACATGTTCCCGATGTTGGGGGAGTCCAGTACCAGAGGCCACAGTTTAAGAATAAGGGGTAGACCATTTAGAACGGAGTTGAGGAAAAACTTTTTCACACAGAGGGTTGTAGTTCTGTGGAATGCTCTGTCTCAGAAGGCAGTGGAGGCCAATTCTCTGGATCCTTTCAAGAAAGGGTTAGATCGAGCTCTTAAAGATAGCGGAGTGAAGGGATATGGGGAGAAGGCAGGAAAAGGGTACTGATTGTGGATGATCAGCCATGATCACAGTGAGCAGTGGTGCTGGCTCGAAGGGCTGAATGGCCTACTCCTGCACCTATTGTCTACTGATACGGGGAGAAGGCAGGAGATTGGGGCTGAGAGGGAAATGGATCATCCACGATGAAATAGCGGAGCAGACTCAATGGGCCGAATGGCCTAATTCTACTCCTGTGTCTTGTGTGTTACAAATAGCTGGGTTGTCTGGGCTGTACAGCTCGTTGCGCTGGAAGGGTCCACTCCTCCCAGTATCTCTAAATCAATCAATAAACAACATCAATCAATCTATTTTGAAGTTGAAGCTAAAAATAGCCCGCAGAAGCTGAAAGTCCAAAACCCTGAGCATTTATGTTATAGATCTAATATTTCAATTTAACAAAATGTTTTAGTTGACTCACGTGTTATTATGGCATGTTCAACTGACTTCACGCACAGAAGCTGAGAGGTCTCCCAATCTCCCTCGCGTTCTGTTTGTCCACCCGCTTTGTCTGCAACTGAAACCCTTCATTCCCTTTTCACTGCCTCCATCTACTTGCGGACGGCATGATTTACTATTATTATTTTATTTTTTTCTTCTTCTATATTATGTATTGCTTTGAGCTGCTGCCGCTATGTTAACAAATTTCACGACACGTGCAGGTGATAATAAACCTGATTTTGGTCTGTCCGAATGGTGTAAACGAAAGTTTTTCTCGGTACACGTGACGATAATAAACCAAGTTCCACTGCATTTATTTATTTATTTATTTGTTTGTTTGTTTGTTTGTTTATTTCGATGCAGCGCGGGATAGACCTTCCAGCCCTTCAAGCCACGCTGCCCGGCAATCCCTCATTTTAATCCTAGCCTAACGACGGGACAATTTACAATTTACAACCTACACACCCTTGAACTGTGGGAGGAGACCGGCACAGTCACGGGGAGATCACAGCAATGCCTCACGGGCAGCGGCGGGCATAGGGCGCTGGTACGGTCAAGCGCCGTGCTAACCACTACGGCACCCCTCCGCCCCACGGTGCGTGGCCCTCTCCGCCATGGTCAGCCCCCAGCGTGGCTGGAAAGGGAGGAGGCTTGGGCACGGTGCTAGCAATCCCACTCCGTTTAAAAAATAAACCCAGAACTACGGAAACACCGACTGAAGACCTCACCCCTGGGAGTTAGGACAGAGGATTCTGGCGAGTTGCTGTCGGCGGCCAGTAGGGGCAATGGACATAAGCGAGCAAGTAATATACTGACTGTATGTTACATTTTCTTCATTAGTAAGGGCATCTTCAAGGAGCGATGCCTCAAAAAGGTGGTATCCATCATTAAGGACCTCCCATCACCCAGGACATGTCCTCTGCTCATTGTTACCGTCGGGTAAGAGGTACAGGAGCCTGAAGACACACACTCAGCGAGTGAGGAACAGCTTCTTCCCCTCTGCCATCAGATTTCTGAATAGACATTGAACCTATGGACACTACCTCACTACTTTTTTATTTCTGTTTATGCACTACTTATTTCAGTTGGCTATTTAACACACACACACACACACACACACACACACACACACACACACATATTTACTGTAATTCAGTTTTTAATATTCAGTATTGCATTGTACTGCTGCCGCAAACTCAACATATTTCACGACATAAGCCGGTGATATTAAACCTGATTCTGATCAGAGCTTATGGGGGAGAAGGTGGGAATGGGGTTGGGAGGGTTAACGGCGGGAGCACACTTGATGGGCCGAACGGCCCAACACTGCTCCGATGTCTTATGGCCTGTACGATGAATCATTGGAGTACAGTGGAATTACAGACAAAACCATCGCGTTTCTATGACAAAGTAATGACTTTTTTTATTGATGATTATAAACAAGACTACATTTTATATCTTCCAAAAAAAAAATCACGAACGACTATCTTTAATAAACTTTGTTGTGCAGATAAGGACTGAATTGAAAGTGCATGTCGTACAGTTTGTTTTAAACTAATGTGCAAATTCGGATGCAGTACACAAAGTCTCTTCATTGCATTCGGTCTTGTGGTTCGGTACTGTCCGCTGTGCAAACACGAAGGCAGTGCTAAGACCCCTCGTTCGCTTCCCAATGTCGGTTTTGGTTTGTAGTGCAATTGTTTTTTTTTCACACTGGATCAGCTCCCGGGGACCGGACCTTGGCTCAACAACGCGGCGGGGACACTCTCCCTCTTACCCCCCTGAGCAGCTAGACGTCACTGGGCGACCTGGAGCGAAAGGGGAGCTTGGACGAGAAACACCCGCAGCAAACGGTCCACAGGATCTTCTGGATGTCCTGGTTACGGTAGGCATAAATAACGGGGTTGATCATAGAGTTGTAAATGGCCGGCAGGAAGGTGAGGTACGTGTACAGCCTCGGGTAACTGTAGTCCCCCATCAGGCAGTAGATGGCAAAAGGGAGCCAGCAGACGGCGAAGGTGCCCAGGATGACGGCCAAGGTGGAGATGCCCTTCCTGGTGGTCACGTAGTGGGAGGTGGCGAGGAAGTGCCGCTGCAGGGCGATCTGGTGGGCGTGCCGGCACACGATCTTGCAGATCTGCATGTAGAGCTGGAGCATCATGCCGAACACCATGAAGAAAGAGACGGAGAGGATGATTAAGTTGTTCTTGGTCAGCGGGCGGACCACGCCGCACAGCGAGGCGTCCCTGACACAGTTCCAGCCCAGGATGGGCAGCAAGCCCAGGCTCACCGAGACCCCCCAGGTGAGCAGCAGCATGAGGTAAGTCCGTGTGACCGTCCGCTCCGAGTAATAGGTGAGTGCGTTGTACAGGGACAGGTAACGGTCCACGGTGATGGCGAGTAGGCTGCAGATAGAGGCGGTGAAGGAGCAGACGAGCAGACCCACGGTGACAAGGCTGACAAGCTCAGACTGAAGGCAGTACAGGAATACAAAGTGAACGATGAGTCCCAGGCCGGCCAGGAGGTCCGCCGTGGCCAGGCTGCCGACCAGCAGGAACATGGGGGTCCGCAGGGCCGGCGTGTAGAAGATGATCGCCACCACCACGGCGTTTTCGCAGGAGATGACCGTCCCGGAGACGCACAGCACAATATCCCAGGGATTGAGAGAGGGCTCCTGGGCCGCCAGGTCTAACGTCGCCCGCTCCTCGCCGGCAGCGAACCAGCCGGGCAGAGCATCCGCCGAGTTCCTGGAGATATTCTCGTTCATTGCGGGAGCGACCTGCAACAAACCCAAGTGCGAATCAGCTTTAACCGTCTGCCACGAATATTATAACCCCAGTCTACCCCGCCGTCTAGTTTGCAAAGCTTCTGATGATATATGCTCGCCTCATGTCTATTTTGCAGCAGCACACCAGGAGCATTGCAACGCACAAGGTACAGCCTGTTTACAATTGAAAACGGTTCACTGGGAACAAAAATCAGAATCGCGTTTATAATCACTGATATAGGACGTGGAATTTTCTGTTTAGCGGCAGTAGTCCAGTGCAAGGACACAAAACATTATATATATATATATGAACAGTCAATATATAATGCAAAAAAGGGAACACGAGATATTGTTCACGGACCGTTCAGGAATCAAAATACTAACAGTAACTCGCTGCCTATTGGCAAACGATGCATCGCCTTACTTGAAATCTGAGCCTTTACCTGCTGGTTCAGATGTTGCACATCGGAGCCGGTTTGCAGAGCGGGGACTTTGCGGCGTGAGGGGACTCCGGACTCTCGCCGATGCCTCTCTGCCTCATCCGTGGCTGCCGAGTGCTTTTGTATCGCAGCCCCTGACTCACGGCTCCCGGAAGTGGCACATTGATCCTGCAACGTTCGCCTGCTCCAGCGCCTCGGTGACGTCATCGCCCGGCAGGGGCGGGGACGCGCGCTGCATGCAAATGAGGCTTCATTCATAAAGTCGAGCAGGGACTCCCGCCCTCGGCGGGGTCCTCGGGGTCCGATCTGACCACACCGCACCGCATGCAAACTAGCCGGGGTCCACCGACCCGAACGTTATGTCAGAATTCTATCAAGTGCATTCAGCCATTCCCTGTTTGTGGAAGGTCGCTGTCTGCCAATCGATTCAGAATCTGATATATTATCACCGTGAAATGCGCTGTTCTGCAGTGGCAACGGCATAAAATTAATATAAATTCCAAAATATATAAAAATGCAGAATAAAACAATAATGTGGTGTCGTTCATCGACCCGTTCCGAAATCTCATGACAGAGGGGAAGAAACTGTTTCCGAATCCATGAGTATGGGTCTTTAGGTTTGTTGTTTTGCTGCATGAGTACAGTGCAAGGACATAACATTACTATAAATTACCAAAATAAACCGGGCAGATAAAAAAAACAAATGTAACACATCATGGTGGAGGAACTCACTAGGACAGGCAGCATCGGGAGGGGAATAAACAGTGGACGTTTCCTGCCGGGACCCCTTCATCAGGAATAGGAAGATCATAAGACCATAAGATATAGGAGCAGAATTAGGCCAATCAACCCATCGAATTTGCTCCGCTATTCTATTTTCCCTCTCAGCCCCAATCTCCTGCCTTCTCCCAGTATCCCTTCATGCCCCGACTAATCAAGAACCTACCAACCTTAAATATACCTAATGACTTGGCCTCCAGAGCTACCCATGGCAACGAATTCCACAGATTCACCTTTGTCGGCTAAAGAAATTCCCCTCATCTCCGTTCTATTTTGAGGCTGTATCCTCTGGTCTTAGACTCTCCCAACATAAGAAACAATCTCTCCACATCCCCTCCATCAAGGCCTTTCAGTATTTGATAGGGTTCAATGAGATCCCCCCTCATTCTTCTGAATTCCAGTGAGTACAGGCCCAAGAAAGGAAAGAGGCAGAAGACAGAATAGTGTGGTAATGTTTATAGGCTCAATGTCTGTTCAGAAATCTGATGCTGGAGGAGAAGAAACTGCTGCTGAATCTTTGAGTGTGGGTCTTCTGGTTCCTGTACCTCTTTCCTGATGGTAGGTGATGACGAAATGATACTGGGTTTGCTGACTGTGAAGTTCTAAATGGCTACCCTCACTAAAAGGAGATTGTACAATAACTATCCAATCTTCAAGACCAGTTCACCTCCCTGTTCATTCTCCTTGGAGGGTCTAGCTGCCAATACCCACAATCTGAATGATGTGGGTCCACGCTCTCTACCAATGGTGAATATGCTTCCAGCTAACAAGGTAATTTAAACACAGTTCTTTTATTTTCAGTGATATGCACTTAAATCCAAACAACATTCTTATAACACATTTAAAACTCGCAATGAATTGCTCTTAAACACTTCCCAAATACAAACCATTTCTAAAACACAAAGCATTTCCGAAGCACAATGCATTTCTTCAGCACAAAGAATTGCTCAAACACAAAGCGTTTCCTAAACTCAAAAGATTAAGCATTAAGGATTTCCAAAGCACAAGTACAATTCCTGAAATCTGAAAAGACATACCGACAATGCTGATGAATGAATCATCCATCGCAGAGATTGAAGGCAGAGCAATGCTTCACCCTGTGTTTCTTTCATAATTCTTGATATTCCTTTCCCCTTCCTAATAAGCCCGGACTCCTCTCTACTTTTGTACAGTTTCTTTGCCACTTGGGTGACTTCACATGCAAGTGGTATTTCCTCAGATGCTCTTCCTACACAAACGGTCTAAAGGCTTCTCAGAGACACAGCTCCCAGTTACCTATGTTTAATGCTGTGAAGCTAACTTCCTTGAGTACATAAAACTTACCAACGATTGCTTCATCGAACAGTTCTGCTCCATCCACCAAAAGCAAAACTTCCCAAGGGCCAACTTTCAATTCTTATTCCCATTCCAACAAAAGCTCCATGGCCTTTCTCTTGTGCCATGAGGAGGCCACCCTCAGGGTGTAGGAGCAACACCTTATATCATATCTGGTTAAACTCCAACAGCACGCCATGAATATTAATTTCTCATTCCAGAAAAAGCAATTCCCTCCTCCTCCCCTCATCTCTTCTCACCTGCTTTTCACCTCCCCTTGGATCCCCTCCTCCGTCCCCTTCTCCTATGGTCCACTCTCCTCGCCTATCAAATTACTCCCTCTCCAGCCCTTTACATTTCCCAGCTCCCTGCACCTGACTTCACCTATTACCTTCCCTTCCCCCCACCTTTTTATTCTGACATCTTCCCCCTTCCTTTTCAGCTCTGATGAAGGGTCTTGGCCCAAAACATTGACTCCAGCATTTTGTGTGTGTTGCCCAGGATTTCCAGTGTCTGCAGAATTTTCCGTGCTTATTATAGATCAATTATTAATAGGGTAAGTGTTGATATCAACTTGGTTTTCTAAGTTTCATTACATTAAGCAAATTAGTGTATGTTGTCTGCTTGGAAACAAGCCAAATTAAATAACCCACTGTCTTATGGACGGTAAGGTCTCTACCAAAGGAGGTGTAAGGTGCTCCTTCCCACCGCTAGCCTGCAGGTCATCCTTGGGCAAGGTGTAGCACCTGCTTAGCCCCCCCCACCCACCCACCCCACCGATCAGGGTCATGTGAAGCCACGGGAGCAGGTGGTGGATGGTCGTACGAGCAGCTGATGCACATCACAAGTCCTGGTTATGTGACCACTGACACCAGACAGACAATCTCTGAGGAGTATTGATAATGGCCGGGGTCACCTGTTTTGCAAAGACTCCGCCCAGAAGCAACAATAGCAAACCACTGATTTTGCCCATGTCATATGACATGGCACATAATGAATGAACGAACGATTGTCTTATATAGCACCTCTCGAGCAGTAATAAGCCAGGTGCGCTCTCTAATGTCTTGCTTTCTCCGGATAATGCATCTGCTTGTTTGCAAAGCTGTCTTTTCAAACTGCAAACTGATTACTGCTTGCCATTTACCTTTTAAGAACTGAAAACTGGCTCCCATTTATGATCAGAAACTAAACAATGCATATAGCTGGATGTCTAACTTACACTTTTTGACCCTTACAAGTGACAGCGGCTCTGTTTACAAAGCCGAGTTATGCCCAGGAAGCGAATATCCGTCACAATGAGAAGAGGACAATATCCAGAAGGTGAGGGACCTTAATGATGGAGCCACTTTCCTGAAGCACTGCCTTTTGACGATGACCTCAGTGTTGCCCGTGATGGAGCTGGCTGAGTCTACAACACTTGCAATCCTGTACCTCTACACCATTTCCATAATGGTCGACATTATTTCAATCCTGTACCTCTGCACCATTACCATAATGGTCACCATTATTGCAAGTGCTTCATAGGCTGCAGTCCCTTTGAGGTGCCCTGGAAAGGATGGGTAAGGACCTACTGAAATTCAGTTCCTTTCCTCTGTAGTGATGTATGTCCAGACTTTATATCGGGCAGAAGATACAAGATTCTGAAAGCACGTACCACCAGGCTTGAGGACAACTTCTATCCCTCTGTTATCAGACTACTGAATGGACCTCTTGTATCATAAAGATGAACCCTTGTTCTCACAATCTACCTCATGAAGACTGTGCACCGTATTGTTTACCCACTCTGCACTTTCCCTGTAGCTGTTATTCTGCATTCTGTTATTGTTTTCCCTTGTCCTACCTCAACGCACTGTGTAATGATCTGACCTGTATGAACAGTGCACAAGACAAGCTTTTCATTGTCCCTCAGTACAGCAATTCCAATTCCTACATTAAATGCATGTCCTCTTGTATTAAACGTATTCTCTAGTATCAGACGATATTTTGCCTGAGTAGCCTCCTTCCTGATGGAGTGAACATCGATTTCTCCTTCCGGTAAAAAATGTTTCCCTCTCCCTCCCTTCTTCTTCTATTCCCCACTCTGGCCTCTTACCTCTTCTTACCTGTATATTACCTCCCCTGGATTCCCTCCTCCTTCCCTTTCCCCTATTGTCCACTCTCCTCACCTATCAGATTTCTTCTTCTCCAGCCCTTTACCTTTCCCACCCACCTGTCTTCACCTATCCCCTTCCAGCTAGCCTCCTTCCCATCCCTCATCTTTTTATTCTAGTGTCTTCCCCCTTCCTCTCAGCCCCAAAGAAGGGTCTTGGTCCAAAACCTCGACTGTTTATTCATTTCTAAAGATGCTACCTGACGTGTCGAGTTTCTCCAGCATTTTGTGTGTGTTGCCCTGGTATCAAGTCCTTTAAGAAATCCTCAGCTGAAGTCTGAATTTCTCACTGGAAATTGTAAATTGTTTCAACCTTGAGCATCTATTGTCATTCTTGTAAAAGCTGCAAGGACGATATTGAGAGAAACTTGTCAAAAAGCTGAGTGAGCCACAGCTTGTAGCCTGCACGTGGATTCTGAGAGGGTCACTGAGGCCGGGTGATTCAGAGCAGAGGTGTGAGACTGAGCTGCTGAGTAGCGTGTGTGTGTGTGTGTGTGTGTGTGTGTGTGTGTGTGTGTGTGTGTGTGTGTGTGTGTGAGAGTGTGTGAGAGAGTGTCTGTGTGAGTGTGTGTGTGTGTGAGAGTGTGTGAGTATGTGTGTGTGTATCAGTGTGTGTGAGTATGTGTCTGTGTGTGTGTGTGTGTGAGTGTGTGTGTGTGTGTGTGTGTGTGTGTGTGTGTGTGTGTGAGTGTGTGTGTGTGTGTGTGTGTGTGTGTGAGAGTGTGTGAGAGAGTGTCTGTGTGAGTGTGTGTGTGTGAGAGTGTGTGAGTATGTGTGTGTGTATCAGTGTGTGTGAGTATGTGTCTGTGTGTGTGTGTGTGTGAGTGTGTGTGTGTGTGCGTGTGTGTGTGTGTGTGTGTGTGTGTGTGTGAGTGTGTGTGTGTGTGTGTGTGTGTGTGAGAGTGTGTGAGAGAGTGTCTGTGTGAGTGTGTGTGTGTGAGTGTGTGAGTATGTGTGTGTGTATCAGTGTGTGTGAGTATGTGTGTGTGTGTGTGTGTGTGTGTGTGTGTGTGTGTGTGTGTGTGTGTGTGCACCTGTCACGCTGTGAGTGTATGTGTTTATGTCTGTGTGTCGGTGCGTGTGTTTGTGTGTGTGTGTGTGTGTGTGTGTGTGTGTATGTGTGTGTGTGTATGTGTTTGTGTGAATGTGTATGTGTATGTGTGTATGTGTCTGTGTGTGCACCTGTTGTGCTGTGTGAGTGCTCCCTGGTGAATCATGTACTGAAACAAATGGAGCTCTGAGCCCCGTGTGGGTCTGTGGTACTGTGATCAGACCGAGACCGAGCTCTGAGCCCCGTGTGGGTCTGTGATCAAAGCGAGCCAGGAATATCAGATCAATATGCAAGACAACAAACTGAGCAATGTTGCACTGACCTTTCCTCATTCAGCTCCAGTCAACAAATGCATTCCCTCATCATTCATCCTGCTTCACATGTGTGTGTGGTATGTATTGTTGTATAATTTTTGCAAAATACATATTTATCAGAACGTTTCTTCTTATTGAGTTAACTGAACTGTCAGGGAAATTGCAATTACGTAACTGACATTCTGCTCACTAAATAAATCCCATCTGCCTTCATAAAATAATTCTGTTTTGACTAATTTTTTTGTCAAAGCTTTACTTTCTGAGGCACTTGTTGTGAATTTAGGATGTTTCGTTGTAGACACATGTGATCCAGGGACTGTCGCCACATTGCTTGTACACAGCAAGCTCCCATAAGCAGCGGTGTGAGGGATAATTGTTAGCCTGAAGATGCGTGCGGAATTTACTGCTCTTCTTTGAGATTAATATCATGGAATATGTTATGTGACTATATCATCTGAGGATTCTCCAAGAGGACCACAACCTTGTCATTGGATTTGGAGGCTTGTGTGCCTCAATGACCCGGAGAGCTCTGCAGGCAGGAGTCAGGGCTTTATGCTTTGGCTCTTGGTACGGTCACCCATGCCAAACAGGTCAAAGGGTAGAGGCCAGACTACGAGTGGTCCACCAGTCCTCCGGCTTCAGGGGTTCAGCTCAGGGCTAACAACCCTGACTGGTCAACCAAAATTGTTACAGAAACTGCAATGAAGAATCCTTCTACATCCGAGTGTGATGGTATTCCTGAGTCTCCTGTGACGTGCATGACTGACAGTAGTGAAAACTGAGAGGAAGCTACTGACACCATGAAGGAAGGCCTGAGCAGAGATGGAGGGAGCTTTATTGCTGCCCTAAGCACCAGTGGTGTAATGGGCAGGAAGTAAGTACTATCTGAGGCGCTTAAGGAGAGCTAATCTGCCCCAAAAATTGCTGGCCAGCTTGTATCGATGTGCGACAGAGAGCATACTGACATACGGAATGACAGTGTGGGACTCCAGCTGTAGCAAGACAGATCACAAAGCACTGCAACGGGTGATTAGGGCGGCTCAGCACATCACTGGGACTCAGCTACCAAACCTGGAGACAATCTACAACTCTCGATGCCTACAGCTGTTTGTAACATCATTAAAGACCCATCCCATCCCAGAACACTGTCTGTTCAATCTCTTGCCATCTGGTAGGAGATACAGAAACATCTTAGCCAAGACAGTCAGATTGGAAAACAGCTTCTTCCCCAGGGCTGTGTGCAGCTGAATAATGCAACACCCCAGCTTTGAGTCGTATGGACTATTGAAGTCACTTGTCGCATGTAAGTATGGGATTTTCTTTTAAATTAAGCTGTACCACACACATTGTAAATATCTGTTTTGCACGGACTGGACTAGCACAGCGATCTTGTTGTCTTGAGCAACTCTATTCCATTCTGTTCTCTGACTGCCTGTGAGTACAGATGGAGCCTCAGCTCACCAGCTCATTCGAAAGGTTCTTCCTTTGTGTATGTAGGTGCGCCCTGATATGGTACTGTTATCGACATTGGAACTGAGTTATCATTGTCACGTGTACTGATTTACAGTGAAAACTTTGTCTTGGATACTGATCATACAGATCAGATCATTGAGCAAGAACAAGGTAAATCAATCACAACGCAGAATAAAGTGTAAAAGTTACCAAGAAAGTTCAGTGCAGGTAAACAATATAGTGCAAGATCGAAATGAGGAAGTGGAGAGATTGAGCAATTTCAAGTTCCTGGGTATCAATATCTCTCAGGATCTAACATGGTTACAACATACGAATGCAACCATAAATCAGGCAAGACAGCGATGATGTTTCATTAACAGTTTGAGGAGATTTGGTTTGTCAACTAAAACGCTCAAAAGCATCTACAGAAGTACTTTGGGGAGCATCACCATCTGGTGTGGGGGGGGGGTGTGGCTACTGCAAAAGGTCTAACTAAGTTGCAGAAAGTTGTAAACTTAGTCAGCTCCTTCATTGGAACCAGCCTCCATAGTATCCAAGATACTGTATCTTTAAGGAGCAGTGCCTTAGGAAGGCAGGGTCTATCATCAAGGACCCCGACCACTCAGGACATGGTCTCATCTCACTGTTACCATCAGGAAGGAGGTACAGGAGCCTGAAGACACACAATCAATGATTCAGGAACAGCTTCTTCCCCTCTGCTGTCTGATTTCTGAATGGACATTGAACCCCTGAACTCTCCCTCACTACCTTTTACATTAGCATTTTTTGTACTGCTTATTTGAACATAACTATTTAATAGACATATATATATAGTTAATGTCATTCAGTTTTTTCTTTTTCTATATTTATTCATCATGTATTGCATTGTACTGCTGCCATAAAGTTAACAAATTTCATGACATGTGCTGGTGATATTAAACCTGATCCTGTTTCTGATTGAGGACAGGCATTCATCTTCTTACCATCCATCGGGGACATTTATCAGGAGCGCTGCATACGTGGGGCCCTTAATATTATCAATGATCCCACCCATCCATCCAGCATCCTCTTTGACTTTCATCCATCAGGCAGGAGACTCCGATGCATAAAAACAAGAACAGTCAGGTTGGGAAATGGTTTCTTCCCTCAGGCCATTAGGATTCAGAACTCCCTGCAACACCGTATTTGAAGTGTCACTGGATAACTTGCAACATACCCTATGATATTTAATATATGCACTTTACTTATGCATAATTTATTTGCAGATTTAATTCTTACTTTCCGAAGTTACTGCGCGTTATATGTGTGTTACGTGTCCTACTGTGCTTTACACACTGGTCCGGAGAAACATTACCTCGTTTGGCAGTATACATGTACATCCATAGGTAAATGGCAATAAACTTGTCATGAATTGTTTCACAAGAGGTCCGTCCAGCAGTCTGATAACAGCGGGATAGAAGCTGTCCTTGAGTCTGGTGGTACGTGCTTCCAGGGTTTTGTATCTTCTGCCCGATAGGAGAAAGGTGAAGGGAGAACGTGCGGCGTGGGTGGGAGGAAGATCAGCTGTCCAGAGTGACAGCTGATACATTTGTGCTCATATCTCTAGAGTGAAACTGGAAATCAAAACTTCTATTTGTAGATATGCTACAAATGACTTGTCACCATGGAAGATATCAGGAAAGATCTTAACTTGAGGATTAAATTAAAGTAGGAACCCCTTTCTCAGAGAAGAGAATTATTTTAGGACTGTGTGAGAGATAGGATTCACAAAATTATTAGGTGATAATTTTAGAAAAGGGAAGTTCAACTTAAAATCTTTATAGAGGTTGTTGTTTAATTAATAACACTGGACAACAAAAATTTTGCTTCCTGAATACCTTCGCATGCCTCCTGTGGATTTTGGGCTGCTGATCATGAAAATCACCATGAAATTTCCCCACCACACACCATTTTTTGAAACCACTTCTGTTTATTATTTCAATTCATACTTCAAGTCAGAATATCTGATGCCAAGATTAAGGAAGGCATTTTTTCTGGTCCACAAACAGGTCATCAATGACAGGCAATTCAAAGAACTTCAGGTGGCATGGGAGAAAATCGCATGGAAGGCATTCAAGGATGTTGTGAAATTTTTCTTGGCAATTACAGAGCACCAAACTATGTGCAGCTGGTTGACAACATGCTTCAAGCATACAAAACCATGAGGTGCAACATGTCACTAAAGATTCTTTTTCTGCTTTCCCATTTAGACTTCTTCCCTGCAAATCTTAGCGCTGTCAGTGACGAGCATGGTGAAAGGTTTCACCAGGATATTGTGGTCATGGAGAAACAGTATCAGGGCAACTGGAATCCATCAATGCTGGCTGATTATTGTTGGACACTTAAGTGAGAGGCCTCAGACACGGAGTAAAAATGAAAATCATCAACAGAACATTCTTAGCTTAGTTGAGCTGTTGCAAAGTGCCAACATTATATTCAATAGAAGTTAATTTCTTATTTCTCTAAATTCTTACGTGATACAAGTAGTTTGAAATTATATTTGTGTTCAGCTTCATGCAGTCTGTCATAAACAAAAAAAAATTCTGAGGAAGCAACACTTTCGAAAAAACTGTTGTCCAATGTATTTTGTATCTTCTACAGAATTATGCTTTGATAGTTTTGTCACTTTTTATTGAGATTTTTGCTTAATATCCTAGAAATGATTAAGAAGGAAGTAAAAGGTGTCATGGCTTTGTGCGGGGTAAATCATGTCTTACTGACTTGATTGAGTTATTTGACGAGATGACAAGGGGAGGGAACATCGGCTCAGACCATGAGACCCGCGTTGGGCATTTTCATGACTTACAAGGCGCAGATTGGAAGTCTATGTGGGGCTCCACTCCTTGCACAGACACTAGAGCAATATGTAGTTAAGTGCCTTGCTCAAGGACACAAACACGCTGCCACAGCTGAGGCTCGAACTAGCGACCTTCAGATCACTAGGCGAATGCCTTAACCACTTGGCCACGTGCCCAACATGTGACAAGGGTGACTGATAATAGTCGAGTGATGGATGTTGTCTGTGTGGATTTTAGTAAGGAGTTAGACAAGGTTTGTCATGTGAGGCTCATCCAGAAGGTTAAGGTGCATGGGATCAATGGTGAGTTGGATATTTGGATTCAGAACTGGTTTGCCTATAAAAGACAGGGTAGTGGTTGAAGGGCCTTACTCTAGCTGGAGGTCTATGATTTGTGGTTCTCTGCAGGGGTCTGTACTGGGACCTCTGTTGTTTGTGAAGTATATAACTGACCTGGATGAAAATGTAGATGGATGGGTTAGTAAGTTTGCAGATGTAAGGTGGTGTTGTTGATAGTGCTGAAGACCGGCAAAGAATACAGCACGATATAGATCAGTTGCTGATATGGGCAGAGAAATGGCAGATGGAGTTTAACCCACTGATTCACCACCCCCTGGCTAAAGAAATTCCTCTTCATCTCCATTCTAAAAGAACACCTCTCTATTTTGAGGCTGTGTCCTCTGGTCTTAGACTCCCCCACCATGGGAAACATCCTCTCTGCATCCACCCTATCGAGGCCTTTCAACATTTGATAGGTTTCAATGAGGTTACCCCTCTTTCTTCTGAATTCCAGTGAGTAGAGGCCCAGAGTCATCAAATGCTTCTCATATGACAAGCCTTTCAATACCAGAATCATTTTCGTGAACCTGCTTTGAACCTTTTCCATTGTCAGCACATCCTTTCTTAGATATAGGGCCCAGAACTGCTCACAATATTCCAAGTGAGGCACCAGTGCTTTATAAATCCTCAACATTATATCCTTGATTTTATATCCTAGTCCTCTTGAAATGAATGCTAACATTGCATTTGCATTCCTCACCACTGACTCAAGTTGTAAATTAAGCTTTAGGGCACAAGGTTTCCAAGTCCCTTTGCACCTCAGATTTTTGAATTTTCTGTCCATTTAGAACATAGTCTATGCTTTAATTTCAAAGGTTCAAATTATTCATTTATTATCAAAGCATGTACAACTCTGAAATTTGTCTTCTCCAGATAGCCATGGACCAAGGAAAGAATGTGAAAGTCGTTCAGAGAGAAACATCAACCTCCTCCACCCAGAAAGAATAGCATCCCAATCATCAGCCCTCAAAACCCCCAAATCCCCTCCCTCAGCACAAAACGGGGCAGGAACTTTGACCCCCTAGAAAACAATCCCCCATACTTAAAACCAACAGAACATCAACCCCCAAAATGCCCTCCCCTCACACAACAAAACTGGAAAGGAACGGGCGATAAAAAACACAGAATATAAAAACCTTAAGTCTGAAAAAGTCCACAGTTCATAAACGCAACAGTCCGATCCATAAACGCAGAACCACGATACCATCTTATGATATCGTTGTCATTCACCGAAAGAGAGGGACACCACACGAGGCAGAGTCCTACTCTCCTGCCACAGCCAGCCACACAGTGACAGGGCCACTGACAGACTCCACCACAGCAGTGATCAAAGAGCATGACCATATACTTTCCAACACTGTATTCCACCTGCCATTTCTTTGCCCATTCTCCTAGTCTGTCTAAGCCCTTCTCTAGCCTCTCTACTTCCTCAATTCTACCTGCCCTTCCATCTATCTTCATATTATCTGAATATTTGGCCACAAGGTCATCAATTCTGTTATCCAAATCATTGAAATAAAATCTGGAAAGAATCGGTCTCAACATAGACACCTGTGTCACCAGCAACCAAGCAGAAAAAGCTCCCTTTATTCCCATTCACTGCCTCCTGCCAATCAGCGAATGCTCTATCCATGCTAGTATCTTTCCTGTAATACCATGGGCTCTTAGCTTGTTAAGCAGCTTCATGTGTAGCATCTTGTCAAAGGCCTTCCGAAAATTCGAATACACAACCTCCACCAATTCTCCTTTGTCAAGGCTTTGGGGAGGGTGCGGAAGAGGTTTATTAGGATGCTGTCTGGATTAGAGGGCATGTGCTATAACGAGAAGTTGGACAAACAGGTTGTTTTCTCTGGAGTAGTGCAGACTGATAGAGGTTTATAAGATTAAGAGAGGCATAGATGGAGTAGACAGTGAGAATCTGTTTCCCAGGGTAGAAATGTCTAATACCAGAGGGCGTGATTGAAGGTGAGAGGGGGTAATATCAAAGGAGATGTGCAGGACATGATGTTTACACACAGAATGGTGGGTGCTTGGAATGCGCTACCTGGGGTGGGGGTAGAGGCAGATACATTAAGGGGACATTTAGGGGATATGAGCACTGTGTGGGCAGAAGAGATTACTTTAGTTGAGGTGCTACATTTTGGTAGAACTAATCAAAATAGGACATACATGGTAAATGGTAGGGCATTAAAAAATGCTATAGAACAGAGGGATCTAGGAATAATGGTGCACAGTTCCCTGAAGATGGAATCTCATGTGGATAGGGTGGTGAAGAAAGCTTTTGGTTTCCTGGCCCTTATTAATCAAAGCATTGAGTACGGGAGTTGGGATGTAATGTTGAATTTGTATAAGGCGTTGGTAAGGTCAAATCTGGAGTATTGTGTACAGTTCTGGTCACCGAATTATGGGAAAGATGTCAATAAAATTGAGAGAGTACAGAAGAGGTTTACTAAAATGTTGCCTGGGTTTCATCTGCTAAGTTACAGAGAAAGGTTGAACAAGTTAGGTCTTTATTCTTTGGAGCATAGAAGGTTGAGAGGGGACTTGATAGAGGTGTTTAAAATTATGAGGGGGATTGATAGAGTTGACGTAGTTAGACTTTTTCCATTGAGAGTGGGGAAGATTCAAACAAGAGGGCATGGTTTGAGAATTAGAGGACAAAAGTTTAGGGGTAACATGAGGGGGAACTTCTTTACTCAGAGAGTGGTGGCTGTGTGGAACGAGCTTCCAGCAGAAGTGGTTGAGGCAGGTTCGATGTTGTCATTTAAAGTTAAATTGGATAGATATATGGACAGGAAAGGAATGGAGGGTTATGGGCTGAGTGCAGGTCGGTGGGAATAGGATAGGGTAAGAGTTCGGCACAGACTAGAAGGGCCAAGATGGCTTGTTTCTGTGCTGTAATTGTTATATGGTTATAGTTGTCCATTTGTTTACTAATTTAATTGGTTCAGCACAACATTATGGACCGAATGGCCTTACCCTGTACTATACTGTTCTCTGTTCTATAACAGGACACATTGGCAAGGACGCTTGCATGTTGCTTCTGAGAAGGTGCAGATAGATAGGTATTTTCCTCTTGAATGTTTCGACATCACGTTCACACGTTCCATCCACAGAAACCCAAGTGTTGTCTGATGCAGCAGAGCAGATACAACGACATTGGTGAATTCTAACCTAACGTGTCAGTCCATCGACACTGGAATCCAGCGTAATCAGTTTAAAAAAAACACTTGGCATCCAGGAATCTAAAGATAAAAGGCAGATTATTGATGAACTAAGAATCTCCAGTCTCCCTGACATGAATAAGGAGAGAATATTGTTTTAGCAAGTCTTTTTTTGATTTATAAACTATATATTTTCTTTAGTGTTTAGTGTCTTGTGTAAGATCTTATTAATTAAAAAAATTGCAAAATGGCAATAGATTTGAATTTAGTATTTTTCTTCACACTGATTTAATTAATGTAGATTTTACTGCTAATTCAAAGTTTAAAATATACCTCATTTAGAGGCTCTGGACCCGCAATTTAATCTGCTCACTTTCTTCCACCCATATAATATTAAAAACTATAACTTTTTACAATGCACGGCACGCAAAAAATTAAATCAATCTCCTGCCACAAATTTCACAGAGAGCATTTTGAAATCTAATAAAATTTGCATAAAATATGACATTCTATTCAACGCCAAGCAATTAAAAAGAGCACGGCATAAAGATGTGCAAATTACCTGGTTTTGTCACCAGGGCAGGGAGATTTATGGAAACCAATTAATTATGCATTTTCCAAGCTTCAGTGGTATGAATAAAGACTCCTGCCATCCCCCACTCAAATTTCTAACTGTTTACTGGCTTCCAGTGCTGTTCGTTTTCAGTTGTTTTATTGGAGAGACAAAGGCTGGTAGTTGTGAGTGAATAATATAGGTTTGAAGAGGGTTTGTAATTGGATTTAAAGGTTTAAGCTGATTTTATCAGAATGGACTACGGCATAATTTGCACCTGAAGGGGTGATTTAGCTGTCGGTACAAACAGGCGTTGCCTGTGGTACTGTGGTTGTCATCTGCAGATCTTGGCAGCTTTGATGGCTTGAGTTTGGTCTCTTTTATTGAGTGGCTGTATCTTTCTATCTTTTATGTGCTATGTGTGCTTTGTGCTGTGGGTGACTGTTGGTACTCTGTTTTGTACCTTGACCCTGTAGTCACACT
This sequence comes from Mobula birostris, assembly GCF_030028105.1. Classification (NCBI taxonomy): domain Eukaryota; kingdom Metazoa; phylum Chordata; class Chondrichthyes; order Myliobatiformes; family Myliobatidae; genus Mobula; species Mobula birostris. The sequence goes on from NC_092398.1 coordinate 3,745,060, forward strand.
GCCTCATTTGGCTGTATTCATGGGTATTCATGTATGGTTGAAAGACAATTCAGTTTGAATTGAATAAGCGGCCCATTTTCAATGAACTGAAATAAGTCTTAAGTTTAAGATATGGAGATTCATTAGAGCATTGTTGTGAAGCTTAAATACAGGAAAATCCTCCACCGTCTTGTTGTAATATCTAAGATAACTGCGAAATGAGGAGTACACAAAAACTGCTTGAAGAACTCCGCAAGTCAGGCAGCATCTACGTCAAGTCAAGTCAAGTTTATTGTCATTTAACTATCTACATGTCTACTGTCAAATGAGACAACGTTTCTCTGGACCAGGGTGTAAAGCAATGTAGTACACGTAACACACTATAACTTATGAAAGTGAGGATGAAATCTACAAATGGATTACACAAAAGTGAAAGTTGGAGGGAGGAGAAGATGGTGGTGCGACACAGCTCGCAGCGACCACTCCGGTGGTGATGTCTGTTATTTGTCAAGTAGGGTGCCGTGCACAATCCTGATTTGATGGAGCCGGATGTGAGAGCACGGAGGAACATCTGGTGAAACTTCTGAAATTCCTGCTTCGCTGCTGCTGCTACTGTGTGGTCCAGAATCTCCGGAGGAGAAGGCCCCGAGTCCTCGGCTTTGCTTGTTGCTCGGCTGCCAGGGAGGGGTCGAAGCGCTCAGCAGAGGAGGGTGCTTGGTGTCGGAGAGGCTGGTCGGAGGCTCGAAGTTTTTGGACGGACTCAGGGTCCGCTGCAGTCGGGTGCTTCCAGGGTGCTGCATCGGCAAGTTGGCGACGCTTGGAGGTTCATAGCGGGGAGAGTTTCTCCCTTCTGCCGTCTGCGTGAGATGATGAGTCTGTCGGGACTTTGAGACTTTTTTTTACCGTGTCCATGATCTGCTATTTATCAAATTACGGTATTGCTTTGCACTGTTGTAACTATATGTTATAATTATGTGGTTTTGTCAGTTTTAGTCTTGGTTTGTCCTGTGTTTTCTTGTGATATCATTCTGGAGGAACGTTGTATCATTTTTTAATGCATGCATTTCTAAATGACAATAAATGAGGATTGAGTGTCCTCATAATCTAAAAATAGTCAACAAACTAAAGTGCATAAATTAAATATTGTAAAGATTGGAACAGATTAACCGGTGCCACTTTGAATGTCATGTGACAGGGAGTTCAGAAGCCTAATGGTCTGAGGGAAGAGACTGTTTCCCATCCTGACTGTTCTTGTCTTTATGCATCAGAATCTCCTGCCTGATGGATGAAAGTCAAAGAAGATGCTGGATGGGTGGGTGAAATCCTTGATAATACTAAGGGCCCTGTGTGCACAGCACTCCTGATAAATGTCCCTGATGGACGGTAGGGAGACCCCTATGATCCTCTCGGCCGTTCTCACAGTCTTTTGTAGGGACTTCCGGTCCGATGCTCGGCTGCTCCCATGCCAGCTGGAGATGCAGTTTGTCAGGACAATCTCAGTGAAACTCCTGTAACATTCAGTGATGATGGGGGGTGGGGAGGGAGCCTCGCTTGCCTCAGACTCCTCAGGAAGTGGAGGCGCTGTTGTGCCTTCTGATTCAGGGAGGTGATATTGAGGAAGCAGGTGAGGTAGTCTGTGATATGAACTCCCAGGAACCTGATACACTTAACTCTCTCTACAGAGGAGCCCTGTTGGAGCCACTGCCAACCAGCTTGGAAGCCAGATATACAGAGGAGGTGGGTCATCTTCAACAGGAACACAGAACAGACCTTTTGGCCCATGATGTTGTGTCAATTAAACTAGTAATTAATAATAGGCATCCGTTAGTCTCATGAGACCATGGATTTGCACCTTGGATGGTTTCCAGGGCGCAGGCCTGGGCAAGATTGTATGGAAGACCGGCAGTTGCCCGTGCTGCAAGTCTCCCCTCTCCATGCCACCGATGTTGTCCAAGGGAAGGGCAACAGGGCCAATACAGCTTGGTACCGGTGTCGTCGCAGAGCAATGTGTAGTTAAGTGCCTTGCTCAAGGACACAACACGCTGCCTCAGCCAAGGCTCGAACTAGCGACCTTCAAATCACTAGACGAGTGCCTTAACCACTTGGCCACGTGTCAACACAAAACTAGTAATTAAACACCTAACTGAACTAGTTCCTTCAGCCTTCACAACGTCCATATCTTTCCATCTTCCGCCAAGATGAGGCCACCCTCATGGTGGGGGAGAAACACCTTAAGTTCTGTCAAGACACCCTCCAACCTGATGGCATGAATATAGATTTCTCCTTCCAGTAAATAAATTTCACCCCTCCCCCAACTCCCATTCCCCATTTTGACTTTTCACTTCTCACCTGCCGATCACCTCCTCCTGGGTCCCCTCTTCCTTCTCTTTCTTCTATGGTTCACTACCCTCTCCTATCAGATTCCTTCTCCAGCCTTCACCTCCCTCTCACTTTAAATGCATGCCCCCTGGTATTCATTTGCACGTTATGTGGCATGGGTGATCATGGTCTTCCCATGACCATGATTGTTCTTGGCAAATTTCCCCACAGAAGTGGTTTGCCGTTGCCTTCTTCTGGGCAGTGTCTTTGCAAGACAGGTGACCCCAGCAATTATCAATACTCTTCAGAGATTGTCTGCCTGGCGTCAGTGGTCACATAACCAGGACTTGTGATGTGCATCAGCTGCTCGTATGACCATCCATCACCTGCCCCCATGGCTTCACCTGACCCTGAATGGGGAGCAAAGCAGGTGATACACCTTGCCCAAGGGTGACCTGCAGGCTAGCGGAGGGAAGGAACACCTTATACCTCCTTTAGTAGAGAATTATCTCCACCCTGCCACCTGCTTATCCTTTGTAGAATCTCCATATCCAGCTCTAAAATTGTTTTCAGAGCTGCCACAGAAAGGACACAACAAGCCCCTTCACCAGAGGCACTACCCCTCCCTGGACACCCCATACACCCCAGAGTGAATAATACCAATGATGTTTGATTTTGCTCTGTGCAGTTGAGGAGATGTGACAGATTTAGTGGCAATTTCTTGGAGGCTTCTGAATCATAATTTACGGTCAGGGAGCTTTACCCTGCTTTTGCCTGAAAGGGTGTGTGTTAGGGATGCAGTCAGCCCCACAACAGCCCAGAACAGAAATGATAGCGTAGTGGTTAACACAACGCTTTACAGTACAGGCGACCTGAGTTCAATTCCCACCGCTGCCTCTAAGGAGTTTGTACGTTCTCCTTTTGACCGCGTGGGTTTCCTCTGGGTGCTCTGGTTTCCTCCCACAGTCCAAAGATGTCCTGTGATAAGGCTTGGATTAATCGGGCGATCGCTGGGCGGTGTGGCTCGAGGAGCCTATTCCGCGCTGTACCTCAATAAATAAATTTTTTAAAAGAAAGTAAACCATTAAGGTTTATTTGGAGGTTTAGTTCTATACTCCTCATTGTACAGTAATCCTGTCAGGAATTCTTAACAGTGTGGAGGAAGAGGGATCTTGAGGTTCATGCTTCAAATTGCTGGGCAAGTTGATAGGGTGCTTAAGCAGGCATGTGATGTGTTGACCTTCAGTAGACAAGGGATTGAGTTGAAGAGTCGTGAGGTAATGTTGCAGCTCTATAAAACTCCGGTCAGACGCACACTTGGAGTATTATGTTCAGTTCTGGTTGCTTCATTATAGGAAAGGACGTGGAAGCTTTAGAGAGGGTGCAGAGGAGATTTACCAGGATTAGAGAGCGTGTCTCATGAGGGTAGTTTGACTGAGCTAGGGCTTTTCTCTTTGGAGCGAAGGAGGGTGAGAGGTAACTTGATAGAAGTGTACAAAATAATAAAAGGCATAGATCGAGCGCATAGCCAGAGATTTTCTTTCTCTCAGGGCGGAAATAGCTAATACAAGAGGGCATAATTTTAACGTGATTGGAGGAAAGTATAGGGGAAATGTAAGAGGTAAGATTCTTTACACAGGAAGCGCTGGGTTTGTGAGCTCAAGAGCCATGAGGTAATGTTGCAGCTCTATAAGACTCTGGAGTATTGTGCTCAGTCCTGGTCGCCTCATTATTAGGAGGATGTGGAAGCTTTAGAGAGGGTGCAGAGGAGATTCACCAGGATGCTGCCTGGATTAGAGCACATCTCATGAGGATAGTTTGAGCGAGCTAGGGAGAAGGAGGATGAGAGACAAATTGATAGACTTGTATAAGATTATGAGGGACAAAGATGGAACTTTTAATTTCTAAATTACTTTAATCAATTTCTGATCACCTGAGACGTTAAAATATGTCTCAGACGTGTCTCTGAGAGCACTGGTGAAAGGCCATCATGGTTATGCTGGGACAGGTCTCAGAGTGGCTCACGTCTCGCCAGCACACAAGAACACAAGACAATTGGAGCAGGAGTAGGCCACTCGGCCCCTCGATCCCAGTCAACTGTCAACGTGATCATGACAGGTTTCAACTCCTCCCCTGTGTCAATTCCCCCACAACCCTCGATTCCTCAACCTTTCAAATATTTATTTATCTCCGCTTTGGATATATCAAACTATTTGACTCCACCACCCTCAGGGGTAGGGTGGAGATACATCTCTACCAAAGGAGATGTAAAATGCTCCTTCCCTCCACTGGCCTGCAGGTCACCCTTGGGCAAGGTGTAGCACCTGCTTTGCCCCCGGATCAGGGTCACATGAAGCCATGGGAGCAGGTGGTGGACGGTCGTACGAGCAGCTGGTACACATCACAAGTCCTGGTTATGCGACCACTGACACCAGGCAGACAATCTCTGAAGAGTATTGATAATGGCTGGGGTCACCCGTCTTGTAAAGACGCTGCCCAGAAGAAGGAAATAGTAAACCACTTCTGTAGAAAAATTTGCCAAGAACAATCATGGTCAAGACCACGACCAGCCACCATGCGACATGGCACACGGTGATGATGATGATGAGAATATGATACAGTCTGATAGACTCTGTAGAGTATCTTCAGTTCGTTTCTACTCATGCATTAATACCCATACCCATTTATACTGCCAGAACCCATGTTTTTGACCACATTTTAAACCAAACTAGGAGAAAACCGTTCATAAAGGTACATGAACGTCAATTATCTGTGAAGTGACATGACTAGCTTTCCCCAGTCTCTACCCATGAAGATAGAGTGGGGCACATTCGACTGGGTATCAGTGAAAATCATGGTGCAAGCGAACACGCAGCATGGTTTTCCGTGAACAATTCTGTAAACAGACTCGTAGACCTTGATCCTATTTATGAGCCGATGCGGGCAAAATTCCAGACCATGACGCACAAGGTTCGCCGCACAGCCAATAAATGACAAGATTTCCTCCCCACGTCACAACTGAGTTTCCGAAGTGATGTCCAGTCAGCTGATTGGTAGGTTTGTAAAGGCCAAGCACTCGGAGGACACACCGCAACCAACAGCGCGCTGTCAATGTCTCCTCGCATGGCGACGAAACGTTTGCAAGTAAATTGCCAAGATCAGGTAACAACTCAACCCAACATTTTAAACTAATTAAAGGGTGTAAATTGAAACCAAGATCCTTACTTTGTATATTTCATTTACAAATCTAACCCCATCAATTAACAAGTTCACCCGTCCATGGAGAATTTCAGAGAGAACTGCAAACTAGAAGTGACATCTCAACCGACATTCTTCAAATTTACAAGCAAATTCTGATTTGAGGGAATACAGTCGATCTGTTTTACGTGCAAAAGTTGTTGTTAAATTTCATTAAGATCCCAGCAATGTTCATTTTGAATTAATTTTGCGGTTAGCCCTGTCCATAGAAACAGTTGTGTTATGGTAAAATGGTTTGGTCAGCTCTGAATAGGCGCTCAGATGTGACCAATTATAACTCCGAGCATTTCCAGATGCCACCTGTTCTCAATTATGTCAGATTACTGAACTATATTCCAATGTTGGCCATAACATCGAGCACATTACATACAGCAAATCCAAAAACACCAACCATATTTTTAGAAGCCTTATTATTGTAGTCCTCGATTTTTTTTTTCCAGAGGTATTTTTTTAAGTTGAATTAAATGACTGATTAAGCTTTCCCTTGTGGCAATAAAGATTAACAACCTGATTTAAAATAAAAATCATTTGCAGCTTTTTATAGAAGACTTGACAGAAGAACACGACTTCTTACACAAGTTGGATTTTTTATACTGACTCAAGTTTAATGGCTACTGTGGGATTTATTAAGTATCTGTGGATCCCTGGTGGTGTTGTTGACAGTGAGCCAGCTGTGAAACTGCTCCAGGGGAGGGTCAGGCAGAATGTGGGAGGGGTGCATTCAACATATGGATCTGCAAAGGAGTCTGAAGAGGCTGGAGTACTTTGTGCTTGAGCAGGAAGATTTCACCCAGTTGTGTTGAGTGGAACAAGTATTTGGGGCATTTAAGAAACTCTTAGACATATGGACAATAGGCAAATGAAGGCTATGTAACAAGGAAGGGTTAGATTGATCTTAGAGTAGGTTATAAAGTTAGCACAACATTTGTGGGCCAAAGGGCCTGTACTGTTCTATGTTCAGAATATCTCACCATTCCCTCAAAAGGTTGGGGGGGGCAATTCTTGTAGCTTTTATGAGATGAGTCCTCTTCTTTCTAACTACTTCATAAGCTCTTTAGACTCTGTAAAACCTTGGTTCGACCACACTCGGAGTATTGTGTTCAGTTCTGGTCGGCTCACTATAGGAAGGATGTGGCAGCTTTAGAGAGGATGCAGAGGAGATTTCCCAGGCTGCTGCCTGGTTTGAGAGTGCATCTTATGAAGACGGGCTGTGTGAGCTAGGGCTTTTCTCTTTGGAGCGAAGGAGGATGAGAGGAGACTTGATAGAGGTGTATAAGAGGCAACGATTGAGAGGATAGCCAAAGACTTTCTCTCAGGGTGGAAATGAGACGGTGTCATTTTATGGTGACTGGAAGAAAGCATAGAGGGGATGTCAGAAGTAAGTCAGCGAGTGGTGGGTGCATGGTACGCTTTGCAGGGGTGGTGGTACAGGCAGATACATTAGGAGAATTTAAAAAATCCTTAGATAGGCACATGGATGATAGAAAAATAGAAGGCTATGTAGAAGGAAGTTTTAGGTTGATCTTAGAGTAGGTTAGAAAGTTGGCACAACACAGTCGGTCAAAGGGCCTGCACTGAGCTGTAATGTTCTATATTCTATGTTCTACACTCAATAACTACTTTATAAGGTACCTCATGTACCTAATAAAGTAGCCATTGAGTTTATATTCATACTGTTGTGCTGCTGAAGCCTAACCACTTCAAGTTTCGACATGTTGTGTGTTCAGAGATGATCTTTTGCACTCCATGGTTATAACATGTGGTTATTTGAGTTACTGTGGTCTTCCTGTCAGCTTGAACCAGTCTGGCCATTCTCCTCTGACCTCTCTCATTAATAAGGCATTTTCACCCACAGGACTGCTGTTCACTAGATGTTTTTGGTTTCTTGTACCATTCTCTGTAAACCTTAAAGACTATTATATATGAAAATCCCAGGAGATCAGTAGTTTCTGAGATACTCAAACCACCCCATCTGGCACCAACAATCATTCCCCATCAAAGTTGCTTCGATCACATTTCTTCCCCGTTCTGATGTTTGGTCTGAACAACAACTGAACCTCTTGACCATGTCTGCATGTTTTTTTGATTGCCGCCACATGACTGGCTGATTAGATATTTGCGTTAATATGCAGGTGTACCTAATAAATTGACCACTGAGCATATGCTCAGAAAATCCTACTATCTCCTCAGTGGGAGGCAGTTTGTAAAGCGTTTTTCTTAAAGCATTCACAGTGATGAGCTACCCCTTTCTATCTACAAAGTTTGTTGGTTCCTTCGTCCCCTTCTTTCTTTCCTCTTCTCTCATCAGTTTCTTGTTCTTCCTTTCACCATTTCCTTAAAATCATAGTGTACAGCAGCCCAGAATCAGGCCCTTCAGCCCATCTGTCCATGCTAACCAACGTGTCCCTCCAGGCTAGTCCAATTTGTCACATTTGGCCCAAATGCCATTAAACCTTTCCTATCCCTGTACTTGTCCAAATGTCTCTTAAACATCAAAGTTGTCCCTGCCTCAACCACTTCCTCTATCAACTTGTTCTTTCTTTGTTTCACTATTTCTTTGACTTTCTTTGCCCATACATTAGGATGGATGTGGTCCCAGATGTTAGGACGGGTCCATCTACAGATATCAGGATGGATCTGGTCCCAGATAGATAGATAGATACATTATTGATCCCAAAGGAAATTACAGTGTCACAGAAGCATTACAAGTGCACTGATATACAAAGATACAAATACTAGAAGAGAAGTACGATAGACTAAAAGATAAGTTACCACAAACTGTCTAACAGGAGGGTCATCATCTCCCCGACTATAGGTTGACTCATTCTTGAACCTAATGGCTGAGGGTAAGGATGACCTCATTTAGCACTCTTTGGAGCGGCACTGTTGTCCTAGTCTATTATTAAAAGTGCTCCTCTCTTCAGCCAAGGGGGCATGCAGAGGGTGAGAAACGTTGTCCAGAATTGCCAGAATTTTCTGTGGGGTCCACAACCTCCAGTGTATCCAGTTTGACCCCTATAACAGAGCCAGCCTTTCTAATCAGTTTACTGAGCCTGTTGGCATCACCTGAGTTGATGCCATTGCCCCAGCACACCACCACATAGAAGATTGTTCTGGCGATAACAGACTGGTAAAACATGTGAAGGAAAGACCTGTATTCTCCAAAGGGCCTCAGTCTCCTCAGGAAGTAGATGTGAATCTGGCCATTCTAGTACACAGCCTCTGTGTTGGTGCTCCACTCAAATCTGTCATCCAGATGCACCCCAAGATACTTTCCTCACCACATCCACATCCTCACCATCAATAGAAACAGGGAGCCGTGTAGGCTTAGTCTTCCTAAAGTCTATCACCATCTCCTGTCTAACTGATGTTGAGCTGCAGATGATTCAGCTTGCAGTATTTGATAAAGTCCTCCACCCCTGCCCTGTATTCATTTTCCCATCCTCCCCATATACACCAAACTGTTGCTGAGTCATCAGAGAATTTTTGCAATGACATGACTCAGTGTTGTATCTAAAGTCTGGGGTATACAGGGTAAACAGGAAGGGAACCAGTACAGTCCCCTGGGGGGCCCCAGGGCTGCTAATAGTCATGTCTGACACAACTCTGAAGTCACACAAACTGTGGTTTTAAGAAGATGTTAGAAAGGGTCATTTACAGATGTTAGGATGGATCTGATCCCAGATCTTAGGAATATTCTGGTCACAGATGTTAGGATGTGTCCATTTACTGATGTTTGGATGGATCTGCTCCCAAATGTTAAGATGGATCCATTTCCAGATGTTAGGATTAATTAATTCTAGATGTTAGAATGGGCCCAATTCCAGATGTTAGGGTGGATCTGGTCCTAGATGTTAGGATTAGTCCATTTGTAGGCTGGGGTACTAGCTTACAAAGTGCTCAAGACATCTTCAAGGGGCGGTACCTCAGAAAGGCAGCGTCCATTATTAAGGTCCTCCAGCACCCAGGGCATGCCCTTTTCTCACTGTTACCGTCAGGAGGGAGGTACAGAAGCCTGAAGGCACGCACTCAGAGATTTAGGAACAGCTTCTACCCCTCTGAATTGATCCACTTGACCCGAAACAGGAGTGTGTGGGCCATGGCAGTCAAAGCTCAAACTGGGCACGGCACCTGATGATGATGATGATGACCCTTCCCCTCTGCCATCCAATTCCTAAATGAACATTGAACCATTGGACGCTACCTCACTTTTTAAATATACATTATTTCTGATTTTTGCACGATTTTTAATCTATTCAATATACATATACTGTAATTTACTTATTATTATTTTTTTCTTCTATAATATGTATTGCATTGAACTGCTGCTGCTAAGTTAACAAATTTCACGACACATGTTGATGATAATAAACCTGATTCTGATTTCCAGATTTTAGGATTGATCCAGTCCCTAATATGAGGAAGAATCCAGTTCCAGAAGTTAGGAAAGGCCAGATGAAGAGAATCCAAGCTGCAAGGATTTGAAGTTGTATGCAATTTGCATGAAGAAATTTAGCCCCTGTGGGGAAAACCAGCCGTGGGGACCTTGTTTGTTGCAGCAGGTAACAGACCCGATTTTAGATTATTAATCTGAAAGGTATTATGGAGAATGGCAATAATTATATTGTAGACACTCTTATGAGGTCTTAATGCTGGCAATACTATTGTGCCACCTAAATTTAGTCCAACTTGAATTTCACTCAAAGTTAAAAAAACCTGAAGAAATAAATAGTTCTATGTGTTGGATAGATGAACCCAAATGAATGAATGCGGCTCTAAATGAGGTTCAGTAGAACTTGGCAGGTGATATATTCACTTCCAAGAATTCAATCTATTTATTTATTAATTGAGAAGAGGCCCTTCAGCCCTTTCAGCTGTGCTGCCCCGCAACCCCCGATTTAACCTCTTTCAAATCTTTTTATTGTTATATTATACAAAAGAGATAACACAAGTGCATTGAAATGTCTCAAATTACAATGTCTTAAAAAAGACATTATCTTAAAGATTGAAAAAAAAATTGTGATGACAAAAAAAACCTACTAAGCCGAAAAAGTGAGAAAAAAAACCCATTAGGTGTACAGCCCAGAGCCATATGTCATACAAAAAGCTTCTAAAAAAAACATCAAACCGCCAGCAACCCCCCGATTTAACCTGAGCCTAATCACGGGACAATTTACAATGACCAATTAACCTACCAACCAGTATGTCTTTGGACTGTGGGAGGAAACTGGAGCACCCGGAGCAAACTCATACGATCACGGGCGTTTGGGGAGGTGGGGTGCATATACAATCTCCTTACAGGCAGTGGCAGGAATTGAACCTGGGTCTCCGGTACCATAAAGCGTTGTGCTAACCACTAGCTACAGTACCGACCCAATGTTGGAGCCAGAGGGTAATGTACCTGCAGTGCCGTTCACGCCCGCTGAGGGTCTACACCTCATGAGGGCTGTTTCCAGGGTAGTCACTGCTCCAATACGGAAAACATGGAAGCCAACTTGTGCGGAGTATGATCCCATGAGCCTCCGCTCCATCTGCTGAAAGCCGAGCTTTCCCGTGGCCAAACTCCCATTCCCGTTCTGTCATTTTGGTCCAAGACCTCCTCTTTTGCCACAATCAGGCCACCCTCAGGGTAGAGGAGTGACACCTTATGTTTTGCCTGGGTAGCTTCCAACCTGATGGCATGAATATCGATGATTTCCTTCTGGTAAAAAAATTCCTTCCCTCACCCCTCTCCACTCTAGCCTTTTACCTCTTCTCACCTGCCTATTACTTCACCCTAGGTCCCCTCATGCTTCCCCTTCTCCTCTGGTCCACTGCCCTCTCCAATCTCCACTTTCCCTACCCACATGGCTTCACCTATCACCTTCCAGCTATCCCTCCTCCCTTACTCTTCCCCCACCCCCCACCATGGTGGCATCTTCCCCTTTCCTTTCCAGTCCTGAAGACTGTAAGACCATAAGAGCAGAGTCAGGTCATTTGGTCCATCGAGTCTGCTCTACCATTTCACCATGGCTGATCTATTTCTCTCTCAATCCCAATCTCCTGCTTTCTCCCTGTAACCCTTCATGCCCCAACTAATTAAGAAACTATCAAATCCTGCCTTAAAACTGCGGGAGGAGAGAGAGCAACGCGCCTGCGCGTGCGCAGCCCTCCGGTGAAAAATGATATCGTATCCGTTAAATAGGGGCCGTGGACAATTCTGATTTGATGGAGAATGGACGTGAAAGCACAGAGGAACATCTGGAGAAATTTCTGAAACGCCCGTTTGCTGCTGTCGTTACTGCGTGGTCGGGAATCTTTCGGAGGGTAGGCCTCAAAATTCCCGGCCTTGCCTGCTGTTGGTGACCGAGAAGGAGGTCGAATCGTTCAGACAGAGATGGCGCTCAGTACTTGGTGTCAGAGGCTGATCAGAGATCGAAGTTTTCGGATGATTCAGAGTCGGATTGTGGTCGGGCATGGCAGGGAGAGTTTTTCTTCCTTCTCCCATCTGTGTGAGATGTGGGACATTTGAGAGACTTTGAACTTTTACTGTGCTCACGGACTTCTTCATCAAGTTATGGTATTGTTGCACTGTTTGTAACTATATGTTATAATTATGTGGTTTTGTCAGTCTTTTCCAGTCTTGGCTTGTCCTGTGTTTTGTGATATCACACCGGAGGAAATAATGTATCATTTCTTAATGCATGCATTACTAAATGACAATAAAAGAGGACTGTGTGTCCTCATAATCTAAATATATCCAATGACTTGACCTCCACAGCTGCCTGTGGCAACGAATTTCATAGATTTATCACTATCTGGCCAAAGAAATTCCTCCTCATCTCTGTTTGAAATAGGCATCCCTCTATTCTGAGGCTGTGTTCTCTAGTCTTAGACTCCACCACCACTGGAAACATCCTTTCTACATCCATTCTATCAACCTTTCAACATTCGATGGGTTTCAATGAGATTCCCCCCCCCACTGAATTCCAGTGAGTCCAGGCCCAGAGCCATCAATCACTCCTCATACGACAAGCCTTTCAATCCCAGAACCATTTTTGTGAAGCTCCTTTGAACCCTCTCCAATGTCAGCACATTGAAGAAGGGTCTCGGCCCGAAACATCGACTGTTTATTCATTTCCGTAGATGCTGCCTGATCCGCTGAGCTCCACCAGCATTTTGTTTGAGTTGCTCTGGATTTCCAGCATCTGCAGAATCTCTCAGGTTTGTGACTGGGAAATCAATTTCAGTGATTGAGAAGAGCCATTGGCCATGTAATGCAAAAAAACCCACCCAGTCTCCTAGACTGAGGGATTACTCACCTTTACCCAGGAGGAGTGGAGCACTTTTTTTTTGGATCTCAGAAGGATTTATTCAGATTTGAATTCACTTTCGTCCTTGGTGTGTGGTACATGTGACAATATATCCAGAAACGGTGCCGGGAAAGGGTCAGGAACATCATTCAGAATCCCACCCACTCTGTTCATGGACTGCTGGTCCCACCCCCATCAGGGAGGAGGCTATGTAGCATCCACGTTAGGATCACAGCACTCAAAAACAGTTACTTTTCCCAAGCAGTAAGGCTGCGTGGGCACATGGCCAAGTGGTTAAGGCATTAGACGAGTGACCTGAAGGTTGTGAGTTCGAGCCCCAGCCGAGGCAACGTGTTGTGTCCTTGAGCAAGGCACTTAACCACACATTGCACTGCAACGACACTGGTGCCAAGCTGTATGGGTCCTAATGCCCTTCCCTTGGACAACATCGGTGTTGTGGAGAGGGGAGACTTGCAGCATGGGCAACTGCTGGTCTTCCATACAACCTTGCCCAGGCCTGCGCCCTGGAGAGTGAAGACTTTCCAGGCGCAGATCCATGGTCTCGCAAGACTAACAGATGCCTCCCTAAGGCTGATCAAACACCTCCACACCCCCAACCACCACTACTTTATCATTTCCTGTGAGAGTCACTTTATTTATAGACACTCCTGTGCCTAGTGACACATTATGAACATACAATCAGTCTGTGTACATAAGCTATCTTATGTATTTATATTTATTGGGTTTTTAAAAATAAATATTGTGTTCTTTATCGTATTGCATTTTTTTTGTGCCACATGGTATCCAGAGTCACAATTATTTCGTTCTCCTTTACACTTGTGTACTGGAAATGACATTAAACATGTGGGCTGCCCCCTCAGCACAATCCTCGCTGACTTGATTCGATTGCAAACAACACAATTCAATGTACACGTGACAAATAAAGCTCATCTTTTATAGCTGATAAGTGTCACCACACGTTTCGGCGCCAATGTAGACGCCCACAATAACAACAATAACAACAGAGGAACAGCACCGGCAAAATACAACCCCTTTCCCACCCACTGGCACTCCACTACCATGCCTCTATATCAGGGTCACCTCTCACCCTCCTTTGTTCCAGAGAGAAAAGCCCTGGTTCCCTCAACCCATCCTCATAAGACACGCTCCCTGGTCCACGCAGCATCCTGGTAAATCTCCCCACATCCTTCCTATAATGAGGCCACCAGATAATGAGATGAGGGAACACTCACCAGTCCTCGTGGAGAGATCAGAAGTGGAGAGAGTGAGCAGTTTCACGCTCTTGGGCATCAATATCTCTGAGGATCTGTCCTGGACCCAAAACATTGATGCAGCTACAAAGAAGGAACTACAGTGGCAATATTTCATTAGGAGTTTGAGGAGATTTGGTCTGTCACCTAAAACACTCGCAAATTTCTACAGATGTACCGTGGAGGGAGTTCTAACTGATTGCATCACCATCCGGTATGGAGGGGGTGCTATAGCACAGGATCGAAGTAAGCTGCAGAGAGCAGTAAAATCAGTCAGCCCCAGCATGGACAGTAGCCTCTGTAGCATCCAGGATAGCAAGGAGCAGTGCCTCAAAGAGGGACGTCCATCAGTAAGGAACCCCATCACCTAGGATCTGCCCTCTTCTCATTACGACCATCAGGGAGGAGGTACAGGAGCCTGAAGACCCCTCTTCTCATTACTACCCTCAGGGAGGAGGTACAGGAGCCTGAAGTCCCCTCTTCTTATCACTACCATCAGGGAGGAGGTACAGGAGCCTGAAGACCCCTCTTCTCATTACTACCCTCAGGGAGGAGGTACAGGAGCCTGAAGTCCCCTCTTCTCATCACTACCCTCAGGGAGGAGGTACAGGAGCCTGAAGTCCCCTCTTCTCATCACTACCCTCAGGGAGGAGGTACAGGAGCCTGAAGACCCCTCTTCTCATTACTACCATCAGGGAGGAGGTACAGGAGCCTGAAGACCCCTCTTCTCATTGCTACCATCAGGGAGGAGGTACAGGAGCCTGAAGACCCCTCTTCTCATTCCTACCATCAGGGAGGAGGTACAGGAGCCTGAAGTCCCCTCTTCTCATTACTACCATCAGGGAGGAGGTACAGGAGCCTGAAGACCCCTCTTCTCATTACTACCCTCAGGGAGGAGGTACAGGAGCCTGAAGTCCCCTCTTCTCATCACTACCATCAGGGAGGAGGTACAGGAGCCTGAAGACCCCTCTTCTCATTACTACCCTCAGGGAGGAGGTACAGGAGCCTGAAGTCCCCTCTTCTCATCACTACCCTCAGGGAGGAGGTACAGGAGCCTGAAGACCCCTCTTCTCATTCCTACCATCAGGGAGGAGGTACAGGAGCCTGAAGTCCCCTCTTCTCATTACTACCATCAGGGAGGAGGTACAGGAGCCTGAAGGCCCCTCTTCTCATTACTACCATCAGGGAGGAGGTACAGGAGCCTGAAGGCACACACTCAATGATTCAGGAATGGCCTCTTCCCCTCTGCCACCCGATTCCTAAATGGACATTGAACCCATGACTTCTAGTTCACTATATTTTTACTTCTATTTTTTCACTACTTATTTAACTAGTTAATATATATTCATAGTCTTTTTCTCTATTATTATGTATTGCATTGTGCTGCTGCTGTAAAGTTAACAAATTTCACGACACTTGTCGGCAGTTAAACCTGATTCTGATTGAATATTGCAAATGTTGTCTAACTAGGGGTTATCACAATATCTGTAGGATATATTTTATATAATTATGTGGAAGAATATGCTCGTCTTCATTAAGATGGATTATTGCTGCCATGGGAGAACCAAAGGTTCTTAGTGTCAGTCCAACCAGAGTGTGGCTCTGTGAATTACTGTAAGGCTTTCCCAGAGTTATCGGTTTTGTGGTTCAGGTTAAAAAAATGCCCTAAGTACAATTACAAAAACACAAGAGACCACAGGAGCTGGAACCTGGAGAAACAAACTGTTTGCCAGAGGAACGCAATGATTTGAGCAGCAAGTCATAAATACAAGAGATTCTGTAGATTCTGGAATTCCAGAGTCCCCATCATCATTACGTGCCATGTCGTACGACATCGTCACTATGTGCCGTGGGCGATCATGGTCTTCCCATGTCTACGATTGTTCTTTGCTAATGTTTCTACAGAAGTGGTCTGCCATTGCCTTCTTCTGGGCAGTGTCTTTACAAGACGGGTGACCCCAGCCATTCTCAATACTCTTCAGAGATTGTCTGCCTGGCGTCAGTGGTGGCATAACCAAGACTTGTGATGTGCACCAACTACTCATACGACCATATACCACCTGCTCCCATGGCTTCACGTGTCCCTGATCTGGTGCTAAGCAGGTGCTACACCTTGCCCAAGGGTGACCTGCAGGTTAGAGGAGGGAAGGAGCAGTTTACATCTGCATTGGTAGAGACGTATCTCCACCCCGCCGCCCTAAACCAGAGTGACACAAACAAAATGCTGAAGGAACTCAGCAGGTCAGGCAGCATCTATGGAAATTAATAAACAACCGACGTTTTGGGCTGAGATCCTTCATCAGGAACAGAAAGGAAGGGAGAACAAGCCAGAATAAGAAGGTTGGGGCAGGGCAAAAAAGTACAGCCTAGAACGTGATAGGTGAAGCCAGGTGGGTGGTGGGTGGGGGGGGGCGATGATGTAAGAAGCTGGGAAGTAATAGGTGGAATTGGTAAAGGGCTGAAGAAGAAGGAATGTGATAGGAGAGGAGAGTGGATCATGGGAGAAAGGGAAGGAGGAGGACCACCAGAGGGAGGTGATGGGGCAGGTGAGAAGAGAAGAGTTAAGAGGGGAGCCAGCATGGGGAATGGAAAGAGGGGAAAATTGATGTTCATGCGGTAAGGTGGAATATGAAGTGTTGCTCCTCCGACCTGAGAGTGTCCTCATTGTGGTGGTAGAGGAGGCCATGGACTGACCCCTCGGTATGGGAATGGGGATGGCAATTAAATGGTTGGTCAGTGGGAAATCTGATTACTGTGGACAAAACCATAAAGTCGTCTGCAATAAGCAGGATTTCAGGTCACAGTCATGCCTCAGGACCCCCTAAGTCATTGCCTGATGCAAGCTCTTGATCTGAAACACTGACTTTGCCTCTGCAGCTTGTCCACATGCAACTATTTTCGGTTAACCAATCAGGAACAGCATGGTAACATCAACTTGTTTAAGTTGGCCCCTTATCTGAGAAAGGCTGTGTTGGCGTTGGAGAGGGTCCAGAGGAGGTTCATGAGAATGATTCCAGGAATGAAAGGGTTAATGAATGAGGAGCTTTTGATGGCTCTGGGCCTGTACTCACTGGAGTTTAGAATGGGAAGGGGGATCTCATTGAAACCTATCGAATATTGAAAGGCCTCCATAGAGCGGACATGGAGAGGATACTTCCTATGATGGGGGAGTCTAAGACCAGAGGACACAGCCTCAGAACGGAGAGACGTCCCTTTAGATCAGAGATGAGGAGGAATTTCTCTAGCCAGATATTGATGAATCTGTGCGATCCATTGTCACAAAATGCTGTTGGGGGGCCAAGTTACTGTGGAAGTTGATGGGTTTTTGATTAGTCAGGACGTCAAAGGTTATGGGAAGAAAGTAGGAGAACGGGGTTGAGAGGGAAAATACATCCGCCATGATGGAATGATGGAGCAGACTCGATGGACTGAATGGCCTCATTCAGCTGCCATGTCTTACGGTCTTATTGTCAGAAACAGTAAAATAAATACTCTTGGTTATTGTAAACACTGACTGAGATCACTAGTATCTGTTAGGGAAAAGAATCTGTTGTCCACACCCCCATTCAGGCTTCATTGTGATTTCAGACCCAATACAATGTGACCGACTGATAACTGCTCTCTGGATTGGGCCAGTGAGACCATAACACCATAAGACATACGAGTAGAAATAGGCTATACACCCCATTGTGTCTGCTCCGCCATTCGGCTCTGCACTATCATTTAATCATGGCTGAGCACGTCTTCCTCTCAACCCCATTCTCCTGCCCTCCCCCCGTATTTTCTGACACCTTGACTAATAAAGAACCTATTGGCCTCTGCTTCAAATATACCCAGTGACACGGCCTCGATAGCCGCCTGTGGCAATGTCACAGAGACTCTCTTCCACTGCCCTCTACACAGAATCACACCATCACCTTCTCAGGGCCAGGTCGAGGTGACCAGTAAGGCCAGTGATGTAACAAACTCATTCGTAAGGCCAGTGATGTTGTGGGGATGGAACTGGACTCTCTCACGGTGGTGTCTGAAAAGAAGATGCTGTCCAAATTGCATGCCATCTTGGACAATGTCTCCCATCCACTACATAATGTACTGGTTGGGCACAGGAGTACATTCAGCCAGAGACTCATTCCACTGAGATGCAACACAGAGCGTCATAGGAAGTCATTCTTGCCTGTGGCCACCAAACTTTACAACTCCTCCCTTGGAGGGTCAGGCACCCTGAGCCAAGAGGCTGGTCCTGGACTTATTTCCTGGCATAATTTACATATGACTATTTAACTATTTATGGTTCTATTACTATTTATTATTTATGGTGCAACTGTAACGAAAACCAATTTCCCCCGGGATCAATAAGGTATGACCATGACTATGACTGGTGCTGGCTGTAGTGCCCACAAAGTGTAGATAAACGACAGGAATCTTGGCTGGTCCCCACAATAACACCAGAGCTGCCCCAGACAATGATTTGAGGTCTTGAAAATTACAGTCCAGGCACAGCACTGAACATACCCTCTGCAAAGTTCATTACAGGGAGGGCATCATGGTTGGGATGATGTCAGCACTGGAGTTCTTGTGGGTCAGCACGTTATACGAAGGATTCAATTAGGTCTTTGCCAGGGGTGTTCTACCATCTCTGTAAGCATGAAGAAGTTTGCTGCTTCCTCCTCTCTCTGTGGGATGAGAACAGGGCAACCGCACTACAACCCTGTCCCCAGTAATCCTGTGTGTAACAGTCCAGGGAGGGGTGGCCCCTCTGGCGAAGGGGCTTGTCGGGTCCATGCTGGGGCAGCTCGTCACCTTTGGTTGGTAGCTCACTTAGGGGAGGGAGAACTCTGATCTCAAACCTCCGCGGCCTTGCAGGCTTACCCACTCGTGGGGAAGGCATCGGGAGTAAACCCCAAGGGGAAAATCCAGAGCTGAGGTCCTTAAGGCAGTGCTACGTTGAGGCCAACAGCGAATGGAAGCTCCTGCGCTGCCGCTGGTGTTACCCAACTGTTTCGGTATCTGCTGTTGCTTTGCATTCATCGCCTCTGTGGAGAGGGCGAGCCTGTTGCATGGGCAGCAGCTCGGTCCCAATATTGTGCTACCCTGGCTCGCGAACCAGCTTGCCTATCTGAACAGCCAGGACACAACACCCGTGGTCGACGCCGACCAATGGAAGCGCATGCCAAAACCTTATCAGCGATGTTCTGTTTGCTCAGTGGACAACGGGGGCCTGCGGCTGGTGAATGCACCTGCTCTGGGGTCTGACACCAAAGGAGTATGCTGGGGAGAAGGGTGATCCTCACTGACAACAGGCTCGTGGTCTGTGTGTGGGAGAGGACAACGCGGCTGTCATCCGGTTGCAGAGATGAGGAGGAATCTCCCTAGCCAGGGAATGGTGAATCTATGGTATTAGTTGTCACAGATGGCTGTGGAGGCCAAGTCATTGAGTATATTGAAAGCGGAGGTTGATAGGTTTTCGATTAGAAAGGGTGTCACTTTACAAGGAGAGGATGTAAAATAAATCAGCCATGTTTGAATCCTCCAAGCGGACCACAACCTCTGGGAGGCTTGCGTGCCTCCAATGACTCGGAAAGCTCTGCTGGCTGGAGTCAGGGCTTTATGCTTTGGCTCTTGGTAGGGTCACCCATGCCAAACAGGTCAAAGTGTAAAGAGTGGCCCATTGGTCCTCTAGGTTTGGGGGTTCAGCTCAGGGCTAACAAACCTGACTGGTCAAACAAAACTGTTATGGAAACAGCAATGAAGTTCAATGTTCGAAGTTCAAAGTGATTTTATTATCAGAGTACAATTATGTCACCATGTATAATCCTGAGATTCATTTTCCTGTGGACATACTCAGCAAGTCTGTAGATTAGATCTATAAGAGGATCAATGAAAGATCAATCAGTGTGCAGAAGACAATAACTGCAATGAAGAATCCTTCTTCACCACAAGTTTATTGTTTAGCTCACTGCTCTACTCTCTCTACACCCATGACTATGTGGGCAGGCACAGCTCAAATGCCATCTTTAAATTTGTTGATGATTCAACCATTGCTGGCAGAATCTCAGATGGTGATGAGAGGGCATACAGGAGTGAGATATACCAGCTCGTTGAGTGGGTCACAGTAACATCCTTGCACTCCATGTCAGTAAGACCAAAGAGCTGACAGTGGTTTCAGAAAGGATAAGACAAGGGAACACAAACTAATCCTCATTGAGGGATCAGAAGTGGAGAGAGTGAGCAATTTCATGTTCTTGGGTTTCAATATCTCTGAGGATCTATCTTGAACCCAACATATCGAGGCAGCTACAAAGAAGGGAAGGCAGTAGCTATATTTCATTCAGAGTTTGAGGAGATTTGGTATGTCACCAAAGACACCTGCAAATTTCTACAGATGTACCGTGGAGAGCACTCAAACTGGCTGCATCACCCTCTTGTGTAGGAGCGGGGGCTGCTGTACAAGATCGAACTATGTTGCAGAAGGTTGTAAACTTAGTCAGCTCTATCATGGGCCATATCCAAGATATCGATAAAGAATGGTGTCTTAGTAAATCAGCGTCCATCATCCAGGATCTCGGCCACTGGGGACATGCCCTCCTCTCATATTCACCATCGGGTAGGAGGTACTGAGGTCTGAAGACACACACTCAGTGATTCAGGAACAGCTTCTTCCCCTCTGCCATCAGATTTCTGAATGGATATTGAAACCATGAACACTACCTCAATATTTTTAAATTTTTATTTCTGCACTGCTTATTTAACTTAACTTTTTCTTTCTTTTTAAATCTTTTTATTAGTTTTCAAAATTATGAACTCAGTAATGAACTAGTACACTAGTGAAGTTTAAGAGACTACTAGACAGGTATATGGAGGAATCTAAGGTGGGGGCTTATATGGGAGGCAGGGTTTGAGGGTCAGCACAACATTGTGGGCCGAAGGGCCTGTACTGTGCTGTACTATTCTATGTTTTAATATAAAATAACAAAGTTGGTACAAAGAGCTTGGAATAATGTTAATCAGCATATATAAAATGAATTTTAAGTAACATAGATATAAAAGACTACCAAACTCATAATGAAATTAATCATTAAAAAAAGAAATAAAAAGAAAAAATATATAAACAAAAAAAAAACCCAAAAGAAAAAGAGAAAAAAAAAACCCAAAAAAGCAGGACTAGACCAATAGCTTGTATCAGACACATTCAGTAATGTTGTTAACTCCGCTCCTCTCATCATATAATTTAAGTTTAGAAAAAAAGATTCAGAAAGGTCAGATTACATCATATGAAAATGTTGCATGAAAGGTTTCCAATTTTCTTCAAATTTAACCCAAGGGTCAAAAATATCACTTCTAATGTTAGAACATAGATCTTTATCTTTTTCAGCCTGTCGAATGATAGCATTTGTTACTTTAAAGGCGAGAAGATCTATTTTGTTGAACTGGAAGGAAACTAATCCTTCAACTACATTCCAATGGTTGTCTCAAACTATATTAAGTTTAAATTTAGAAAAAATATTTAACTTAATGTTTTATATTACTGTAATTCACAGTTTTTCCTATTATTATGTATTGCATTGTACTGCTGCCACAAAGGCAATAAATTATGCTGGTGATATTAAACCTGATTCTGATAGTGATACGTCTACTGTACGTGCAGTGGTTTTCCTGAGTCTCCACTCAGGGTCCTGCATGACTGACAGTAGTGAAAACTGAGAGGAGGCTACTGGCACGATGAAGGAAGCCCTGAACACTGGACAGACAGAGATGGAGGACCTAGTTGCCAGCAAGTGTAACGGGTAGTAGCTAATGACCGAAATGGTGGAGCAGACTGAATGGCTTAATTCTGCTCCTACGTCCTTTGGTCTTGGCTTCGTGATGACCAGGTCCAGCACAGTCCATCCTGTGGCGCTCATTATAAACTTGTACCAGGTTCACTGAAGATACCTCATCCTCTTTCCTAGATGTTGTGAGGGGCTGGGCGCATTATGGAAAACCAGAGGTCCAACGTGAATCCTTCAAAGCTGCGGAGGATTTGGAAATGGAATTGGAATTGGTTTATTATTGTCACGTGGATCAAGCTGCAATGGAAATACAGATACACATACAATGATTCACCACCCTCTGACTAAAGAAATTCCTCCTCATCTCCATTCTAAAGGGACATCTTTCTATTCTGAGGTTGTGCCCTTTGGCCCTAGAGTAGAGGTGTTGGTGAGTGTTTTTGACCACAACATCACAACTGTCAGAACAAGACACGCTATTGATGATTTGATAGAGACATACACAATTACGAGGGGGATAGATAGGGTAAATGCAAAGAAGGTCTTTCTACTGAACTTGGGTGGGACCACAACCAGGGGTCATAGGTTAAGGGTGAATGGTGAAAAGTTCAAGGGGGACATGGGGGATACTTCACTCAGAGGGCGGTGAGAGTGTGAAATGAAATGCCAGCACAAGTGGAGCATGCAAGCTCAATTTCAACTCTTTGGTGAAGTTTGGATAGGTACATGGATGGTAGGGGTATAGAGAGCTATGGTCCCGGTGCAGGTCAGTGGGAGTAGACAGTTTAAATGGTTTGACACATACTAGATGGGGCGAAGGGCCTGTTTACGTGCTGCACTTTCCTATGATGCTATGACTCTACGATGCTCACACAAACTCCCAACCGTTTCAAACTGTTGATGTGGAACTGGGGCTCCCAACCCTTCTTTATGCCACGGACCCCTGCCATTAACCGAGGGGTCCGTGCACCCCAGGTTGGGAACCCCTGGTGCAGAATAACCAGCACTTTTATTGACTTTGACAGGATGGCTGGTTGTCATGACACCATGTCACCAAATTCTCTGTCTCCTTCTGTACTCTGACCTGTCGTTTGAGTTTTGGCCCACTGCAGTGGTGCAGACAGAGCTCATGCAGGAGGAAATATTCACTGTTGGAGTTACTGCGTCCACAAACTTTTCAGGAGACAGTTCCTCACCCAGGCAACCTTTGGCTGGCTGGAGCAGTGGTACTCCTCATGCCCAATAGGAAAAATTACCTATTCCAGGAGTGTCCTTGGTAAACACATGTATATACACACACACACACACACACACACACACACACACAGGCAGTATACCAGTTGTACTATTTATTGTTATTTTGACTAATCATTCTTTTTTTCTAAGAAATAACATATTGAAGTGGTAGTGCTCATTGAAAATTGGTTTTGCATTTAAAAATGAATCATCTGTTTATAAATCCCATGTAATATAAAGGCAAGATTCTTGTTTCCAATGTCATGTGCTATTTGCTACAGGTTGTTTTATCTCTGTTGCGTGAGAGATAGATTTTTTGGAACGTATTAACTTTTAGTGTGTGAAATTACATTGAATATATTTACATTTAAATTAGTCTATTTGAATTGCTCTATATTTAAAACTAAAGAGTAGAAAGGACGATATTTATATTCACAATGCTGGAGGAACTCAGCAGGTCAGGCAGCATCTACTGTGATGAATAAACAGCCGATGCTTCAGGCCGAGACTCTTCTTCAGGACTGGGAAGGAAGGTGGAAGATGCCGGAATAAAAAGGTGGGGGGGAGGGGAAGGAGGACAAGCTGGACGGTGAAAGGTGAAGCTGGCGAGTGGGAAAGGAAGAATAGGAGAGGAGAGTGGACCAAACGAGAAAAGTAGGGCGGAGGGGACCCAGGGGAGGTGATAGGTGAGAATAGATAAGAGGCCAGAGTGGGGAATGGAAGAAGAGAGGAGGGGGATAGAATTTTTTTTTACTGGAGGGTAAAATCGATACTCATGCCATCAGGTTGGAGTCTACCCAGATGGAATATAAAGTCCTGAAGAAGGGTCTCAGCCTGAACTGTCGACTGTTTACTTTTTTCCACAGATGCTCCCTGGCCTTCTGAGTTCCTCCAGCATTTTATGTGTACCGTTTAGATTTCCAGTATCTGTAAAATCTCCTGTTTGCAGAATATAAGGGTGATGCTCCTCCACCTCCTTGGTGCAGGAGGAGGCCATGGACCGACATACCAGAACGGGAACGGGAATCAGAATGAAAGTGTTCGGTCACTGGGAAGTTCCACTTTCGGCGGATGGAGCGGAGGTGCTCAACGAAACGGCCTCGGCTCGAAATGTCGACAGTTTATTCATTTCCACTGATGCCGCCTGACCTGCTTTGCTCCTCCAACGTTTTGTGTGTGTGTTGCTCTGGATTGCCAAATGTTTTGTGTTTATGATATTTATATTAGTGGTTTTCCCAGCCTCAGGAAGCCCAACTTGCTTCATAACTGACCAAGTTCCTTTGAAATGTACGTAATGTTTGGAAGTATGTTAGATGAAAAAAGGCTGTCGTGGTTGTAGGTTCGATTCTGACCTCCGGCGCTGTCTGTGTGGAATTTGTATATCCTCCTTGTGACTGTGTGGGTTTCCCCCCCTTGGTACAATTTCCTTACATGGCCCACGTACGTGCTGGTTGGAAGGATAATTGTTGATGACGAAGGATAGAATCTGCAGGGAGTTCAGAATCAGGTTTATTATCATCGACATATGGTCTGTACACACCAGCTGTGAGGTGAAAAAGGCACAACAGCACCTCTTTCACCTCAGACGGTTGAGGAAGTTTGGTTTGGGCCCCCAAATCCTAAGAACTTTCTACAGGGGCACAACTGAGAGCATCCTGACTGACTGCATCACTGCCTGGTATGGGAACTGTACCTCCCTTAATCGCAGGACACTGCAGAGAGTGGTGTGGACAGCCCAGTGCATTTGTAGTTGTGAACTTCCCATGATTCAGGACATTTACAAGGACAAGTGTGTAAAAAGGACCCGTAGGATCATTGGGGACTCAAGCCATCACAACCACAATCTATTCCAGCTGCTACCATCCGGGAAGCAGTACTGCAGCATAAAAGCCAGGACCAACAGACTCCGGGACAGCTTCTTCCACCAGGCCATCAGACTGATTAACTCACGCTGATCTGAGAGAGAACCTCACTGAAACCTATCGAATGGTGAAAGGCCTTGACAGTGCACGTGGAGAGGATGTTTCCCATGTTGGAAGAGTCTAAGACTAGAGGACACAGCCTGAGGATGGAAGGGTGTCCTTTTAGAATGGAGATGAGGAGGAATTTCTTTAGCCAGAGAGTGGTGAATCTGTGGAATTCTTTGCCATGGATGACTGTGGAGGCCAAGTTTTTATATATATTTAAAGCAGAGGTTGATAGATTCTTGATTGGTCAGGGCATGAAAGTATAGGAGGAGAAAGCGGGAGATTGGGGCTGAGAGGAAAGTTGGAACAGCCATGATAAAATGACGGAGCAGTCCCAATGGGCCAAATGGCCTTCTGCTCCTATCCTTATGGTCTTAAAATATGCAGGGGGGGGCTGGGTCACGGTACAGGATCGAAGTAAGCTGCAGACAGTTGTAAACTCAGTCAACTCCATCATGGGCACCAGCCTCCATAGTATCCAGGACATCCTCAAGGAGCAATGCCATGAAAAGGAGGTGGCATCCAATATTAAGGACCCCAAATACCCAGGACATGCCTTGTTCTCATTGCTACCATCAGGGAAGAGATACAGAAACCTGAAGACACACACTCAACAATTCAGGAACAATTTCCCTTCTGCCATCAGATTTCTGAATGGACATTGAGCCCATAAACACTACCTCACTACCTTTTAATTTCTATTCTTGTAGTTTTTATGATAATGTATTGCAATGTACTGCTGCCACATTACAAAAAAAAAATTCACGACATATGCCTGTGATATTAAACCTGATTCTGATTCTGATTCGGATTCAGATGCAGATATTCTCTCTTCTCTTTCCTAGCCTCGGGCAGAAGATACAAAAGCCTGAAAGCACGTGCCACCGGGCTCGAGGACGGCTTCTATCCCACTGGCCCCTCAGGTTCCTATTAAATCTCACTTTTCTTACCCAAACCCAACTCTTCCAGGTTTTAAGACCACAGTATTGGTAAATGGGATTAGCATCGATGGTCAGCAAGGAGATGATGGGCCAGGGAGGTTTAGGTGTGGCATGGCTCTGAGGGAGTCTAATAATAGCAGATAATTTGCTTGCGGCATTCCAAAAGTATTGGACTTGAGGATGAGGTTACTTCAGTGCTAATGAAATTTTCAAGAAAGAGTGATGTACGTTGAAGGTTAAGGAGATATGAGTCATGTTCTTGAAATGCATGGATAATTTCCACAGCGTTGGTATGGAGAACAGCGAACTGTGCAGGAAGTGAACTGCCAATATTTCCAAAACACAGGGGATTCTGCAGACGCTGGAAATCCAGAGCAACGTACTCAAAATGCTGGAGGAACCCAGCAGCAATGTTCCCTCTAAGGTATGGGCACGCAGACATCCTTTGCTACTTGAGCACAAAGGAATTTAAACTGCGCACTAAGGGTCGTCACCCTCTAGCTCGTTGTCATGTTAAATATATTTCACGGTTGTACACAATCACATTTCCTTTTCCGGTTTCTGTTGCGGACGGTGTTGACAGCTTGGAGTTTGCGATGATTTGTCGGCAGATTTTAGAACGGGCTTATTTATACTGTTTTTATTGAAGAAATTATTGATTCAATGTGTTGAGTTCCAAAGGAACAAAGAGCATGAAGCGCTAAAGAACTGTTAGTTCTTTTAAAGTGGAGTGGCTTAATACCCATTTCAAACAACGTTAATAACATGTGAAAAGATTAATGTTATTACACGCTGTTGTACAATATCACTCATTGATGTGGATTATTTTATTTCTTTTAAACAATGAACAACAAACTGGACTGGGTAGTTTATTATCCTAGGAATAGCTCCAGGTTTACTTCCACTTAAAAAAAAATCAGTGCGCACATGTTATTGTCACTGGCCAAAAAATAGCACGGTATAAGATTTTTGCGCACACTAGTCATTACAAATTAGAGGGAACACCGATCAGCAGGTCAGGTAGCATCTATGGAGAGGAATAAAGCGTCGACACTCAGACTGAGACCTTTCATCAGGGCTGGAAAGGAAGGGGGTAAAATTCAGAATTAGAAGGTGGGGGTGGAGGAAAGAGTACAAGCTTGCACAACATGGACAGATTTTCAATCTTCCTCCCTCTTGCGGATTCATCACCACCTTTGATTCAGCGGTGTCATCAACAAGCTTGAGTATGGCAGTGGAGCTGTGCTTCACCTCACAGTCATAAGTGTAAAGTGAGGAAGGGATTGGAGGGGATGCAGAGAAAGTTGGAGTCCTGCCTTTTGGGATTAATAACAGCGGATGATCATAGAACTATAACAAATCTGAGAAACAGGGAAGAACAAGTCAAGTCAAGTCAAGTCACTTTTTATTGTCATTTCAACCACAACCGCTGGTACAGTACACAGTAAAAACGGGACGACTTTTTTCAGGACCATGGTGCTACATGAAACAATACAAAAGCTACACTGAACTACGTAAAACAACACAAAAACTACACTAGATTACAGACCTAACCAGGACTGCATAAAGTGCACAAAACAGTGCAGGCATTAAAATAAATAATAAACAAGACAATAGGCACAGTAGAGGGCAGTAGGTTGGTGTCAGTCCAGGCTCCAGGTATTGAGGAGTCTGATGGCTTGGGGGAAGAAACTGTTACATAGTCTGGTCGTGGGAGCCTGAATGCTTCGGTGCCTTTTGCTAGATGGCAGGAGGGAGAAGAGTTTGTATAAAGGGTGCGTGGGGTCCTTCATAATTCTGTTTGCTTTGTGGATGCAGTGTGTGGTGTAAATGTCTGTAATGGTGGGAAGAGCGACCCCAGTGATCTTCTCAGCTGACCTCACTATCTGCTGCAGAAAGATAAAGATTATAAAGATAAAGATGATCTTAATTAGTTTGATTTCTCACAGATACATCAAAACATCGAAGCGTATAGAGAAATATGTTGTCCTGTCAACAACCAATATGTGTAATCTAACGGTGTGTTTGGGGTAGTTTGGAAGTGTGGCCGTGCCTCTGGCACCAATGTAGCGTGCCCACAACTTCCTCACACTAACTGGTACGTCTTTGGACTGTGGGAGGAAACCAGAGCACCCGGAGGAAACAACGTGGTCACAGGGAGAGAGTACAAACTCCTTACAGACAGTGGTGGGAAATGAACTTCGATTACTGGCACTGTAAAGCGTTGTACTAGCTGTTACAATTCCATATGGGTTCCACATGCAGATGAATCCTATCCCTCCATCGTAGCATATACAAAGATTCAAAGTATATTGATTATACAGAATACATCTCGGAGATTTGTCCTCCCTCAGGCAGCCACGAAACAAAGAAACACCGCAGAACTCCTACAGGAAAACATCAAGCACCCAGCGTGCGAAAAAAAGAACAAATTGTGCGAACGGCAAAAAGCGATTGGGCAACACATAGAATATCAAACCTCAAGCCAGGAAGTCTGGGAGTATTTAGTTTAGTTCCATCCTGCATCATGCCGCTGGCCTGCTGCAGGCCATGGGGCAAAGCGTTTTTTGCTGAAGCACCCCAGACCACCTCAGTCGCCCCGATTAAACCGCTCAAAACCAGCAACAGATATGAGTAACCAAAATCCAGAGACAAGTGCAACATGAGCCCCAAAGTCCCCCCAAACGAGTCCAGAACCTCGCCGATTAATCCTTGCAATCTTTGTTTAAGAGGTCTAACAGTCTCTTTCGAATCTGCTTCCACCTCCACCCCTGGCAGCTCAATCCATGCACCCACCACTCCCTGTGTGTGTAAAAGCCATGCCCCACACATCTATAATAGAGTCGTAGAAAAGCACAGCACAGAAACAGGTCCGGCATACTGACCCATTTAAACTGCCTACATCCATCGACCTGCACTGGGACCGTAGCCCCCCATACCGCTACCATCCACGTGCCTATCCAAACTTCTAAACGTTGAAATTGAGCTTGCATGCATCACTTGTGCTGGCAGCTCGTTCCACACTCTCACCACCCTCTGAGTGAGGTATCTGCTCATGTCCCCCTTGAACTTTTCACCTTTCACCCTTAACCTATGACCTCTGGTTGTGGTCCCACCCAAGCTCAGTGGAAAGACCCTCTTTGCATTTACCCTATCTACACAATTGATAATTTTGCACACATCTATCAAATCATCAATAGCCTGTCCTATTCTGACAATGTTGATGTTGTGGCCAGGAACACTCACCAACCTCTAGTTGTAGACCCACTCAACCTCGGTGGAAAAAGCCTGCTTGTATTTACCCTATCTGTACTCCTCATAATTTTGTATACCTCTATCAAATCTCCTCTCAATCTTCTACATTCCAAGGAATAAAATCCTAACCTGTTCAATCTTTCCTTATAACTCAGGTCCTCCAGACCCGGCAACATCCTTGTAGATTTTCCCTGTGTTCTTTCAACCTTATTTACATATCTCCTGTAGGTCGGCGGCCAAAACTGTACACAATACTCCAAATTAGGCCTCATCAATGTCTTATACAACTTCAACATAACGTCCCATCTCCTGTACTCAGTACTTTGATTAGCGAAGGCCAATGGGCCAAAAGCTTTCTGTAATCTTTCTCCCACTCACCTTAAATTCATACCCTCTAGTCCTTGACATTTTTACCCCAGGAGAAAGATTCTGATCATCTACCTTATCTCTGCCTCATAATTTCATTAACACCTGTCAGGGATCCTGATTCATTTTTAAGTGCGTTACAGAGTAAACTTTACTCATTATGGGAGTCTGCTGATGCAAATTTATTTATTTATTGAGATACAGCATGGAATAGGCCCTTCCAGCCAATTGAGCCACACCACCCAGCAATCTCCCAATTTAATGCTCGTCCGACTGCAGGACAATCTAGAATGACTAATTAATTTTGGACTGCCGGAGGAAACCAGAGCACCCGGAGGAAGCCCATGCGGTCACGGGGAGAACGTACAAACTCCTTACAGGCAGCGACAGGAGTTGAACACGGATCACCTGTGCTGTAAAGTGTTGTGTTACACTATACTACGTGCTGTTGATTGGCTCAATGGCTCTAAAGTATCTCTTTGTATATAAGTGTTCTGGGGGTGAGATGAGTGAAGCTGGGAAGGACACTACAGAAAAATTACGCTTTCTCCCTTCATAAGAAAACTTAAAAATCCATCCCTAAAGCTTGATGTGCAGGCTGAGCTGGAGGTGAGGAAGGCAAATACAACGTTAGCATTCATTTGAGAGGACTAGAATATAAAAGCAAGGATGTAATGTTGAGGCTTTATAAAGCACTGACGAGGCCTCATTTGGAGCATTGTGAGCAGTTTTGGGCCCCTTATCTTAGAAAGGATGTACAGACATTGGAGAGGGTTCAAAGGAGGATCACAAGGATGATTCCGGGATTGAAATGCTTGTCAAACAGGGAACGTTGATGGCTCTGGATCCCTACTCACTGGAACTGAAGAAGAATGAGGGGAGATCTCATTGAAAACTATCAAATGTTGAAAGGCCTTGATAGAGTGGATGTGGAGAGGATGTTTCCTATGGTGGGGGGGCACAGTCTCAGAATAGAGGGGAATCCTTTTCGAATGGGGATGAGGAGAAATCTCGTTCACCAGAGAGCGGTGAATCTGTGGAATTCGTTTGCACAGGCCGCTGTGGAGGACAGGTCATTGAGTGTATTTAAGGTGGTGTTGATAGATTCTTGATTAATCAGGGCATGAAAGGTTACGGGGCGAAGGTAGGGAATGGGATTGAGAGGA
Source organism: Mobula birostris (assembly GCF_030028105.1). Classification (NCBI taxonomy): domain Eukaryota; kingdom Metazoa; phylum Chordata; class Chondrichthyes; order Myliobatiformes; family Myliobatidae; genus Mobula; species Mobula birostris. The sequence goes on from NC_092398.1 coordinate 3,775,879, forward strand.
AATTGGATCAGCCATGATAAAATGGAGAGCAGACTTGATGGGCCAGACAGCCTAATTCTGCTTCTACGTCTTATGGTCTTAAGACAAAAGAGCCACTGTGCTTGTATCAGTATCTGGATAACAACTGTCTGCCCTCTGGACAGTGAGAGTTGTTGCTGTGGAAACAAGATGCTGATTTGATTTGTGGTTTGTGGGAGGTTGGTTGTATTTCAACCGAAGGAGGGTGAGAGCTCCAGCGGGAGTAAAGAAGGAAAAAGCTAATGTGTAAAGCTAATCCAGCAGCGAAGGTACACCTTTCTGTTTGTGTGATCAATCCCAAGGCATATTGATTTTATCTACGCAGAACTGTGCGGTTTGAAATCTCAGAATGAAGGGAACCAACAAATAATCAGAATCAGAATGAGAGTCCGGTTTAACATCGCTGGCACACATCATGAAATTTGTTGTCTTGGGGCAGCACTACAATGCAATACAAAATAATAGGGGAAAACTGTGAATTACACTAAGTACATATATTAAATTAAATATGTAGTCCAATAAAAGCAGCGAGGTAGTGTTCATGGGTTCAATGTTCATTCAGAAATCGGATGGCAGAGGAGAAGAAGCTGTTCCTGAATCATTGAGTGTGTGTCTTCAGGCTTCTGTACCTCCGTCCTGATGGTAGCAATGAGAAGAGGGCATAACCTGGGTGATAAGGCTCCTTAATGATGGATGCCGCCTTTTTGAGGCATTGCTCCTTGAAGATGTCCTTGATGCTGGCTAGTGGCTAGTGCCTATGATGGAGCTGGCTAAGTTTACAACTCTCTGCAGTTTATTTCGATCCTGTGCAGTATTCCCCACCAACCCCCCCATTACCAGATGGCGATGCAGCCAGATAGAATGCTCTGCACAGTACATCGGTAGAAATTTGCGAGTGTCATTGGTGACATACAAAATCTCCAAAAACTCCTAATGAAATATAGCCGTTGTCATGCCTTCTTTGTAGCTGCATTGACAAGCTGGGCTGAGAATAGATCCTCAGAGATGTTGACTCCCAGGAACTTGAAATTGCTCGCTCTCTCTATTCTGATCCCTCTGTGGTGACTGGTGTGTGTATTAAGTACATGCATTATGTTCTGTGCTCTATTACCAGCTCATAATGTGGTGGAAGAACTCAGTGGGTCAAGCAGCCTCTATGGAGAGAGATGAACAATTGATGTTTTGGGTTAAGACCCTTTATTAGGACTGGAAAGTACGAAGGGAGATCATCATCATCATTATGCGCCCTGTCATATGACGTGGGCAATCATACCATGATTCAGACCATAAGACCATAAGATATAAGAACAGACCATTTGGCCCATTGAGTCTTCTCCACCATTTCATCATGACTGATCTATTTTCCCTCTCAGCCCCAATCTCCTGCCTTTTCCCTGTATCCCTTCATGCACTGACTAATCTCTGCCTTCACAGACTTGGCCTCCACAGCCACCTATGGCAAAGAATTCCACAGATTCACCACTCCCTGGCTAAAAAGGTTGCTTCTCATCTCCATTCTAAAAGGAGCCCCTCTATTCTGAGGCTGTGTCCTCTGGTCATAGACTCTCCCATAGGAAACATCCTCTCCACATCCACTCTGTCAAGGCCTTTCACTATTCAATAGATTTCAATGAGGTCACCCCTTTTTCTTTTAAATTCAAACACTAGAACCATCAAACACTCTTCATATGACAAGCCATTCAATCCTGGAATTATTTGAACCTCCTTTGAACCCCTTCCAGTGTCAGCACATCCTTTCTAAGATAAAGGGCCCAAAACTGCCCCCATTACCCCAAATGAGGCCTCACCAGTGCTTTACAAAGCTTCGACATTACATTCTTGCTTTTATATTCTAATCCTTGTGAAACGAATGCTAAAATCACTCTTGCCTTCCTCACTTCCTCAACCTGCAAATTAACCTTTGGGGAATCCTGCACAAAGACTCCCAAGTCCCTCTGTGCTTCAGAATTTTGAATTTTATTCTCCCTTTGGAACATAGTCTCCCCTTTTATTTCCCCCTACCGAAGTGCACGACCACACATTTCCTGACACTATTCCATCTGCCACTTCTGTGGCCTCTCTATTTCATCAAAACCACCTGCCCCTCCATCTATCTTCATATTATCCACAAACTTTGTAACAACATGTGACGAGACACTTTGACAAAAATGGTTGGGACCCAGGTGCTGGAGTATCCAAGGCTGAAATCAAGACACGGTATAAACCTGGAACGAGAAGTGAGCAAAAACAAAATGCTAGACGATATCTTATGATTGAGAACCGAACCTCAGTTCAGGTGCTCTTTAAATACTCTGCTTCTTCTTCTTCTTGTTTTACGGCAGTTGGCACCTAGCTTAATGGTGCATTACCGCCACCTTCTGCTCCGGAGTGTGCAATAGACTTACATTCCAAATTCCTTCACCCAATCACACATTTACCTAACCTACACTTTATCCTCCAATCTTTGGCCATCCTCTTTAAATACTCAATTCTTGGTACCCAGTACATGGTTGCCAATTAGTGGGACAGTCCTGAGCCCTTGAAGGGGCCACACCAGCTATCCATATTCTATATCCACATCCATATTCTGATTGGGTGTGTAACGTTACACAACGCCATCAATTCTGTCATCCAAGCCATTGACATATAATGTAGAATCAGAATTCAGAATCAGGTTTATTATCACTGACATGTGTCGCAAAATTTATGTTAGCAGCAGCAGTTCAATGCAATATATAATATAGAAGAAAAATAAATAAGTAAAAATAAATAAATCAATCAAAAATAGTATATGTATATTGAATAGATTAAAAATCATGCAAAAACGGAAGTAATATATATTTTAAAAGTGAGGTGGTGTTCATGGGTTCAATGTCCATTTAGGAATCAGACGGCAGAGGGGAAGAAACTGTTCCTGAATCGCTGAGTGTGTATCTTCAGGCTTCTGTATCTCCTACCTGATGGTAACAGTGAGAAAAGGACATGCCTTTGGTGCTGGAGGTCCTTAGTAATGGACACTGCCTTTCTGAGACACCGCTCCTTGAAGATGTCCTGGGTACTTTGTAAGCTAGTACCCAAGATGGAGCTGACTAGATTTACAACCCTCCGCAGCTTCTTTCGGTCCTGTGCAGTAGCCCCTCCATACCAAACAGTGATGCAGCCTTTCAGAATGCTGTCCATGGTACATCTATAGAAGCTTCCGAGTGTTTTTGTTGTAATACAAATCTCTTCAAACTCGTAATGAAGTATAGTCACTGTCTTGCCTTCTTTATAGCTGCATTGATAAGTTGGGACCAGGTTAGACCCTCAGAGATCTTCTAAAATTTTATTTCTAGAAAATTTTTTAACCCCGAACCCTTGAGTCAGTGTTGGAATTATGTAAATCATAGCTTAAAAAACATCAAATTAACAATAAAATAAAAACAAAAATGGCAGAAATAAATGCAAACACGAGGATATCTGCAGATGCTGGAATTTCAAGCAACACACACAAAAAATACTGGTGAACGCAGCAGGCCAGGCAGCATCTATAGGAAGAGGTACAGTTGACCTCTCGTCCCATGATCCTCTCCCTTTCTCTAGCCTCGTATCCCTTTTGCCAATCAACTGTCCAGCCCTTGGCTCCATCCCTCCTCCTCCTGTCTTCTCCTATCATTTCGGATCTCCCCCTCCCCCTCCCACTTTCAAATCTCTTACTCTCTTCTTTCAGTTAGTCCTGACAAAGGGTCTCGGCCAGAATCGTCGACTGTACCTCTTCCTCTAGATGCTGCCTGGCCTGCTGCGTTCACCAGCATTTTTTGTGTGTGATGGCAGAAATAAATACCAATATAATAACCATGTGTGTCTATTCAGACCTCTAATAACAGAAAAGGCTGCCATTCAGCAATATGCTTCACCACACATTCACCACTATTCCCCCCCCAGGAAACCTAAATATTTGCCCCATTTTTGTGTATAGATGTCCAATCTATCAAATTGTTTGTAAGACGTGCATTCAAAAGCTGCAACTTGGCTATTTCTGTGACCCACTCCTGAAATGATGGTCCCCCAAGTTCCTCCGACCTTTAAGTATAACTTGTCTTCCTACCATTATACTTGACTGGGTCCAATTTTGAGAGTGTTTATCCTCAAGTAACCCAAGTGTGTCTCCTAAGACAAAAAATCTGGGGCAGAAAGGGAGTTGAATACCTGAAACTTCACCAATTTACTTATGTATCGTAATCCAAAACTCTTGAATTCTAGGACAGGACCAGAGCACATGCACTGAGTCCCCTTTATCCGGCCCCCAGCGCCAGCATTCAGGGGTGGTTTTCAGCCCTAATCTATGTAACCTTGCTGGAGTCCAATAGAAACGGTGCAGGATCTTAAACTGAATAAGGCGATCGTCAGAGATCTTGACACCCAGGAACTTGACACTGCTCACTCTCTCCACTTCTGATCCCTCTATGAGGATTGGTATGTAAATAGAAGTGGTCCCAACATAGACCCCTGTAGAACAGCACTAGTCACCGGCAGCCAATCAGAAAAGGCTCCCTGTATTCCCACTCTTTGCCTCCTGCCAATCAGCCACTGCTTTATCCATGCTAGTATCTTTCCTGTAATACAATGGGATCATAGCTTGTTAAGCAGCCTCATGTGTGGCGCCTTGTCAAAGGCCTTCTGAATATCCAAGTTCACACTATCAACTGATTCTCCTCTGTCTATCCTGCTTGTTATTTCTTCAAAGAATTCCAACAGGTTTGTCAGGCAAGATTTTCCCTTGACGAAACCATGCTGACTATGGGCTATTTTATTATTTGCCTCCAAGTACCACAAAACCACATCCTTAACATTCGACTCCATCCTTATCAACCAACGTCTTCCTAGCCATTGAGGTCAGACAAACTGGCCTATAACTTCCTTTCTTCTGCCTCTCTCCCTTCTTGAAGAGTGATTATTCTTGGCAAAATTTTCTACAGAAGTGGTTTTCCATTGCCTTCTTCTGGGCAGTGACCTTACAAGATGAGAGACCCTCAGCCATTATCAATACTCTTCAGAGATTGTCTGCCTGGTGTCGGTGGTCCCATAACCAGGACTCGTGATGTGCACCAGCTGCTCGTACGACCATCCACCACCTGCTCCCATGTGACCCTGATCGGCAGGCGCTACACCTTGCCCAAGGGTGATCTGCTGGCTAGCAGAGGGAAGGAGCACCTTATACCTGCTTTGGTAGGGATGTACCTCCACTCTGCCACCCATAACAAGGTAATAGCACTCTTAATACGATGGAGTAATATGAATTCTTCATACATATCTTGTTCTGACTCACGGACCTTTGTTGAGAAAGACTTGACAAAAAAAGGTTAACATTATTTGTCACATGTATATCAAAACATACAGTGAAATGATGTGTCACATCAGTTCAGAAAGGATTGTGCTGGGCACCCACAAGTGTCGCCACACTTCTGGCGCCAGCGTTGCATGCCCACAACTCACTTGCCCTAACCCGTACGCCTTTGGAAGGCTGGAGAAAACCAGAGCACCCGGAAGAAGCCCAGGCGGTCGCAGGAAGCACGACAAGTGCCTGCGAACTCGTGCAGGCGCCACGGTAGTGCGGTGGCTAGCGCGACGCCATTACAGCGCGGGGCATCGGAGTTTGGAGTTCAATTCCGACGCCATCCGTGGGAGGTTTGCATGTCCCTCTTGTGACCATGTGGGTTTTATTCCTGGAGGATGCTCCGATTTCCTCCCACGGTTCAAAGGCGTACAAATTAGTAGGTTAATTGGTCATTGTAAGTTGTCCTGTGATTAGGCTACGGTTAAATTGGTGGGTTGCTGGGCAGCGCGGCTCACTGGGCTGGAAGAGCTGTATCATTAAATACATAAAACAATTAAATAAACCACTTGGCCCCCATAAAAGTAAGTTCTCCAACAAATCCTTAGTTTACTTCAAATTTATCCCTTTGCTCTCATCAGCTTTTGAAGTTCTGGGGAGCATGAGCGTAGCCTTTCGTTCCGTATGTGACCACAACCTCAAGCAAGCTAAAGCAGTTTGTAAATCAGAATAGCTGAGTATAATGTTGTGGTAATGTGGCATCATGGTTAGATCACTCATCTGTTAATCCCAGTACCTGCATTAATGCAAGCACACATGTTCCAACCTTCCCATGGCAGCTGGGGAATTAACAGAGCTAATTAAATACATTTTTAATTTTGTTTTATTTACAGATACAGCTTGGCAACAGGCTCTTCTGGGCCGACAGACCACGCTGCCCAATTACATCCATGTGACCAATTAACCTGCTACCCGTGTATCTTTGGAATGTGGGAGGAAACTGGAAACGCACGCCGTCACGGGGAGAACGTAGAAAACTCCTCGCAGATAGCGGCGGGAATTGAACCCCGGTCGCTGGCGCTAACCGCTAGGCTACTGTGTTGCTCCAAGTTCGTGGAGGGATACAACCCAGAAATGGGGAAGCCGAGGGCAAATAAAGCTAAAGGTGAGTTTTATTTGTCGGACATAGATCGAAACTTCGTTTGCATCAACAACCGATACAGATACTGTCCGAGGATGTTCTGGCACAAGTGTCGGCATGTTTCTAACAACAACATAGCTTGCCTACAACTTAGTAATTCTAACCCGTACATCTTTGGACTGTGGGAGGAAACCAGAGCACCCTGAGGAAACCCACATGGTCATGGGGAGAACGTACAAACTCCTGACAGGCAGCAGTGGGAATTGAACCCAGGATCATTGGCACTATATTAGCCGCTCTATCTGGAATAAGAAGCTACTATCAGCAATGGTGCCCATAAAACTACAGGATTGACATCTAAAAAGGGAAAGATGGAGTATAATGATTCTACCGTCTGCTTGTGGCTCTCTCCCACAGAAATAAAACTGGTAATTCAATGACCAGCACGCCCCTCATTCTTCCAAAGTCACAACACACTGCAGGACACCAATTACCCAGGAACAGATTTTCAAAAAATGTAAATGCAGAGAAGTATTATAATCTAATATTCAATCAGAGGAAAATCCCTCTCCACCAAGTGAGGCCTGTGTGCACAGTGTAACACTGCCAAGATCCACAGAGATAATCTAAACATTTCTGTGTAAGATAGGGTTTGGTTAAGGTTCGAGGATCAAGGTATATTTATTATCAAAGGTTGTATGCCACCTGAGGTTCATCTTCTCCAGACAACCATGAAGCAAAGAGAAACATCAAACACCCCACACACAAAAAAAACAACAAATCGTGCAAATGACAGAAGGAATATGAACCCCCTCCTACAAGAAAACCCCTAACAAATCATTATATGTGTTCAATTTAGATTGGGTCACTCAGTGATGTTTTCACAGGCAGTCGAGCCAAGATTTGCAGATTATGCAATCCTGTTACTGACATATTTCTGAGCCAAACATCGTTTCTTTGTTCTAGATGTGAATGCATACGGTACTGTGCAAAAGTCTTAAGCACCCTAGATATTTTAGATACTTTCAGAGGGTATGACCTCCACAGAGACCTGACCTCAACATCATCGAGGCTGTCTGGGATTTCCTGTAGAGGCAGGAGCCAGAGAGACAGCCAGCATCTGCGGAAGAACTGTGGTAACTGTGGCAGAGAGTTGTAAACTTAGCCAGCTCTATCATAGGCACCAGACTCCGTAGCATCCAGTGCATCTTCAGTGAGAGATGCTTCAAAAAGGTGGTGTCCAACATTAAGGACCCTCATCACCCAGGACATGCCCTCTTCTCATCACTACCATCAGGGAGGAGGTACAGGAGCCTGAAGACCCCTCTTCTCATCACTACCATCAGGGAGGAGGTACAGGAGCCTGAAGACCCCTCTTCTCATTGCTACCATCAGGGAGGAGGTACAGGAGCCTGAAGACCCCTCTTCTCATCACTACCATCAGGGAGGAGGTACAGGAGCCTGAAGACCCCTCTTCTCATCACTACCATCAGGGAGGAGGTACAGGAGCCTGAAGACCCCTCTTCTCATCACTACCATCAGGGAGGAGGTACAGGAGCCTGAAGACACACACTCAATGATTCAGGAACAGCTTCTTCCCCTCTGCCATCTGATTTCTGAATGGGCATTGAACCCATGAACACTACCTCACTACTTTTTTCATTTCTCGTTTTGCATTATTTATTTAATTTAACGATTCTGTATATATAGTTAATATCATATATATATATGGAATGTACAGTTTTTTCCTATTATATGTATTGCATTGAACTGCTGCTGCAAAGTTAACAACTTTCGCGACATGTGCCAGTGATATTAAACCTGATTCGGATTCTGAAGTTCTCTAAGATGCTTGGAACAGCCCACCAGCCGATTCTTTTATAAAACTGCACACAGTGCACCTCGGAGAAGTGACGGTAAAGTGTGGTCACACCAAGTATTGATTTGATTTAATTATTTACTGCTTACTGCTGTTTATTATAAATTTGTTTTGACATTTGGTAACATTTAGAAATCCTCACCAGGCTCTCTTCTCGCTTCTGCCATCAGATCGAAGGTACAGGAGCCTCAGGAATCACACCATCAGGTTCAAGAACAATTACTACCCCTCAACCATCAGGCTCCTGAACAAAAGGGGATAACTACACTCACTTGCCCATCCATTGAGATGTTCCCACAGCCAATGATCTCACTTTAAGGACTCTTTATCGCATTATCACATGTTCTCGTTATTTATTGCTATTTATTTATATTTGCATTTGCACAATTTGTTGTCTTCTGCACTCTGGTTGATCTTTCATTGATCCTGTTTACAGTTACTATTCTATAGATTTGCTGAGTATGCCTGCAGGAAAATTATTTTCGGGGTTGTATATGGTGACATTTAAGTACTTTGATAATAAAATTTACTTTGAACTTTGAGCCTTTCATTTCATTATTTTTGAAAGTGTCTTCACCTTACAGAATTTTTTAATATCTGTATTCCTTTTGCCACTCCAGCTCTTAGCTTCATCCCTCCCCCTCCTGTCTTCTCCTATCGTTTCGGATCTCCCCCTCTCCCTCCCACTTTCAAATCTCTTACTATCTCTTCTTTCAGTTAGCCCTGACAAAGGGTCTTGGCCCGAAATGTCGGCTGTACCTCTTCCTGTAGATGCTGCCTGGCCTGCTGTGTTCACCAGCATTTTGTGTGTGCTGCTAGAATTTTTTATTATATATGCCTAAGACTTTTGCACAGCATGGTTTTCCATTCATAACTTAACTTTTCCCTTAATCTGACTCTGTACCTCGTACACATGGGGATGAGGTTCCTCTTTCAGTGGCTGGCCTTCCTATCTACCAGGGTAGGTCTTACCCAGTGAACGGTAGGACACTGAGGAGCGTGGTAGAACAAAGGGATGGGGGAATACAGGTCCATAATTCACTGAAAGTGGCTTCGCAGGTTGATAGGGTCGTAAAGAAAGCCTTTGGCCCAATGACCTTCATAAATCAAAGTACTGAGTACAGGTGATGGGATGTTCTGCTGAAGTTGTATAAGACATTGGAGAGGCCTAATTTAGAATATTGTGTGCCGTTTTGGCCTCCTATCTACAGGAAAGATGTAAATAAGGGTGAAAGGGTGCAGAGAAGATTCACAAGAATATTGTCGGGACTGGAGGATCTGAGTTCTAAGGAAAGATTAAAGAGTTTAGGACTTTAATCCTTAGAACGTAAAAGATTGAGGGGAGATTTGTTCGAGGTATACACAATTATGAGGGGTATAGACTGGGTAAATGCAAGCAGGCTTTTTCACAGAGGTTTGGTGGGACTACAACTAGAGGTCATGGGTTAAGGGTGAAAGGTGAAAAGTTTTATGGGAATATGAGTGGAGATTTCTTCATTGAGAAGATCGTGAGAGTGTGGAATGAGCTGCCAACGCAATGCTGCATGTAAGCTCAATTTCAATGTTTAAGAGAAGTTTGGATAGGTACATGGGTGGTAAGGGTATGGAAGACTATGGTCCTGGTGCTGGTTGATGGGGTAGGCAGTTTAGCTATATACATGTATACCATCAAACGAGACAAATTTCTCCACACCAGTGTGTAAAGCACAATAGTACACTTAACAGACATGTAACACACAATAACTTAGAAAAGTAAGGATTAAATCTGCAGGTGAATTGCACATACATAAGGAAAATAAAGTGCATAAATTAAATATTGTAAGTTGTAAGGTACAGAACAGATTAACCAATGACACTTCAAATGCGATGTGGCAGGGAGTTCAGAATCCTAATGGCCTGAGGGAAGATACTGTTTCCCATCCTGACCGTTCTTGTCTTTATGCATCAGAGTCTCCTGCCTGATGGTAGAAAGTCAAAGAAGATGCTGGATGGATGGGTGGGATCCTTGATAATACTCAGGGCCCTGGGTACGTAGCACTCCTGATAAATGTCCCTGATGGATGGGAGGGAGGCCCCTATGATCCTCTCGGCCGTTCTCACAGTCCTTTGTAGGGACTTCCGGTCCGATGCTCAGCTGCTCCCACACCAGATGGAGATGCAGCTTGTCAGGATGCTCTCAATGGTGCGCCTGTAACAGTCAGTTAAGATGAAGGTGGTGGGGAGGAAGCCTCGCTTACCTCAGACTCCTCAGGAAGTGGAGGCGCCGCTGTGCCTTCTGATTCAGGAGGGTGATATTGAGGTTTCAGGTGTGGTCATCTGTGATGTGAACTCCCCGGAACTTGGTGCACTTAACTCTCTATGGAGGAGCCACGTATTCTCAGAAGTCCTGAAGCCCACTGTGATTTTCTTGGTCATATATACTGTTCAGGAGAAAGAAAAAATGGTATAATTGGGAGGTTCTTTCTGAAAATATATCATGGTTTTCTTCCAGATGATACACATGCCTTACATTAGTAACAGATGGGAACAATTAAAATTAAACTAGTTATATAAATGCTGAAATTTTGATGATTAAAACCACTTGAACTTTCCTTACATTTACAATCTGAATCCCATGATGAGGTAATCACCCCGTTACACACGTGGATCATCCGTTACTGAAGTTTCTCAGTGTCACCAGAGAACAAAGGAGTCAGAGGTGCTCCAGCAGAAGAAGACAGAGGATTAGAATTTTATGTAAATAGCAGATCTGTAAGAGTAGTAGCCAAATATTTGTCAAAACCTATCAGCTGAAAGTGATCATTATGGTGAATAAGTTGTGCATAGGGTGTTTATTGCTTGTTCTGCTTGAATGATGAAATGATGTTGATTGAAAATTCAATGTCATAGTGTATGAATCAGAATAAGAATCAGGGTCAATATCACCAGCAAATGTCATTGTCTTTGCAGGAGCAGTACATGAAAATAGAGAAAAAACTGTGAATTACGGTAGGTATCAGTTAGAAGCTCTCCACAGCACATCTATAGAAGCTTACAAGTGGTTTTGGTGACATACCAAAACTCCTAATGAAATCTAGCCACTGCCGTGCTTTCTTTATAGCTGCTTCAATATATTGGGACCAGGTTAGATCCTCAGAGATACTGACACCCAGGAACTTGAAATTGTTCATTCTTTTTGCTTCTGATCCCTCTGTGAGGATTGGTGTGTGTTCCCTCCTTTTCTGAAGTCCACAATCAGTTCTTTGCTCTCCCTGATGTTGAATGCGAGGTTGTTGCTGTGACTCCAGTACCTTGCTCCTGTACACCTTCTCTCACCATTTGAAATTCTGTGTCATCGGCAAATTTACAGATGGCATTTGATCTGTGCCTAGCCACACAGTCATGGGTGTAGAGAGAGTAGACCAGTGGGCTAAGCACACACCCCTGAGGTACCATAGTGTTGACTATCAGTGTGTGAATTCTTTGTGATTTATTTACTGAATGACGGGAGCCTGGATACTGTGACTATGCAAACTGTCCTTTCAGACACAGCTGAGCCTCTCCGAAAGTTGCTCAAAAGCTGGTAAGGCTAATGACTAACACAAGAGATTCTGCAGATCCAGAGTAACACACACAAAATGCCTGCAGGACAATTGAAGGGAAGGAGCGGTCAATGTTTCGGGCCGAGATCCTTCAACAGAACTGTTTGACTGTTTATTCCTCTCCATAGATGAGATTGCATCTACTGAAGACCTGTTGTGGGGGTAGGGTGAATCGCAATAGGTCTAGATCCTTGCTCAGGCAGGAATTACTTCTGGGTGTCAATATCTCTGAGAATCCATCCAGAAATGTTCTCATGAACCCTGTGGGCCTCTACAGCTTGTTGTGAAGTGTTGGGTTACAGGGGAACATATACCAGTCCTCATCGAGGGATCAGAAGTGGAGAGAGTGAGCAATTTCAAGTTTCTGGGTGTCAATATCTCTGAGGATCTAACCTGGACCCAACATATCGGTGTAGCTGCAAAGACGGCACAACAGAGGCTATATTTCATTAGGAGTTTGAGGAGGTTTGGTATGTCACCAAAGAGACTCGCAAATTTCTATAGATGTACTGTGGAGAGCATTCTAACTGGCTGCATCACCGTCTGGTATGGGGGGGGGGCTACTACACAGGATCGGAGTAAGCTGCAGAGAGTTGTAAACTCAGTCAGCTCCATCACTGGCACCAGCCTTCATAGTATCCAGGACACCTTCAAGGAGCGATGCCTCACAAAGGGTAGCATCCATCATTAAGGACCCCCATCTCTCAGGACATGCCCTCTTCTCATTACTACCATCAGGGAGGAGGTACAGGAGCCTGAAGACACACACTCAACGATTCAGGAACAGCTTCTTCCCCTCTGCCATCCAGTTTCTGATTGAACCCATGAACACTACCTCACTACTTTTTTATCTCTATTTTTGCACTACTTATTTAATTTAACACACACATATATATATACCGTATTTCACATTCTTCCTATTATTTTGTATTGCATTGTACTGCTGCCTCAAAGACAACAGATTTCACGACATATGCCAGTGATATTAAACTTGATTCTGGCTCTGATTAATTCTTGCCATGAGGAACATCTTCATGAAGCACTTCATCACATTAGATGTGAGTGCTACCAGGTAGCAGTTACTGAGGCAGCTCAGCATAATCTTCTTCATTTATCCTTTAGCCGTTGTTGGTCTGGAGAAAGGCTTCCCGACCTTTTCCATGCCATAGACCAATTCCATTCAGCAAGTGATCTATGGACCCCAGGATGGGAACTCCTGGAGTAGAGAATTCCCAGAATCGGGAACAGGTTTATATATATGTGATGAAATTTATTGGTTTGTGGTATCAGGACAGTGCAAGGCATAAATTCCTAGAATTTACAATAAGAAATATTCAAATTATTAAGAAGTAAGAAATAACAAGTATTGCAAAAAGAGTGTAAAATAGTGACGTAGTGTTTATGGGTTCACAGACCATTCAGGAATCTGAGGGCGGAGGGGAAAGAGCTGTTCCTAAAATGCTGAGTGATTTAAGGCTCCTGTACCTCCTCTCTGATGGTAGTGTAGGGCAATGTAACAGGGACAACTACCCATAATTCACAACTACTGACTTTGAGCTGGGGTTTCACTTTAAAAGGCTGGTCAGATGTAACAACGTTATTATGTAAAAGGTTTTTAGTGTGCTTTTGTGTTTAGGTTTTGGAGTTCAATAAAACTATGTTGTGGGTTTCATTAAATATAAGCCCCCTCACTTCCTTTTATTTGTGAAAACCTACACTGGTGACCCCAGTGCTCTAGGGCAATTCCAGAGTTATTGAACATGTCGGCCAACGCAGTCGCTTGGAAATTGTCGAAGTTTTGGGAGCAATATGCCGTTGCTTGGTTTGTACAAGCAGAGGCCCAGCTCACTCTGTGAGAGATCGCCACTGACGACACCAAATTTTACTACGTGGTAGCCTCGCTCAGCAGTTCCACGGCTGTGAGAAGGGTGAGTCTGGTTAACACCCGGCTGAGCACGATAAATACCGATTGCTGGAAAATCACCTTTTGCAGACTTTTGGACTATCTGAGTCTGAGCATGCCAAACAGTTGTTCTCCTTGTCCGGCCTCAGCGATGCTAAGCCATCAGAGCTAATAAACCACATGCTGTCTACGTTGGGCAATCACCATCCTTGTTTTACTTTTGAAGAACTCTTCTTGCAGCAAGTGCCTGATCAAGTTTGCATAGCCCTCACTAATACACTCGTGAATAACTACAGGGAACTTGCTAACATGGCTGATAATCTACACTCAGCTAGGCAGCGGTACATCGTTCCTTCTCCTTTCTCTACCTTAGAAAGTCCGGTCAGCAAGGCCCCAACATAAGGACAACTGTGGCTACGAAACAGATTACGCTGGGCCTGTGCCTTACCACGCTTATTTTAGTATGAAGTCCAGGAAGTGCTGACCGCCTTGCAGCTTCGACAGTGCCAGTGCATCGGGACCTCAGAGGCCTGTGATCACCATGGGTTCCAACTGCCTGGACCGTCCGCTCTTCATTACGGACACCCTTTCAGGGCAACGTTTCCTATGTGGCATAGGCGCTCGAGTGAGTGTGCTGCCAGCATCGCCTATCAGAGGCAAAGAGCGACAAAACCTCGCTGGAGGCTGCTAACGATAGAAATATTCAGATACTCGGGACACGACGGGTGACGCTGTGCTTCAGTGGGAGACTTTGTCCTGGCTAAAGTGGCTAGATCTCGCTGCTCAGTGCAGATTCCCTGTGTGCCCAAGGACTGGTTAATTGATCTTAAGAGCTGCCGGCTTGTGGATGTCAAGAACTTTGGGTCGTTACCCTGTGGTTAGGTTATGGTTACGGATCCCACGTCCCTCCTGGGTCGTAGGGGTGCTGTACAGATGAGCGCTGTACCGGTTGTGGACGAGTGCCCGGCTTGCGGCAATGCTCTCTCCAGTCCACTCTGCAACGTTGCCTGCCCGTTTCTTCCTCAGTCTGCCCCGTTTGATGTTCCTCGGCCCCATTCCCTGAAGAGTGGTCTTTGAGAGGCCACTTGATCTTGCCCTGTGGCCACACCATCTCAATTTCCTCCTCTTTACTTTGGACAGTAGACCTTCGTGGTGTCTCACGTGCTGGGTGGAGGCTCTTCGTATTTCATCGTTTGAGACGTGGTCCGTACAGGAGATGCCGAAGATCCTTCTGAAGCATCTCATTTCTACTGCCTGGGTCTTCTTTCGTTGAATGAGGAGAAGATGGCGGCACGACGGCAGTGCTCGTGGCCACTCCAGTAATGAATATCTGTTATCTGTCAAGTAGGGACCGTGCACAATTCTGATTTGATGGAGACAGACATGAGAGTATGAAGGAACATCTGGAAAACTTCTGAAATGCCCGTTTCGCTGCCGCTGCTACTGTGTGGTAACCGGAATCTCCGGAGCTGAAGGCCCCGAATCCTCAGCTTTGCTTGTTTCAGTGGCCGGAGCGAGGTCGAAGGCGCTCGGCAGAGGATGGCGCTTGGGAGGCTGAATCAGAGGGCTGGTCGGAGGCTCGAAATTTTCGGACGGATGGACTCAGTGTCAGCTGCTTCCAAGGCATCGTCAAGTTGACGGTGCCTTGAGGTTTATGGCAGGGAGTTTCTCCCTTTTGTCGCTGCTATCGGGGACTGGGGAGCCGATCGACTCGGGGACTTTTGAGACTTTTTTTTACCATGCCCATGGTTTGTTCTTCATCAAATTATGGTATTGCTTTGCACTGCTGTAACTATATGTTATAATTATGTGGTTCTGTCAGTGTTAGTCTTTGATTTGTTCTGTTTTCTGTGATATCACTCTGGAGGAACATTGTATCATTTCTTAATGCACGTATGCATTTCTAAATGACAATAAAAGAGGACTGAGTGTTCTCATAATCTAAAAGAAAAGTTCTGCTCTCAAAGTCCATGATTCGCATGCATACAAGAAGATAGAGGGCACAAGTGCATGCAGGAGTTCCAACTTGCATCTGAGAGCGATGTTTTTGTCTCTCTAGATTGGTTTTAGTTTAGCCAGTGTTGCTGTTGTTTGGGCTGTCCTTGCAAGGACATCAGGCTTTCATCCTTCTTGGCTGATGATGACGCCAAGACATTTGAACCACTTGTCAGTCTCTAGTTCTTGTCCACTGACTGTGACTTTTGTTGTGATTGGCTCCTCATTGTTTCCCATCGGCTTGGTTTTCTCTGCACTCATCTCCATGCCATATCTGGTAGATTTATTGTCCAGACAGTTCACAAGGCAGGCCAATTCACCCTAGCTCCCTGCCAGCCCATCAATATCATCAGTGAACCTGAGGGTTATCTTCTGTCCTCCTATGCTGACTGTGCCAGTATGGTCTTCCAGGGTGTCTGTCATTATTTGCTCCAAGAAAACGTTGAACAGCATTCCCCACAACGACGCTGTCAGACACATGCACCACCGCAAGGGAGTTTACTCGGCAGCTGGGGATTCCCAAACCTCACAAAGCCCACATTCTCCACTACAATCACCAAACATGGGGTCGAGCACCACATTCCTACAACTGGCCCTCCCAGTCCTGCCCGCACACGTAGACTGCACCCAGAAAAGATGGGTTTGTCAACATGGAAAGTCTTGGTGTTGTACACCTGTTGAACAGCCCCTGGACTTCACCCCTCTATATGGTCCCCAAGTCCAAAGGTGGTTGTCACCCATGTGGTGGCTACCGATGCCTTAACGAGGTCACCGCCCCCGATCGTTACCCAGTCCCACGTATCCAAGATTTCTCGGCATGTTTAGCTAGAAAGTTAATTTTTTCCCAAGTTGATCTAGTTAGGGGCTACCATCAGGTTCCTGTGTGCTCGGAAGACGTTCTCAAAACAGCAGTGATACCTCATTTGGCCTTTTTGAGTTTCTGCGCTTGCTGTTTGGACTGAAAAAATGCAGCACTGACTTTCCAACGGCTGATGGACTCGGAATTAAACGACTTAGATTTTCTTTTTGTTTACCTGACTGACGCACTTGTCGCCAGTGCATCCAAATCCAAGCACGCATTGTATCTCCACACACTTTGAGCCCTTAAGCCAACAAGGGTTGATTATTAACCCTGCTGAGTGCCAGCTTGGGTTGTCAACCATTGACTTTTTTGGCCATCGCATCTCCGCAGAAGGTGCGAAACCCCTCCCATTGAAAATAGCCGCTATTATGGATTTCCCACTGCCCCATACTACTAAAAAAAACAACTGGAGTTTTCAGAACGTAAACATGAGGAAATCTGCAAATTTCTAACACTGTTTCATTCCTAGGCTTGTGCTTCCCCTGTATCGTGAGCATAAAGGCAAAAACCCCTAATCAAGTGCTTGACTGGTCAGTGGACATGACCAGGGCACTTGATGCTATCAAATGAGCTCGTTCGAATGCAATGCTTCTGGCGCACCCACTCCCCAACCATCACTACTGACACCGCAGACTATGCAGTGGGTGCTGTGGTTGGAGGCAGTCGCCATTTCACAGCGGTTCGTAGACCACAAACTCCTCGTGCACGCGATGGTCAAAATTTCAGACCCTTGGTCTTCATGGCAGCAATGCCACCAGGCCCATATGTCAGAGTTTACAACTGATATATAACATATCGGGGGGGGGGGTGGAATAATGCTGTGGCCAATTGCCTCTCACGGCCAGCCGTTGAGGCAGTTTAGATGGCGGTTAACTGTGCCGGCATGGCAGATGACCAAGTTACTGATCCAGAGGTCCAGGCTTACTGAACAGCAGTTGGTTCACATAAAGTTGAGCGAAGCTGGGGTTTCCCTCCTGTTCGATGTCTCACCCTGTCGCCCTCACTCCATCGTGCCCACAAACTGGAGACGGACTATTCTCAACTCCTCACATGGGTTCTCGCGTCTGGGCCGGAAGGCCTCAGAGAAACTGGTTGCACTAAAGTTTGTTTGGCATGGCTTCAGAAAGGGTGTGCATGATTGGATTGCAGCCTGCGTGGAGTGCCAGCAGGCAAAAATAATCCGTCATGTTCAGGCACCACTGGCACCTTTTGAGGTCCCTGAGCGATGGTTTGACCATGTCAATGTGGACCTTGTTGGTCCTCTTCCCCCCACCCCCACCGCCGGTGGTTTTGTACACCTTCTTACCATGGTGGACCATACCACTAGGTGGCCAGAGGTTGTCCCTCTAGGATTGGCTGCAGATGTAGTTCAGGCGTTCATCAGCACCTGGGTTGCTGGGTTGGCACCCCATCTGATAGTTCCTCTGACCACGGTCCCCAACTCATTTTAGATCTCTGGGCTGCGATGGCTCAGAACCTTGGTGTTAAGCTACATCGCATCACAGCGTATCACCCACAGTCCCATGGCCTATGCGAGCGGTTTCATTAAGTCTGCTTTAAGGGCTTCCCTGATGAATGAGTGTTGGCATGATCATCTCCCATGGGTCCTGCTGGAGCTCGGAACTGCTCCAAAATAGGGCCTGTGGTCGTCCTCGGCTGAGTTGGTACACAGTGCTAGGTGACTTCATTCTTGACACCACGACCGCCTGGTCAGTCTCTCACAGCGTTCCACCGTCCTCAGGAAATTCAATTCCCTTTCACCTATTCCCACCTCCCATCACGGCACACAGCAGCCTTGGGTTCCTGTTGACCTACATTCTACCTTGTTTGTTTTTGTCTGCTGTGATGCACACCGACATCCCCTTAGGCCCGTTTTTGGAATGGGGAGAAATGACTTCTATTGTAGATAAGCGGGGTAAATCTTGAACTTATTTTGATAGAACACTTTAAGCTGGCCCACCAAGATTTGGATGATTCCGCTGCTATGCATCATAATCACGCATCATAACATGACCATGAGTGTGCCAACACACCTCTGGATGAGCCAAAGGCACCTGTGGTTCCTCCACCCATAAAACACAGGACACAAGCCCGGGGAGGGGGGGTGTCTCGTCCGAGCTGCGGACAAGCTCACAATGCTGGTTTTAGTGAATTCTGGGGCGGGGGGCTGTGTAGAGTAATGCAATTGGGAGAGATGTACCTAATTCAGAGCCACAGACGTTGAGTTGGGGTTTCGCTTTAAGAGGCTGGTCTGACATTATGGCGAAATTATGTAAAGTTTTTTAGCTAACTTTTGGGTTTAGGTTTTGGAGTCCAGTAAAATGTGTTGCGGGTTTCAGTAAACAAAAAAAAACTCATTTTGTTTTATTTGCAAAAACCTATGGTAGCAATGAGAAGAAGACCCAGATGATCAGGGTCCTTAATGATGATGTCTGGCTCCTGAAGATATCCTCGAATGTGGGAAGGCTTGTACCCTGGACGAGGCTGTGGGAGTCTACAATCTCCTTCTGCGTTCTCCATTCCTGCGCAATGGAGCCCCAGTATCAGACCATGATGCGACTAGTCAGAACGTTCTCCACAGTACATCTGTAGAAAGTTGCGAGTGTTTTTGGTGGCGTACCATATCTCCCCAAACTCCCAACTGACCTGCTTTCTTCGTGATTCTGTTAACATGATTTAAGCACCAGGCTGCATTGGAAAGGTTGGATATGGGCCAAATCCTGGCAGTGGGGTCCAGGTCCGAGGGTGAGGAATGCCCGAAGGTCAGGGTGTCGTGGACCGGAGGTGAGGAATGGGTTGGTTCTACCTGGTTCTGCTCAGTTCTGCTCATTGCTCCGCAACATTTACTCAGCTCTGCGATGAACTGAGGCACTGAGGCTGTGGTCTGCTCCCGCTGCAGTGATGCCTGGCTTCGCGGCTGTGGTTTCACAACATTTACTCAGCTCTGCAGTGAACTGGGGCTGTGGTCTGCTCCCGCTGCAGTGATGCCTGGCTTCGCGGCTGTGGTTTCACAACATTTACTCAGCTCTGCAGTGAACTGGGGCTGTGGTCTGCTCCCGCTGCAGTGATGCCTGGCTTCGCGGCTGTGGTTTCACAACATTTACTCAGCTCTGCAGTGAACTGGGGCTGAGGTCTGCTCCCGCTGCAGTGATGCCTGGCTTCGCGGCTGTGGTTTCACAACATTTACTCAGCTCTGCAGTGAACTGGGGCTGTGGTCTGCTCCCGCTGCAGTGATGCCTGGCTTCGCGGCTGTGGTTTCACAACATTTACTCAGCTCTGCAGTGAACTGGGGCTGTGGTCTGCTCCCGCTGCAGTGATGCCTGGCTTCGCGGCTGTGGTTTCACAACATTTACTCAGCTCTGCAGTGAACTGGGGCTGTGGTCTGCTCCCGCTGCAGTGATGCCTGGCTTCGCGGCTGTGGTTTCACAACATTTACTCAGCTCTGCAGTGAACTGGGGCTGTGGTCTGCTCCCGCTGCAGTGATGCCTGGCTTCGCGGCTGTGGTTTCACAACATTTACTCAGCTCTGCAGTGAACTGGGGCTGTGGTCTGCTCCCGCTGCAGTGATGCCTGGCTTCGCGGCTGTGGTTTCACAACATTTACTCAGCTCTGCAGTGAACTGGGGCTGTGGTCTGCTCCCGCTGCAGTGATGCCTGGCTTCGCGGCTGTGGTTTCACAACATTTACTCAGCTCTGCAGTGAACTGGGGCTGTGGTCTGCTCCTGCTGCCGAGATGCCTGGCGTGGCATCTGCCATCTTGCTGTTCACTCGGCTCTGCGATGAACTGGGGCTGTGGTCTGCTGCAGTGATGCCTGGTTTCATACTTTTTCTAAAACTTCAGTCTGAATGCAATTTGCTTACTTTTATTGTTTTTCTCTGTCTGCACACTGGGTGTTTGATGGTCTTGTTTTTAATGAGTTCTTTTGGGGTTTCTTTGTTTTGTGGCTGCCTGTAAGGAGACAAATCTCAAGGTTGTACATACTTTATTAATAAATGTACTTTGAACTTTCAGGTTTGAGATAAGAATTCCTCCTCACCTCTGCATTAATAAAGGAGGAGAAGATGGCGACGCGATGCAATGCGCAGCGGCCACTCCGGTGAATGATATCTGTTATCTGTCAAGTAGGGTGCCGTGTACAATCCTGATTTGATGGAGGCAGACGTGAGAGCACGGAGGAACATCTGGTGAAACGTCTGAAATGCCTGTTTCGCTGCCGCTGCTACTGTGTGGTCCAGAATCTCCGGAGGGGAAGGCCCTAAATCCTCGGATTTGCTTGTTGCTCGGCGGCCGGGGCGGGGTTGAAGTGCTCAGCAGGGATGGTGCTCGGTGCTTGGTGTCGGAGGGCTGGTCGGAGGCTCCAAGTTTTCGGACGGACTCAGAGTCGCTGTGGTCGGGTACTTCCAGAGTGCTGCATTGGCAAATTTGCAGCGCTGGAGGTTCATGGCAGGGAGAGTTTCTTCCTTATACCATCTGCATGAGATGTTGGGCTATTGGAACTTTGAGACTTTTGCTTACCGTGCCCTCGGTCTGTTCTTTATCAAATTACGGTATTGCTTTGCACTGTTGTAACTATATGTTATATTTATGTGGCTTTTGTCAGTTTTAGTCTTGGTTTGTCCTGTATTTCTGTGATATCATTCTGGAGGAACATTGTATCATTTCTTAATGCATGCATTACTAAATGACAATAAACAAAGACTGAGTGTCCTCATAATCTAATCTAATCTAATATGTGTGATCACTCGAGTCGAGTACGATGTTCTCTTGAGGGCTAATCTCTTAGCGGAACAAGCCTTGTGTGACTTCATTTAATGCGGGGAGGCTGATGCATGGGCAGCCACATATAAGGGTCAGGGTCTAGTGGCACGAGTGCAAGGCGACTGGGGACATTTCACTGCTGTTGTGATGTGTCATCATCTTCAGTCAACTCCGCTGCCGAGGTCTTGGTTGAAATGCTCTTTGTCTGGAACTTTCTGCCATGGGTCACCCCGCCAGGAGCCAAACTCCAGAGGGTATTTCCCTTGGGATCTCGAACACTCACAAGCCTCTCCACCAGAGAAGCGTGTTGAGGGGGGGCTCTCTTCTGAGTCCTCACCCCTGGCCTTGATGTTCCAGAACAATGGAGCTTCATTGTCAGATGCTTTTACATCTGTAGCCTTGTTTACTGTCAACACATCCCCAGTCACCAGCATCTGCTTCCTGCCTGATGTTTACATGGTAAAGAGCCTTACAAGGGGAGGATCTTTAATTTCAGAGCCATCCGCCTGGACTCGACCTGACGTTGCCATGGGTATAGATGAGAGTGTGGTCCCTTATTGCAGGGAGATTTATCGCGTAGCAGGTGAGTACACAGAGAGTGACTAAATATAGCGCTGAAATGGCAGGCCCATCTGCCATTGCTCATATGTACCCGTCCAGTATGTTTTTGTCTTTCACTAAGACTGAAGGTTTGGCTCTGCGACCCGATCATTCAGAGCAGAGTCATTATCCTGGTTATTTGGAAAACAGATTTTGGTTTTATCAGTGATGAGGAGGAACTGGTTATCTTTGAAAATGTGCTGGAATGGCAATTGATCACAAGAAGCTGCAAGGTTGTTGACACAGCGTCCATCATTAAGCACCTCCATCACCCAGGACTCTTTCCATTGGTTTCTTTTATTTTTGCACTAATTATTTAATTTCCTGTTTTTTACACTACTTATTTAGCAATTATATTTACTGTGATTCACAGTTTCCTTATTTTCTCTATTATTATGTATTGCATTGTCCTGCTGCTGTAAAGACGACAAATTTCACGACACATGCCGGTGATATCCAAACTGATTCTGACTCTGATTCAGACACAGCTCATCACGTCAGATGAACTAGCCTCCCCTCCACAGACTCTGTCTATAAGTTGTGCTACCTCAGTAAAGCAAGCCATCAGAATCAAAGTCCTCACCCACCCTGGGCGTTCTCTCTTCTCCCCTCTCCCATCGGAAAGAAGATACAAAAGCCTGAGGGCACGTACCCACAGGTTCAAGGCCAGCTTCGAACCCACCATTACCATCAGACCATAAGATATAGGATATATCCGTAAGATCCATAAGATACTGCTGTATAGTGAGTTGTTTCGTTATGTCTCCCCTCTCGCTGTGAAATGGGGGCACCCCTTTTTCTCTTATTAGGGAGAGAGAGAGCCTGTGGTATGTCGAATTACCAGGTGAACGAGTAGACTTTGGGGTACTGCGAGTCTGTGTCTTTATTGATGCTTTGCTGCACGCTTGAGTGCTCGGTGGGGATGCAGATGCTTTTTTGCTGGTGGGGGAGGGGGTCGTTACTTCGCTGCTGCTTATGCATGGGAGGGGGGAGCTGGGGGGGATTTGGGGTTCTAACATTTAACTGTCATTCATTCTTTGGGGCACTCTGTTTTTGTGGATGCTTGTGAAGAAAAAGAATTTCAGGACATACATTGTATACTTTTCGCTGACATTAAATGTACCTTTTGATTGAAGATATAGGTATAAGATACAGTTACCCTCACCTGTTTAGCCCACCTGTCGAAGCGGTGTACCGGGGTGTGGCCGCTGTTGTATGCAGACAGCTCCTTGGAGCCGCAGGTGAGAGCTGAGTGTCCGGTGGGGACCAAAGGTGAGTGAGCAGCCCCGAATGGACATGACAAGCCCCCTCACCAGAGGTGCTACCCCTCCCTGGATACCCCATACACCTCGTTATCAAAGTACATACTGTATATGCTACCAGATATTACCCTGTGGTTCATTTTCTTGTGGGCATTCACAGTAAATGTAAAGAAACACAATGAAAGACTTGTACACAAGATGAACAACACCCAACGTGCAGAGGACATTAAGACCCTCCATTGACTGGGGCCAATCATGGATGTTGCATCGTAGACGTCCACGTGATACGCAGGCCAGGGCAGTACGATACGGAGAGCGAGCTGTTGCCCACGTCCGTCTCTCCATGCAGCTGATGAATCCAAAGGAACGGCAGAGACCAATACAGTTGGCACCAGCAGCATCGCAGGAATTACCAGTCAGTGTTTAACTCAATGTAGGACTGCCTTACGGACTCCAACTCCAGACTTTTCTTCAGGGTTTACTCCAAAAACCTTCCCCGTGAGTGGGCATAACGACAAGACAGCAGAGGTTTGAGACCAGAGTTTTCCTTCTTGATGAACTGCCAACCATTGCTAATGAGCCCAGTCTGCCCGAAATGACGTTTTTAAGGCCTTTGTCCCTTCTCCTGTCAGTAGAAATGGTTCCGAAGGGCTTAGCAGCTAAGCCACCCTTGAAGGTCAGGAGCTGGACTTAGTTGTCAGAGGCTATCCGAGACGTACGTCATTGGGAGCACTTAACAGGTAGTGGGAGCTTGTCCCCACTGTCACCCACCAGCTATAATATCTTTGAGGAACTGCAGAAGACAAAAAACTGTGCAAATATAAAAACAAAATAATTATAATTATAAATAAACATCAAGAACATGAGATGAAGAGTCCTTGAAAGTGAGTATGTTGGTTGTGGGAACAGTTCAGAGATGGGGGCGCATGAAGTTATCCCCTCTGGTTCAAGAGCCTGATGGTTGAGGGGCAGTAACTGTTCCTGAACCTGGTGGTGTGAGTCCACGTACCAACCCTCCACCTTGGCTCGGACTTGTGCACCTGATGTGTTCAGTGCAAGTGGGAGAGAATTCGAGCCCCAGCAGTGTAGGGTTCTTCCCCTGCTGGAGAGGGAGGGGCTGGGTTGAGAGAGGAAACCACCCGCTTATTGGGTTAGTATACCATCCGAGTACGGTCTTGACGAAGGTCCTCTCAAGACCGTGGAGAATGATACCATTAAGAAAGTATTTGACTACAAGTACTTCGGGTCAGGAAGGATGAGTTCGGAGAAGGACATAAAGATACGGAAGGCACTGGCGCGGAGGGCTATGAACGACATGGAGGAAATCTGGAAGTCGAACCTGACAAGGGGGCTTAAAAAGAGGATTTTCATAGCAGTCATAGATTCCATTCTCACGTACGGATGTGAGGCGTGGACACTCACCGAGATGATGTGAAAGTCTCTAGATGGTTGCTATACACGAATGCTCCAGATGGCTCTTGACGTGTGTTGGCAACAGCACATGATGAACGTCGAGCTCTATAACGACCTACCGATGCTCACCACTGAAATCGAGGCGAGAAGACTGCAACTAGCGGGGCACTGTCTACACCACCCCGAGCTACCTGCCAGCCTAGTCATCATATGAGAGCCCAAGCACGGGAGGATGAACCCTGGGCGCCCTCCCAAGACTATGGTCAACACGTTCCTAGAAGACAGTGGCACGGCTAATGTAGATGAACGGAACACACTGATGAGGGAGAGGGAGAAGTGGAGAGTCCGTCATCGTGCCCGACGCCAGCCCTCTAGGCCTGAGTCAATGTCGTAGTAACAGTAGTAGTAGTAGTACCATCTGAGACAGCCCATGAGTGACACCTATCCTAACGATAGTCAGGACTGCTGTAGGGCATTCTGAAAGCATTGACTATGAAAGTAAGAATGAAACAGTTTGTTCTTGTAATTAAAAAAAATTATGAATAAAGTTTATTCTGAGATATTAAAAAAATGCACATGGGGCAGGGGGTCTACTGCACAGAATGGAAGGAAGCAGCAGAGATTTGTAAACTCAGTCAGCTCCATCATGGGCACCAGCCTCCGTAATATCGAGGACATCTTCGAGGAGTGACACCTCAAAATGATGGCATCCATCATTAAGGACCCCATCACCCAGGACACGCCCTCTTCTCATTGCTACCATCAGGAAGGAGGTACAGGAGCCTGAAGACGATTCAGGAACAGCTTCTTCCCCTCTGCCATCTAATTTCTGGATGGACATTGAACCCTTCAACACTACCACACTACTTTTTTATTTCTATTTTTGCACTACTTATTTAATTTAGCTATTAATAGACATATACTTACTGTAATTAACAGATTTTTCTCAATTATTATGTATTGCATTGTTCTGCTGCTGCAAAGACAACAAATTTCACAACAGATGCCGGTGATATTAAACCTGACTGATTCTGTCTGTGTTTGTATGTAGTTTTTCATTGATTCTATTGTAGTTCTTTGCTCCATTGTGAATGCCTGCACGTAAATGAATCTCAGGGCATACGTACTTTGTTAATAAATTTAAATTGGATAGATATATGGACAGGAAAGGAATGGAGGGTTATGGGCTGAGTGTAGGTCGGTGGGACTAGGTGAGAGTAAGAGTTTGGCACGGACTAGAAGGGCCGAGATGGCCGGTTTCCATGCTGTAATTGTTATATGGTTAAATTTACTTTGAACTATGAAATTATGAAGTTGTCCGTCAGCTCCAGGGGACTTTGTTGATCTGAATGCAGAGTTTTTGCTCTTGGTATCTAACAACAGATCATGTTAAATCATTGGTACTATTGGTTGCTCACGTCTCACCTGGAATGCTGCAGTAAGAACCCAGGGGAGGGCCACGTGTTTCCTCATTATAATTGTTCCTGAGCAGCAGCCCTGTGCTGTAATGAGCTCCTAAGGGCATCGAGCCGTCTCCGGCAGGAGTCTCTTGAACGGAGTGTGGAAAGAGAGGAAACTGCACTCTCCCACTTTCCACAATTTCTCCTGAGGTCAAAAGCGGTTTTGATCACGAATGTGAGATAGTCTTTGGGGGGGGGGAGAGGTTTTGTCAAGCTCTCTTAATATTATTTTTGTCCTTCAGGTACCGATTGTGGCTGCCCCCACTGCTCCTGATTAGGGTCTCGCATTGCAGACCCCGTAGTTCAAACTGAATACCATTCCGTAGAATTGCCTCACTCACCTTTACACCTGCTAATCTTCCAAAACAATAATCTCTTGGCAACTGTTCTGTCACGTTTGCAGGTTTACAAATGCTACTGGTATTGAAGGGATTATCTTAATACAATTCACAAGATTGTTATATATCCCAAATTCCACTTCTGCTATCTTCAAAGGGATCCTACCAGCAAGAATATCTTTACCTCCCCCCACAAACAAGAGACAATCTGCAGATGCTGGAATTCTGAGCAACTAACACAAAATGCTAGAGGAACTCTGCAGACCAAGCAGCATCCTACCTCCCCCCCTCACTCTGCTTTCCGCAGGGACACTCCCGCCGTGATTCCCTTGTCCATTCATTCCTCCCCACTCATCATTCTTCCAGAATTTACCGCTGCTAGCGGACAAAGAGCTACACTTGCCCATGCACCTCCTCCCTCACCTCCGTTCAAACAGGCCCCCCCCCTTCCCATTCTACTATAGTCCAGTCTTCTCTCCTATCAGATTCCTTCCTCTCCAGCCAATGACCTTTCCCACCAGCCTGGCTTCACCTGTCGTCTTCCAGCTATCCTCTTTCTCCTCACCCCAGCTTTTCAGTCGGTGACTTCTCTCTTCCTTTGATGAAGGGTCTCGGCCCGAAACGTTGACTGTTTATTCATTTCCACAGATGCTGTCTGACCTACTGAGTTCCTCCACCATTTTGTGTGTGTTGCTCTGGATTTCCAGCATCTGCAGACTTTCTCGTGTTTATATATTTCAGCTGTTCTGAGATGTAATTTTCTTTTCTTTCTTACTTAATATCTCACTTGGTGAAGATTCTCCAACTACAGACACTCTCCAGTTTACAATAGCCCAGCTCACAGGCACCTTGAACATGTGAGCTGTTAAGAGATTGGCAGAAGGATGGAGGGGGATTTGCCGGCTGCTGTGGGGGTGTAGGGCACTTTCTGCCGGGCGTGACTGGGAGGGTTTTGTGTTCCCTCTCTCCCCATCTCTAGGACGCAGCAGCTGGGGGCTGGGCTGGGTCGAGCAGAGATACCCTTGCTTTCTCACCGAGTCAGTGAGGCTGGCTGGCTCCCTTCTCACTCCAATCTTTGGGATCCTTGTGCACCATCCATTTTTTGTTCATTCCCAACTACCAAACCATTCAGTTTACAAGCAATTCTCCGGAACAGAACCCTGTCATAACCTGGGGCCTGCCTGCTTAGAAACCATCTCCACATCCACCCCGATATCCCCCTTAGGACGTCGTATGTCTATTTACAAATGGTTCAGGGTCTAATAACCACAAAGTCAAGTGATGGGCAAACAGATGTTTGGGAATTCTTCATTATTTACACAGAGAGGTTATGACCTGAAACTGAAAAGTTCAAAGTTCAAAATCAAAGTGCATTTATTATCAAAGTATGTATACGTTATACAACCTTGAGATTTGTCTCCTTACCAACAGCCATGAAACAAAGAAACAGCGAAGAACCCATTAAAAAAGACCGTCAAACACCCAATGTGCAGAGAAGACAAATCATGCAAACAATAAATGCCAGCAGATAGTGTTCTGACCTGCAGTCCACAAAGACATTCCATCCACAGAACCTTAGCTTCGTGCAGAGCCGAACAGCAAACTGAACCAGCCATTGCTTTCCGTGAGGATCACAACCTTGTCGTAGTGTGTGGAGTGCGTGCCTCGATGACTGACAGAGGCCAGACTAAGAGAGGTCCACCGGCCCACCAGGTTCAGGGTTCAGCTCACGGCTAAAAACCCTGACTGGTAAAACGACATTGTTAAGGAAACAGCAGAGAAGAATCCTTCTACATCTGAGTGCAACTGCATGGACAGACAGAGATGGAGGACCTTCATTGCTGCCCTAAATGCCGGTGGCCTAATGGGCGGTCAGTAGCAATTATTGGTTCAGTCCTACCATGGGTGTTCTGAATTTCCTGTAAGGAGATTGTACATTCTCCCCGTGGCTGTGGGGATTTCCTCCCACATTCCAAAGACGTACGGGATAGCAGGTCACATGGATTAAGCGGGCACCACAAGCAGAGGGGCCTGTTACCTCACTGTATCTCTAAATAAAAGATAAATATACAAATAAATACATTTAAATTGCAATTAAAGCTGCAATTTTTAATGCAAAGCTGCAGAAGATTGTGAACACGGCGCAGCACATCACACAAACCAATCTTCCGTCCTTGGACTCACATTACACCGCACGCTGTCGGAGCAGTGCTGCCAGGATAATCAAGGACACGACCCACCCAGCCAACACACTTTTCATCCCTCTTCCCTCCGGGAGAAGGCTCAGGAGCTTGAAGACTCATATGACCAGATTTGGGAACAGCTTCTTTCCAACTGTGATAAGACTGCTGAACGGATCCCGACCCGGATCTGGTCTGTACCCTCCAAATATCCGGACCTGCCTCTCGGTTTTTGCACTACCTTACTTTCCCTTTTCTATTTTCTATTTATGATTTATATTTTAAATTTTTAATAGTTACTATCGACTTGTACTCCAGGGAGCACGAAGAGCAGAATTAAATATCGCTGTGATGATTGTACGCTCTAGTATCAATTGTTTGGCGACTATAAAGTATAAAGTATAAACAATAATACAGATATTCAACTTTGTCTCCACCTATCCGCTTTGCACTGGCCATCTCCCCTCATCACCATCTGGTATGGGGGCATTGGTGGGGTGGGGGGAGGTTACTGCCCAGGATCGAAGTAACCTGCAGAGAGTTGTACAGTCAGTCAGCTCCATCATGGGCACCAGCCTCCGTAGTATCCAGGACATCTTCAATGAGCGATGCTTAAGAAGACAGCATCCATCATCAAGGACCCCCATCACCCAGGACATGCCCCCTTCTCATTGCTACCATCAGGGAGGAGGTACAGGAGTCTGAAGACACACACTCAGTGATTCAGGAACAGCTTCTTCCCCTCTGCCATCAGATTTCTGAATGGACATTGAACCGATGAATACTCCCTCACAACATTTTTAATTTTTATTTTTGCACTATTTATTTAATTCAACTATTATATATAATATATATATCGTGGGCTTGTGGCCAGGTGGTTAAGGCATTCGACTAGCGATCTGAAGGTTGTGAGTTCAAGCCCCAGCCGAGGCAGCATGTTGTGTCCTTGAGCAAGGCACTTAACCACACAGTGCTCTGCGACGACACCGGTGCCAAGCTGTATCGGCCCTTGCCCTTCGCTCGGACAACATCGGTGTCGTGGAGAGGGGAGACCTACAGCATGGGTAACTGCCGGTCTTCCATACAACCTTGCCCAGACCTACGACCTGGAGACTGAGAATTTTCCAGGTGCAGATCCATGGTCTTGCAAGACTAACGGATGCCTTTGTTATATATATACTTGTAATTCACCTTTTTTCTATCATTATGTATTGCATTGTACTGCTGCTGTAAAGACAACAAATTTCATAACACGTGCTGGCGATATTAAACCTGAGTCTGTTTCACCCTCCACCCTGACGTGAGGATTCGAGCTACCAATACTGCCAGTTCTGCTGAGTCCGTCCAACAGGCTACGCGTCCGACAGGCTGTACGTCCGACAGGCTGCGCGTCCGCCCAGATCCCAGCATCTGCCGTCTCTGGAAGCTGAGGCTTCATAAGAAATTGTCCAGACTGCTGTCACAACCACAAACTTCACTGTGAGGTCTACGCGGCTGCGCAGGCGGACTGCGCGTCGGGTTCGGCAGTCGTGCTCGTGAGTGTGCATGTTTCATCTAACTACTGGTACCTCCTCCAAGACGACCACAACCTTTCCATGGTTTGGAGGCTTGCGTGCCTCAATGACCTGGAGAGCTATGTTGACTGGAGTCAGGGCTTTATGCTTTGGCTCCTGGTAGGGTCACCCATGCCAAACAGGTCAAAGGGTAGAGGTCAGACTAAGAGTGGTCCACTGGTCCTCCAGGTTCAGGGGCTCAGCTCAGGGATAATGACCCTGACTGGTAAAACAGAACTGTTATGGAAACAGCAATGAAGAACCCATACTTTACCATAAATACAAGCCTAATCCAGATCTAGAGTCAGAGTCCTAGTGTCAGAGTCCTAGTAATTATATAATGACTGAGCCACTATTACAGATCGGACAATCCATAGTAACCATCCAGATATAATATTACAGGATAAACAAGCAAGAATAACTTAGTTAAAACAGTATATATAGCCATTCCAACATACAGTGCTTAACATACACAAATCAGAAAAACACCAGAAATATGCTGAATTCAAAGAGGAAGTTGAAAGATATGGAATATGAACAGCGTGTACGTTGTCCTGATAGTAATAACTACAAATGGTATCATCCCAAATGCACTACACAAGAGCATTAAACAATTCTGGCTGCACAGCAATATCTATATTAATCTTCAGACGGCCACAATACTAAACGCCACTAGAATAGTCCAACAGTTCCTAGCAAATGAGAAATGATTTGAGCTGTGTTTGGCTATGCCAGCTTGAGCTGAGAAAGAAAAAAAATATAATAATAATAATTTTCTCTAATTTATTGAATCGGACAAAAATAGGGTATCAAACTAGAAGCAACCAGATGAATGAAACCATAACACACCTTCTATACATGGATGATTTGAAGATGTGCACTCCTTCATCAGTAAAGCTAAGCAATTAATTCAAACGGTAGGACTATTTGACTATCTTCTAAAGATATAAATATGAACTTTGTACTGGATAAGTGCAGAACATTAAATATAAAGTGTTACGTAACCAGCAACAATGATTATCAATCGAGACAGGTTATATAAAAACAACCAAACATTTATTAAACACGGATAAACAATAAAAAACAAACGAAAACCTTAACCGGAAGTTAACCGCTATGCGGCCATTCAACAAATCATCACTCGGTACTGGTTCTTAAAGCATTAAATGCGAAAACAGCTCTTAAAGTGGTAAAGTCAAATACAGTTCTTAAAATGGTAAATTCGAAAGTCCAACAGATTTATACATTCAATTGGGAGAGACTTCTCTGGAGAAGGATTTCTTCATAGACACAACTTTCCTGCTGGGTCTGTCCAAAGGATTCACGATGCAGGAAATAAACGGCTTAAAATAACTGACCTTAATTTCTAGAGAGCAAACCTTGCATGAACTTCCTTGCTGTTTTGGCAAGAGTTATCTTCAATGCAGGTTGCTACTTCTTCAACGATGACTCAATAAGGTCGATTCTTTATTAAACTGCCGAACATTCCTGATTTATTTTAATCCTTCATATCCTGTACTTTGATGAAATCTTCACTCTCCAATACTGCTGGAAAAAGATACATCAACACATCTAGCAAAAATTACCAGTCCAGCACTATTGCACCTTGCAACAGAACGTAACACTCCATTTTAAAATCAAACTGCATCATAAAAACAAATACGCAACAGAAACAGAGACACAGACGCACGTTCTAGCTGGAAAACTAAAAACTAAAAACTAACTGCGTCATCTGAGGTCTTCCCTTTTATACCCGTGGTGAACGTGTCCTCACGTGACCTCACATCGGCGGGAAAACTACATCAGGTGACCTCCAAAAGACCATTAAATCATTCTCACAAAAAAAAATCACAGATCTCCTTGAGGTATGTAACAAGAGAAAGGTGCAATGGAGCTTTTAGAATACAAAACAGGGCAGCAGCATACAATACAACCGATGGATGAATATGAAACATAGAAGCACCTAGGATATCAACAAACAAAGAAAATAGATCATCGTGTACTTGGCTATGGCTGTACCTTAGGTTTTACCAGCCTGATTGAGAAAAAATAAAAATATAATAATAGTAATAATAAATAAATAATTCTGAGAACATGAGCTGTAAAGTCCTGGAAAGTGGGTCCATATGGGCTGTGTTCAGTGATCAGTTCAGAGTTGAGGTGAGTAGAGTTATCCACACTGGTTCAGGAGCCTGATGGTTGTAGGGTAATAACAGTTCCTGAACCTGGTGGTGTGGGACCTAAGGCTCAGGGCACAATTTACAATGACCAACAGGTTCTGTACATCTTTGGACTGTGGGAGGAAACTGTATGCCAATGCTGAGTTCAGTGAGCAGTTCAATGTTGATGCAAGGGAAGTTATCCACGCTGGTTCAGGAGTCTGATGGTTGAAGGGTAATAATTGTCCTAGAACCCGGCGGTGTGATGATCGTCAATAGTCTTGTTAGCCTGTATCATGTTCTAAGAATGACAAGGTGCATGGAACTCTTTTGCTAGTGGATGAAGAGCTCTGTGCCGTGCAACACACACAAAATGCTGGAGGAACTCAGCAGGCCAAGCAGCATCTACAGAAATGAATAAACAGTTGACATTTTGAGCTGACACCCTTCTTTTCACTTCTTGTCACCTGCCTATCACCTCTCCCTGGATCCTCTCCTCCTCTCCTTTCTCCGATGACCCACTCTCCTCTCCTATCAGGTTCTTTCTTCTCCAGACCTTGACCTTTCCCACCCACCTGGCTTCACCTATCTCCTTCCAGCTCTCCTCCTTCCTCTCCCCCGCCCACCTTTTTATTCTGGGATCTTCCCCCTTCCTTCTCAGTCCTATTGAAGGGTCTCGGCCTGAAACAACAACTATTTATTCATTCCTATGGATGCTGTCTGATCTGTTGAGTTTCTCCAGAATTTTGTGTGTGTTGCTTTGGATTTCCAGCATCTGCAGACATTGTCGTGTTTGTAGTTCTGTGCTGTGATTCATTCCTTATCACACATCCACCGAGCCAGTTACTAAATCAGAATCGGAGTGCGAATAAGGTTTAACATCACCTGCACATGTCATGAAAATTGCTTTCTTTGTGGTAGCAAAACAATGCAATATAAAATAATAGAAAAATACCGTGAATTACATTAAATATATATACACATATATATAAAACAGTTAAATTATGTAGGTAGTGTAGAAATAGAAATAGAAAAGTAGTGAGGCAGTGTTCATGGTTTCAATGTCCATTCAGAAATCTGATGGCAGAGGGGAAGAAGCTGTTCCTGAATCGCTGAGTGTGTGTCTTCAGGCTTCTGTACCTCCTCCCTGATGGTAGCAATGAGAAGAGGGTACGTCCTGGGTGATGGGGGTCCTTGTTGATGGATGCTGCCTTTCTGGGTTATCACTCCTTGAAGATGTCCCGGGTACCACGGAGGCAAGTGCCCATGATGAAGGTGATTGAGCTTACAACTCTCCGCAGTTTACTCTAATCCTGTACAAGTAGACCCCTCACCCATACCAGAGAGTGATGCAGATAGTTAGAATGCTCTCCACAGTACATCTGTAGAAACTTCTAAATTTTCCCCTGCTGCTGAAATATCTCTCTCAATGGGTCATCAGCTCTCTCCAATCCCTGGAAAGCACATCTGCGGCCAGAAGGGAATTTATTTTAAACTTTCCAAAATTATCTTTTTCTGGCAGACTTTCCACAGAGTGCATTTACACTGTGCCAATTTAATCAGAGTGTGTTGACAATGGACTCTCAGCTGAATTAATCCAGTTTTCATGTTGGACCAGTGCCCAAAGGTGAATGGTTTAGATTCCAGTCCCCCGAAAGGAGCATTATTCGTAATTTTGGAAAGAAAGTGACAAGTGAAGATGAAAAAAATTCCTCCTTTGAACATGGATATTTTCTCGCTAAATCTCTCAAGGCTATGTGTTAGCTATGGTTCAGTCATTATCATTCTTGTCTCTGTGGGCTACCCACCACCCATCTGCCTTTTCGAAACACTCCCTTCTGGAAAGCACTACAGGGCTATTAAAACAAAAACTTCACACCATCTTAAAAGTTTCTTTCCCCAGGCAGTCCATCTGATCAACCATTTCTAGATAAGCACCCCGACCCCCTCCATCTAATACCTCATTCACAGCACTGTAAGCACTTTAAACCACTTTTTATAACACTGTTTACATTGTACAAACGTAAATACATGCTGGTATTTATGCATATTTGATTCCATATCTGTACTTCTAGGGATGTCTGGTGGAGATATGTCTCTGCTAAAGGAGGTGTAAGTTATTTCTTCCCTCCTCTAGCCTGCAGGTCACCCTTGGGCAAGGTGTAGCACCTGCTTAGCCCCCAGTCAGAGTCACGTGAAGCCATGGGAGCAGCCGGTGCACATCACGAGTCCTGGTTATGCGCCCGCCTACGCCAGGCAGACAATCTCTGAAGAGTATTGACAATGGCTGGGGTCACTCGTCTTGTAAAGACACTGCCCAGAAGAAGGCAATGGCAAACCACTTCTGTTGAAAAATTAGCCAAGAACAATCATTGTCATGGAAAGATCAAGGTCGCCCACGTCAAACGACACGGCACATAATGATGATGCCATACGACACAGCTCATAATGATGAGATCATATATATGACACATAATGATGACGTCATATGACGCGGCCCATAATGATAATGATGATGATTCTTCTAACTTTATTTTATATAATAATTTATTCTGTATGATTGTTAAACATTATTTTTTGTTGTATGCCATGCCAACACACCACAGCAAATTCCTAATACATGTAAATATATGAGGTGAATAAAGTTGATCCTTGATCCTTAAAGACACATTTCTGAGATCTGAGTGCCACGCTTTAGACTGAATCCTCGGCACAGCACCGAGGGACTTCTGCCGAGTCGGTGACCCCTGTTCAGGGATGAGATGTCTGCTCTCTCGGGCAGTGTAGGAATGATCCCAGGCACTGCTGTGAAGGGCAGGGGGGGGTTCTCCCTAATGAAGGCAGATGATTGTACATAAACTGAAGGGATATGGACCTAATGCTGGTCAAGGGGTTTAATTAGCCCATGGTGTCTTCTCCACCACTCAATCATGGCTGGTTTATTTTCCCTTTCAACCCCCTTCTCCTGCCTTCTCTCTAACCTTTGACACCATCAGATTAGTTGGGTGTTGAATTACAAGTTTGGCACATGGATGAGGGGGTGGCACGGTGGTGTTGTGGTTAGCACAACTTTTCACAATACCCAGCTCCTCGGGTTCAATTCCCATCACAGTCCGTAAGGAGCTTGTACACTCTCCCCGTGACCACGTGGGTTTCCCCCGAGTGCTCTGGTTTCCTCCCACAGTCAAAGACGAACCGGCTGGGAGGTTAATTGGTCATTGTAAATTGTTCCTTGATTAGGAGAGGATTAAATTGGGGTATAGCTGGGCGGGGCAGCACGAATTGCCGGACAGATTAGTCCCCTGCTGTACCTCAATAAAAATGATTGAAAAATGGAAGGCGACTTGGGAGGGAAGGTGGGGGTCCTTCATTATTTTGGCTGATTTACTGGGACAGTGGAAGTGTAGACAGAGTCAGTGGATGAGAGGCTGGTTTGTGTGGTGGACTGATCTGCGTCTAGTATTCTCTGTAAGTTCTTATTGTCTCGGTCAAAACTATTAGACAATAGACAATAGGGCCATTCAGCCCTTCGAGCCAGTACCACCATTCACTGTGATCATGGCTGATCATCCACAATCAGTACCCTTTTCCTGCCTTCTCCCCATATCCCTTCACTCCGCTATCTTTAAGAGATCTATCTAACTCTTTCTTGAAAGAATCCAGAGAATTGGCCTCCACTGCTTTCTGAGGCAGAGCATTCCACAGAACCACAACCCTCTGTGTGAAGAAGTTTTTCCTCAACTCCGTTCTAAATTATCTACCCCTTATTCTTAAACTGTGGCCTCTGGTTCTGGACTCCCCCAACACTGGGAATGTGTTTCCTGCCTCTAGCGTGTCCAATCTAATACGTTTCAATCAGATCCCCTCTCATCCTTCTAAATTCCAGTGTATACAACCCCAGTCGCTCCAATCTTTCAACATATGACAGTCCCGCCATCTTGGGAATTAACCTTGTGAACCTATGCTGCACTCCCTCCATAGCAAGAATGTCCTTCCTCAAATTTGGAGACTAAAGCTGTACACAATACTCCGGGTGTGGTCTCACCAGGGCCCTGTACAACTGCAGAAGGACCTCTTTGCTCCTATACTCAACTCCCTTTGTTATGAAGGCCAACATGCCATTAGCTTTCTTCACAGCCTGCTGTACCTGCATGCTTACTTTCAGTGATGCAGGTATTGTTATGCCTGGCTGCAATGATTCCAGACAGGCTGCTTGCTTTCTATGGAACAGCTGTTCATGGTTTTGCGAAAGAGACATCTCTTTGACCAATTTATCAGAGTCAATTGAAGAAACAATATGTTCTGGTGGAGAAAGTAGAACTGATGGATTCTATATTTAGATTTCTGAAAGGATTTTGAGGGTCAAAAGTTTTCAAAAGCAAAAGCTTTCTGTGTACGAGGCATAATTGAGATGAGATGAAACATAAATGGGTCTTTTTCTGGCTTGAAAGATATAACAGGCGATGTCCCACAGGGATCCTTGCTAGAGTCTCAACTTCTACAATTTACTGTATATATAATGTATATAGTACCATGCAAAAGTCTTCGGCACATTTACAGCATGTAGCTAGGATGCCTAAGAGTTTTGCATAGGACTGTATTTGTCAACATGGAGCAGAGAGTGAGTTTGTAAATCTGGTGGGAGCAAAGGATGTTGGGAATGGCGAGGGTGGAGGGGTGTGGGACAGGTCGTAGAGGAGTGCCGGGGGTGGGGGTGACACATTCAGACACACCCAGCCCTGAGACACCAGGCGAGGTCATTTGATTCCAAACAATTGGTTTATTGACCATTACAGAATGTCTCTCTGGTGCCTCCCATTCCCTCCTCTCTCCCTTCCCCTTTTCCCAACCATAATTCCCCTCTCCCTGCCCTCCCGTCCCACTCTCAGTCCATAATAGAGACCCAGATCAGAATCAGTTTATCATCACTCACATACGTCATGAAATTTGTCTTTTTTTGTGGCAGCAGTACAGTGCAATACATAAAGTTACTACAGTTCTGTGCAGAAGTCTTTGACACCCTAGCTATATATATCTGCTTAAGAGTTTTGCACAGTACTGTAAATAACTTCGATGAAGATATGCTTGTTAAATTTGTTGATGATACAAAGGATAAAGGTTTGATGATAAGTATTATTAGTCACGAGTATATCAAAACATACAGTGGAATATACTACATGCATCAAATGCCAACACTGTCCGAGGATGTGCCAGGGGTAGCCCGCAAGTGTTACCCACTTCTGGCAACAACATAGCATGCCCACAATTTACTACCCCTAACCCATATGCCTTTGGATCATGGGAGGGGATTACAGAGCTCTGTTATAGAGAGAAATAGAGATAGTGAGAGTGATAGAGTGAGAGAGGGAGAGAGAGAGAGAGAGAGAGAGAGAGGGAGAGGTGTGTGTAGGATGTGTCATCATTATGAAACAGTTGAACATTCTATTACAGTATGAAGCATGTAAGTTTGAAAGAAATCAAACACCGGCTTCGTTACAATGTTTGGTGGTGGGTAGCTTCAATGTAAAATCTTTATTAAGTTATGGGAGTGGCTTTAATTTAATTCACAGTATCGTTGCTCATTACTTTACCATCTTTTGGGCTTTTGGGGGTAATTTAGTTTTCTTTTTTTTGTAATTTATTTTTTTATTGAATTTCATCATCAAACAAACATTTCCATAAGATGTATTTCAGATACTGTACATATATATCATATAATCATATTTGTCACAAATCCCCACATAATATTTATCTGAGGTATACACTTATAGAAAGGAGAGGAAAGAAAGAACAATCAAAAGAAGAAAACTATGTACATAGTAGGGAGTGATCTTTTTTTTACAACATATTCATTGACTTGTGAGAATAAAATCAGGCCCATGAGTAATTTAGTTTTCATTTGGAAAAGAAGCAGTAAGGGTTTCATTTCCCAGTTCTCTACACCACACTCCAGTACAGTTGGTGGCGGTAATGCACCTTGGATTTGGACTACCATCCGCCATTAAAAGTCAACAGGAAAAGAAGAAGCAGCAAGGAGACTCTATCATTAAAATGGTAAATTTCTTTATTACCATCACGTGTACTGAGATTCAGTGATAAACCTTGCTTTGTATTACACCCATGCTGATCATTTCAGTAGATATTACATTCAGGTGGAACAAGGAAAACCAGTAACCAAATGCAGAATAAAGTGCGACAGCTTTGGAGAGAGTGCAGTTCAGGCAGACAATAAGGTGCAAAATCATAATAAAGTATATTGTGGGGTCAAGAGTCCATTTTATCGTACAAGGGGTTTATCAATTCCTCTTATAATGGTGGGATGAAAGCTATCACTGAGCCTGGTGGTACTGTTTTCAGGGGTTTGAATCTTCTGTCCTATGCAAGAGGGGAGAAGAGAGAACGTGTGGGGTGGGTAAGGACTTTGATTATGCTGGCTGGTTTACCAAAGCAGCTAGAAGTATAGAGGGAGTCTATGGAAGAGAGCTGGCTGGCTTCTGTGATATGCTGAGCTCTGTCCCCAATTCTCTGCCATTTCCTGTGGTCCTGGGCAGAGCAGCTGCCTACCAAGCTGCTCTGCCATACTGGGTGCACAAGGTGAACACAGTCTTTTTATTAAGTAACACAAGAGATTCCGCAGACGCTGGAAATCAAGAGTAGCACACGCAAAATGCTGGAGGAACTCAGCAGAAAGGAATAAAGAACAGACGTCTCAGACTGAGCTCCAATATGGGCATCAGCCTCTGCAGTATCCAGGACATCTTCAGGGAGCAATGCCTCAAAAAAAGCAGCATCCATCATTAAGGATCTCCATCACTCAGGTCATGCCTTGTTCTCATTGCTACCATCAGGAAGGGGGTACAGGAACCTGAAGGCACACACTCAATGATTCAGGAACAGCTTCTTCCCCTCTGCCATCCAACTTCTGAATGCACTTTGAACCCACAAACACTACCTCACTACTTTTTTATTTCTGTTTTTGTACTATTTATTTAATAACTTTATATATATATATAGAGAGAGAGAGTTATTAAAGTGTGTATATATATATCTATATATATAAAGAGAGAATTATTAAAGTGTACATATCTATTTACTATAATTCACAGTCCTTTTCTCTGTTGTTATATACTGCTGCCGCAAAGACAACAGATTTCACAACATATCTCGATGATTTTAAAGCTGATTGTGATTCCAATTCTGATCGTTGAGTCGTGATGAAGGGTCTCGGCCCAAAATGCTGACTCCCTATTCCTCTCCCTAGGTGCTGCCTGACCTGCTGAGTTTCTGCAGCACTTTGTGCGCGTTCCTCTTGTCTATCGGTTAAAACGGTGCAAGGCACAAACTTTCCATTTGACGTTGTTCACTACAGATCAACTCCCAATGCCTCCAAGGCACGTGGCAATGATGAGAGCCACAGAAGTTGCCAGTGAAATACATCTTTCTCTTACTCGCGCAGTGCTTCTAATACGAGAGTCAAAGTACGAACGGACGCTCCCCAAGCTCTCTCATCGCATTCATCACACAGAGCTATTTATAAACTCGCTTACCAAACTCAAACGTGGAACCGGTTCCCTGAACCAGATCCTTGTGTCAGCAGGAATCGTATAACAACAGAAAGGAAGGGAGCAGTGGTGTGCACGCTGTTCCCTCAGGGGACAGTAAACAACCCTAGAACTGTACCACGCCTTTTCTGCTGAGATTTCTCTATTTTTGTCTAGTCCAAAGTTCAAAGTAAATTTATTATCAAAGTACGTACAGCACTCTTTAAAAGTCTTAGGCACATACATATAGCTTGGGTGCACAGTACTGTAATAATGTTATGTACAATATTACGTTATACTGCTCCTGCAAAAAAAAAATTCATGACCTATGAGAGTGATGATAAACCTGATTCTGATTTGAGTCTCTATTGTGGACTGAAAGTGGGAAGGGGCAGGGAGAGGGGAATCATGGTTGGGAAAAGGGGAAGGGAGAGGGGACGGAGCGGGAAACACCAGAAAGACATTCTGTAATGATTAATAAACCAATTGTGTGGAATCAAATTACCTTGCCTGGTGTCGCAGGGCTAGGTGTGTCCACACCCATGCCAATCCACCCCCCCAACCCCTGGCACTCCTTCCCTGCCACCTGCCCCCACACCTCTCCCACAATGTTCCACCCTCGCCATTCCCAACATCCTTTGTCTCACCAGATTTACAAACCCACGCTCCGCTCCACGTCGACAAATACAGTACTGTGCAAAAGTCTTAGCCACCCTGATTATATATATATATATATATGTGTGTGTGTGTGTGTGTGTGTGTCTAAGACTTTTGCACAGTACCGTAGATATATGCAGGGGTGTGGCTGAGAAGGATGTGGGCCAAGCACAGAAATAGGATGGGCATTGTGGCTGGCATAGGTTGGATGGGCCAAAGGGCCTGTAACTATGCTGCAATGCTCAATAGCTCTATGAGCTTTTCAGCAGGCATTTGTAGCAAGTGAATTATTCACCAGCCCCGAGTTGATAACACCCTGCCATTCTCCAGAAAAATAATTTTATTATAAATTATAAAATCAATTGGGTAACATGTTTACACAGGGAAATCTCTGACGTGCCATGCTCTGCCTGTACCATCTGACAAGTCACCACTGGTGGCATGGTATCGAGGGGAGACTGATACTCAAAGAGTGATGGGCGTCACTGAACCCCGTTTATCTGTTTTACATATTGATTTAGAGATACGGCACAACAACTGGACCTTCGGGCCGAAGGAGCTCACACCATGCCACCCACCAACCCACACGCTTTTGGAAAAGTGCAGCATCCGGGGGAAACCCACACGGTCACGGGGAGAACGTACCAACTCCTTACAGACAACGGTGAGAAGTTACGCAAATAAAAATAAATAAAATGATACAGAAGAACATGAGGTGTAGAGTCCTTGAAAACGGGTCTGTAGGCTGTGGAATCCGTTCGGAGTCGAGGTGAGTGAAATTGTCCAAGCTGAGTGAAAATGGTAAAATGAATCTGACTGTAGCTGGCAGTTCTGTTGCGCCACCCGCTGATAAACTTGATAAACCTTGTAAACTAAAGACAGAAAATGTAGAAGGCCAAATAAATATCACTCGGATGGGGACCAAGCATAAGAACAATTTATGTTTAATTTATTTGCCTTAGAAGGTTTGCTTTGAATTTTATTGTCATCTGCCTGTACCTAGTAGGCAACCGTTGATCCCAGGGGATCATGGGTTTGCGCCTCTGGTGGACTGTGTCCTCTCCGGGGTGCAAGCCTGGGCGGGAAGATTTGAAGAACCGGCTGTTGCCCATGCAGTGGGTTCCCCCTCTCCATGTCACTGGTGTAGTCCAAGGGAAGGGCAACCGCCGACACAGCTTGGCACCAGTGTCGTCACAGAGGTTGCCAGAGTGAAGTTGTAAACAGCATCAAGCTGCCTTTGGGACCCCGGCTCCAGATTTCTTCCTCAGGGTTTACTCCCGAAGCCTTTCCCATAGGTGAGTGTGGCTGCAAGACAGTGGAGTTTAAAGTCAGAGTTTTCCTTCCCCTAGGTGGGCTGCCGTCCAGGGCTGACGAGCCCCACCTGCCCAAAGCAACTGGTTTTGAGGCAGCAGTTGTCCACCTTTGCCCCTTCTCTTGTCAGTAGAAACCATTCCACTGGGCCTAGTAGCTAAACCACACGTGAAGGCCAAGAGTTGAACTTGGTTGTCAGAGACTGTTAGGGTTGCACGCCATTTGGAGCACTTTATAGGTAGTGGAAGCTTATCCCAGCTATGATAACCTTAGGAATCTGCCTGTACATATATACAAGCAAGTGAAATGATGTTCCTCCAGACCACGGTGCACCCACAAAACGTATGTCACACACAACACTTAAACCAGGATATTACCACAGATAAGTTAATAAAATATAATTGAACATGCATGTAGCACACAGCACAAGTAAACAGTAAACAGTAAACAACTCACCGTCCTAGTGATGAGACCTCGGAGGTGGCAGGGTGTTCATTAGTCTCACAGTCTGAGGGAAGAAGATGCTGCTCAGTGTGACGCTCCTGTACCTCCTTCCTGATGGTAGAGGGTCTAAGAGATTGTGGGATCCTCGACAATGGTTCAGGCCCTTTGCCCACAGCGATCCCGGTGAACGTCACAAGTAACGGGGAGGGAGACCCTCGTGATCCTCTTGGTAATTTTTACTGTCCTCTGTAGTGTCTTCCGGCCTGACACCTTTCAGCTTCTGTATTACACAACGATGCTGCCAGGCAGAACGGTCCTGATGGTGCTGCTGTAGGAAGTTATCAGAGTGGCGATGGGGAGCCTCGCGCGCCTCAACCTCCTCGGAAAGTTCAGACGCACGCATCTGTTGGTGCCTTGGAGTGCTCGGAGGTCAGAACCAGAATAAAAATCACGTTTATTATCACTGATAGACATCATGAAATTCGTTGTTTTGCGGCAGCAGTACAGTGCCATACACACAATATGCTATCTATTACAATAAATAAATATGAACATTGTCTTAAGTGGTGCAAAAAGGGAGCAAAAATACTGAGGGTTCATGGTCCATTCAGAAATCTGATGGCAGAGGGGAAGAAGCTGTTTCTGAAGCGTTGAGTGTGTGCCTTCAACGTTCAAAGTACATTCATCATCAAAGTGCTGTATGTAAGATTCTTCTTCCCACAGACAGTCACAAAACAAAGAAATTCCATGTAATCGGTTCAAAGAAAACATCAAACACCCAATGCACAAAAAAAGCAAGAACAATTCGCGCAAAAAGGCAAAAAAAACACATGGAATATCAAGCATCAAAACCAGAGTCCGTGAACAGTCTAGGAAAGTTCATTTCAGTTCGCTTTAGCACTGTGTCATTGTTGACTGCAGGTCGCAGAACCAGTTCGTCCCGATCAAAGTCGATTAAAATAACAACGAGAAAAGGAGTGACCAGAAACCCGAAACGTATCATAACATGAACCAGAGTGTCCAGTCCACAAACCACATCAATTAAACCGTGCCCAAGACCCAAGACCCTGGCACCTTCCTCTGGCAACAGCGAGCGAGAGGGAGAGCAGGAGACTGGTTAAATACAGGCACCTTCTCCCGAGAGCAGCAAGTGAGCATGAGGAAAGACC
Organism: Mobula birostris; assembly: GCF_030028105.1. Taxonomy (NCBI): domain Eukaryota; kingdom Metazoa; phylum Chordata; class Chondrichthyes; order Myliobatiformes; family Myliobatidae; genus Mobula; species Mobula birostris. Next base: position 3,819,416 of record NC_092398.1, read on the forward strand.
GGTCAAATGCAGACGCCTTCCTCTGGCAACAGCGAGCGAGAGGGAGGAGAGAGAGAGACCTTTCTGCAGCATCGCCTCAATAGTGTGACTGAATGGAAATAAAAATCAGGAGAGATTGCCCTAAGTCAAGGTGACCCCCATCATTCTTCCTGCTGTAAACAGCGCGAATTGGTTTATGTTACATTGCAACAGCTGTACCATTCTCAATGTACTTTGGGATGTTGTGTATGCATTATGTGACATGTGACAACATCTGAACCTATGTCAAGTCAACTCAAGTTTATTGTCACGTAACTATATGCATGTATACCATCAACATTTCTCCAGACCAGGATGTAACGCACAGTAGTACATATAACACACAATAACTTATGAAAGTAAGGATGAAATCTACAGATGGATTACACATAAGTAAACAAACTAAAGTGCATGAATTAAATATTGCAAGGTACAGAACAGATTGACCAGTGACACTTTGAATGCGATGTGGCAGGGAGTTCAGAAGCCTAATGGCCTGAGGGTAGAAACTGTTTCCCATCCTAATTGTTCTTATCTTTATGCATCGGAGTTTTCTGCCTGATGGTAGAAAGTCAGAGGATGCTGGATGGATGGGTGGGATCCTTGATAATATTAAGGGCCCTGCATATGCAGCGCTCCTGATAAATGTCCCTGATGGACGGGAGGGAGACCTCTATGATCCTCTCGGCCGTTCTCACGGTCCTTTGTAGGGACTTCCGGTCCGATGCTCGGCTGCTCTCACACCAGATGGAGGTGCAGCTTGTCAGGATGCTCTCAAAGGTGCTCCTGTAAAATTCAGCTAAAATGGGGGTGGGGTGGGGGAATTCCTCGCTTTCCTCAATCTCCTTGGGAAGTGGAGGCTGCTGTGCCTTCTGATTCGGGGAGGTGATATTGAGGGATGAGGTGAAGTTGGCTGTGATGTGAACTCCCACTTAATTCTCTCTGTGGAGGCACCATTTACGGCAGCAATAAAGTTTTTACCATTTTGCAGAGCTGGAGATGTAATTGAATTGGTTATTAGGAGGCATTGTAGGGTCTCAGACCGAAACATCAATTGCTTATCATTTCCATAGATGCTGCCTGGCCTGCTAAACTCCTTCAGCATCCCCTGATCAATCAAAAATCTATCAATCTCTGCCTTAAATATATGTAAAGACTTAGCCCCCACAGCCACCTGTGTCATCGAATTCCACAGGTTCCCCACTCTCTGGCTAAAGAAATTCCTCCTCATTTAGAAGGAGAAATTCTTCCTAAAGTTGCAATGTAACTTCCTATCTTTTGAACTCAATGCCTCAACTAACAAAGGCAGGTAGAACTTTCGTCTTGTTACCCACTTTATCAACCTGTGCAGTCACTTTCAACCAGCCATGAACTTGGACCCCAAGATCCTTCTGCTCAACAACACTGTTCAGGACCTTGCTCTTCAACAGTGCACTGTCTCTCTACAGTACGCTGAGGTTTTATCAGGAATTGGTCACATCTTAGTTGGAGTATTGTGAGCTGTTTTGGGCCCCTTATCATTTGACCAGACAAGGTACAACACTTCGCAGTTGGATTGAGATCATGTTGTACTTTTGGACAAACTTCTTCATCATTGTCCATCCATACAGTTTTTATGAAGTTATCCACAAACTTACTGAACATGTTCATTCCTTTCTCTCTACTACTGTCAGGGAGATACAGGAGCCTTAGGTCCCACACCACCAGGCGTGGTGGTTGTCTGCCGTGTCTGACGATGACAGGAAACCTGTGTGGAAGAGTTTTTAAAGTGGAAAAGATGTTGCACTGGGGCAGTTCCACTCCCTCGATCTCAGGAGTCCGGGTCCAGTGGTACGAACAAATGTCACAAACTGGGGTCTTCCTTGGTTGCAGTGGATGACTGTGACGTATTCTGTGTCTTGTCACTCCCTTCGCTCTCCATGGACCTTCCTGGCCGTTGGATCTCACTGTTGTTCTCGTCTGACCACTCCACCGGAGCTGACTTCACGTGCTAGGAGAGGCATGTCCCTATCTCACCGGGGTATGAGGCCCACCGGCTACCCTCACCTGGCTTAGTCAGCCTGTCGAAGCAGTTTACCGGGGTGTGGCTGCTGTCGCATGCAAACAGCTACCTGGAGCCACAGGTGAGAACTGAGTGTCCAGTGGGGACCAAAGGTGAGTGATGGATCATACATGACAAACCCCTTCAGCAGGGGTGCTACCCCTCCCTGGACACCCCATACAGCCCCGCACAGGTAGTGTTCGACATAGAAACAGGCCCTTCAGCCCACCATATGCTTGCCAGTCATAATACTTTCCCTACTAATCCCACTTGCCAATTGATAATCCAATTAGGAACAGTTACTACCCTTCCATCACCAATGTAGGTAACTTCACTCACCTCAACACTGACCTGATTCTACAAGCTATGGGCTCACTTTCAACGACTCTACAACCATGCTATCAATATGGCTTATTCATTTATTTTTTAATTTGCACAGTTTGTCTTTTGCAAATTGGTGGTTTGCCAGTCGTTGTATGTATTTTATTATCGAACCTCTTCTGTTCCAGTCTTTTCCTGTGAATGCCTGCAAGAAATTGAATCTCAAGGTAGTATATGGTGACGTACACAGTCCGTACTTTGATCATAAATTTTACTTTGAATTCTGATTTGAAATTTAAAATCATTGGTCTATATGACAACTGAGGGAGCCAGCCCTGATCCCTATGACAGACCACTGCTCATAGACCTTGCACTGTACTGCTGCTGCACAAAACAATTCATGACTTATGTGAGAGATGGTAAACCTGATTCTGATATGGGTCTCATTTGTGGACTGAGTGTGGCAAGAGTTGAATCAGGGTTGGGAAAAGAGGAAGGGAGGGGAATCATGGTTGGGAAAAGGGGAAGGGAGAGGGGAGGGAGCAGGAAGCACCAGAGAGACATTCTGTAATGATCAATAAGCCAATTATTTGGAATCAAATGACCTTGCCTGGTGTGTCAGGGCTGGGGGTATCCGCACCCACCCCCCCACCCCTGTCACTCCTACCCTGCCGCCTGTCTCACACCCCTCCCGCAGCGTTCCACCCTCGACATTCACATCATCCTTTGCTGCTGCCAGATTCACAAACTCACTCTGCACTCCATGTTGACAAACACAGTGCTGTGCAAAAGTCTGAGGCACCCCAGGTATATATATATATATATGTGTGTGTGTGTGTGTGTGTGTGTGTGTGTGTGTGTGTGTGTGTGTGTGTGTGTGTGTCTGTGTGTCTGTGTGTGTGTGTCTGTGTGTGTGTGTGTGTGTGTGTGTGTGTGTGTGTCTAAGACTTTTGCACAGGACAGTACCTGCAGAAAGGACAGGCCAATTGGTACATAGAAACACCACCTCTTCCAAGTCCTTAACTTCCTAACTTCACTGCTCCTCCAACCTCACAGATGTAGATGTAGATGAGTTTTATTTGCCAAATGTACATCGAAACAACAAAAACTGTAGTGAAATGTCCAACATCGTTTGCGTCAAATCAAATCAGTGAGGATCGCACTGGGGCAGCCTGCAAATGTCACCACACTTCTGGTGAAAATGTAAAAACATAAATTATACTTTATTTATTTATCAGTCTATCTATCTATCTGTTTGTCTCTCTATCTATCTATCTTTCTGTATATCCATCTGCCTATTTGTCTAGCTCTCTATCTATCTATCCATCTATCTCTCTATCTATCCATCCATCTGTCTATCTGTCTCTCTACCTATCTGTCTATCTATCTCTCTGTCTGTCTGTCTGTCTCTGTCTGTCTGTCTGTCTGTCTGTCTCTCTGTCTGTCACTCTGTCTCTCTGTCTGTCTGTCTGTCTGTCTGTCTCTCTGTCTGTCTGTCTGTCTGTCTCTCTCTGTCTGTCTGTCTGTCTGTCTCTCTGTCTCTCTGTCTGTCTGTCTGTCTCTCTGTCTCTCTGTCTGTCTGTCTGACTGTCTCTCTGTCTGTCTGTCTGTCTGTCTGTCTCTCTCTGTCTGTCTGTCTGTCTGTCTCTCTGTCTCTCTGTCTGTCTGTCTGTCTCTCTGTCTGTCTGTCTGACTGTCTGTCTGTCTGTCTGTCTCTCTGTCTGTCTCTCTGTCTGTCTGTCTGTCTGTCTGTCTCTCTGTCTGTCTATCTGTCTATGTATGTATCTGTCTATCCATCTATGCCTCTATTTATTTATTTGGCCGATACGATCCCTTCCGCCCTAACGACCCTCACTAACGAGATGGACCCATGTGAACTATTACCTACTAAACTGTCATCTGTGAACTACAGGAGGAAACCAGAGCACCCAGAGGAAATCCTCACCGCCACAGGGAGAATGTACAGACTCCTTACAGTCACTGTCAAGAATTGAACCGGGGTCGCTGGTGATGCAATAGTGTTCTGCTATCTGCCACACTGCCACGCTGCCACGCTGCCACGCTGCCACATCGCCACGCTGCCACACTGCCACGCTGCCACGCTGCCACACTGCCACGCTGCCACGCTGCCATGCTGCCACACTGCCACGCTGCCACACTGCCACGCTGCCATACTGCCACGCTGCCATGCTGCCACACTACCACGCTGCCACGCTGCTACACTGCCACGCTGCCACGCTGCCACACTGCCACGCTGCCACACTGCCACACTGCCACGCTGCCACGCTGCCACGCTGCCATGCTGCCACACTGCCACGCTGCCACACTGCCACGCTGCCACGCTGCCACACTGCCATGCTGCCACGCTGCCACACTGCCATGCTGCCATGCTGTCACGCTGCCACACTGCCACACTGCCACGCTGCCACGCTGCCACACTGCCACACTGCCACGCTGCCACACTGCCACGCTGCCATGCTGCCACACTGCCACACTGCCACGCTGCCACGCTGCCACACTGCCATGCTGCCACACTGCCAGACTGCCACGCTGTCATGCTGCCACACTGCCACACTGCCACACTGCCACACTGCCACGCTGTCATGCTGCCACACTGCCACACTGCCACGCTGTCATACTGCCACACTGCCACACTGCCACGCTGCCACGCTGCCACACTGCCACACTGCCACGCTGCCACGCTGTCATACTGCCACGCTGCCACACTGCCATGCTGCCACGCTGTCATACTGCCATGCTGCCACACTGCCACGCTGCCACGCTGCCACGCTGCCACGCTGCCCCGCTGCCCATGCATCAGACACAATTTTTATAAGAAAGAATGAAATCAGAATAAAAAAAAAATCAGATTCAGGTTTAGATTCATTTATTTATCACGTGTCCATCGCAACAGTTAGAGGGTGTGCTGGGCTGTCCACTGAGCAAAGTTTTGAACTGGCTTTATTACATCCTGCATATACATGAGGTAAAAATCTTTACCTCACGTTGCATAACGTTGCCACACTGAGTGAGTGGCCATCACCACGGAAATGATTGCGGTCACAGACTCAGACAGGAGGTGGAGTGTGTTGTGTGGGTCAGCAGCACCACCCTGTGACACCCATGTCCTTCTGTCAATCTCCCCGAGCTTCCTTATGCTCACAATGCGTGCATATGAAGTGTATACATCACCTCTCATCTTCCTTCCCTCCGAAGAGAAAGGCCCTAGCTTTCCTCACAAGACACGCTCTCTAATCCAGTCAGCATCCTGGTAAATCTCCTCTTTGCCCTCTCTAAGGCTTCCACATCCTCCCTGTAATGAGGCGACCCTAACTGAACACAGTGTTCAAGGTGTGGACTAATCAGAGAGCTGCATCTCCTTGCTTTCTCAAATGCTTCCTCTCCATCTTGAATGGAATTTTCCCGATGGGGCAGGAAGCTTTGAAAACTTAACATAAAACATAAAAATTTACGACACATTATAGGCCCTTCAGCCCACAATGTCGTGCCGACCATGTAACCTACTCTAGAGACTGATTAGAATTTCCCTAGCGCATAGCCCTCTATTTTTCTAAGCTCCATGTTCCTACCTAAGAGTCTGTTAAAAGACCCTATTGTATCCACCTCCACCACCAGCCGTGGCAGCGCATTCCACACACCCACCACTCTCTGGGTGAAAAACTTACCCCTGACATCCCCTTTGTACCTATTTCCAAGCACCTTAAAACTATGCCCCTCATGTTAGCCATTTCAATCCTGGGGAAAAAGCCTCTGGCTATCCACACGATCAATGCCCCTCATCATCTTATACACCTAAGACTTCTCTGACCTTACTTTTGTATCCTCTTGTTAATCTCTATCCTTGCCCCCTGGGGTAATGGGGTCAGTATTTGGAATTTGGAAACGTCAGAAGACTGTTGGTCAATTTTGCGGAAAGCACTCTACAGTGTTAAGTAAACACCCAGCAGGACTGCTGGCTCAATGAGAAGCTTCGGAATGTAATTTAAAACAATTTGAGGAAATCTTTTGGACCTTCCAGAAAATATTTGACATTGACTGTGCTGTAGCTTTACTAATGGAAATATTTGTCCAAGATTGAAATGGAAGGCCCATCACTGTCTCTAAATCTGACCCAAAGATATATCGGTACATGTCAGGCTGGTCTGACCAGTAAGAGAACGGTCCAGAGTTAACCAGCAAGCCCAAGCTATGCTGGCATATAGTTTAAATATTTTCTTAGCAGCTTAAAATCATGAAATTAATGAATCAGGAATTAAAAGTAAGTACAGCTGGTGTGTCCTTTAGTGAGGGAAATCTGCTAGATGTTACCACAGAGCAGTGATCTGCAACTGCCCTCTGAAGGGGACTAGTGACTCTGTCAGGTGTCCCTCATGGAACATAGAACAGTATAGCACAGGACAGCCTCTTCAGCCCATGGTGTTGGTCCAGTATTTGAATCTAATCTAATCCTTCCCTCCCACATAGTCCTCCATTTTTCTATCATCCACGAGTTTCTTAAATGCCCCTGATGTATCTGCCTCCACCAAAACCACCGGCAGGGCGCGCCACATGCCCGCCACTGTCTGTGTCTTCTCCACCATTTCATCATGGCCAATCCATTTCCCCCTCAACCCCATTCTCCGGACTTCTTCCTGTAACCCTTCATACCCTGACCTACCAAGGATCTGTCAACCTCTGCCTTAAATATATCCAATGGCTTCCAGTGTCTGGCTAAAGAAATTCCTCCTCATCTCCATTCGAAATGGACTTCCTGCTGTTCTGAGGCTGTGTCCTCTGGTCTTGAACTCCCCGACCACGAGAAACATCCACCCCATCGAGGTCTTTCAACATTCAATAGGTTTCAATGAGATCCTCCCTCATTCTTTCAATCCTGGAATCATTTTCGTGAACCTCCACTGAACCCTCCCCAATGTCGGCACATCCTTTCTTCAGCTCTTTACTTCTTTCTCCTATCCTCTCCCAGCTTCTTACTTCACCAAACCCTTCTCCCAACCCACTCACCTTCCCCTTCACGTGGTCTCACCTATCACCTGCCACCTTTCCCTCTCCCCACCTTCTTATTTCTGCCTCCTTCCTTTCCGGATTTCAGCCTAAAATGTCGACTCATTATTTCCTCTCCACGGATGCTGCCTGACCTGTTGAGTTCCTCCAGCATTTCGTCTGTGTTGCTCTCGATTTACAGTAGATGCAGAATCTCTTGTGTTTGCCGCATACCTTCTTCACCACCCTGTCAACCTATGACCCCTGCAGCATGCCTCCGCTGACAGAACTCTTCAAAAGTGGTACGTTCACTGAAGAGTGAGCTTACTATACAGAGTCACACCGAATCAGATGGGCAACACTCACAGGAAAAACATAAATTAGATATCATTTATTTATTAATTGAGATACAGCTTGGCATAGGCCCTTCTGGCCCTTTGAATCACGCTGCCAAGCAATCCCTCAATTTAATCCTTGCCTACTTACATGCAACTTACAATGACTAATTAGCCTATTAACTCAGGTTCGGCCAGCACGTGCTCGTCTAAAGGAAGACAGACTCTCAGTTGCGTGGATGCTGTGTGATGTGTTGCCCGGTTACGAATCCACATCGCAAGATATCAGACAGTATACCATATGTAATTAAACGATTGAACTTTATAGATCTTCATCTGACTATAGGGTGAGTAAAGAAAATAGAAAGAAAAAGGTCGCATTTTAATGAAACAGTCTAGTGTGCACGTTGGAGCTCATAGTTCCGTCCATTTGATCCCCATCGACCTCCTCCGAGCATCACTGACCCTCTGACCCTCGCTTCCAGTCCACTCTGTCTGGCAGTCTACCAACCCTCTCCACTTGTATCTACTCTCTTCATCTCTCGCTGACAGAAGACTGTACCCTTCTCTCGGGTACAGCATGCCTCTCACTGGATGGCGCACATTCCAAAGTCCCTGTTATCTCTAGTCATAACCCAAACATTGCTCCTACAGGGAAACTATTACATTAGCAGTGAAACCTCACAGCACATTACATATGTCATTGGACTGTGGGAGGAAACCAGAGTACCTGGAGGAAACCCGTGTGGTAGCGGGGGGAATGTATTAAGTCCTTACAGACAGCGGCCGGAATTGAACCCGGGATTCCAGTGCTGCAATAGCATTATACTAACCTGCTACACCACCTGAAGTCATTGCCATTCCGAAATTTGTTGCTGGGGTAATTGCCATGTGCTCGGTCTGGTTTTATTCCTTCTCTGCTTCAAAGTTCTGAGTGGTTGTTTTCAGAGATACAACACAGTTACAGGCCGCTCTGTGCCAACAAGCCCATGTTGCCCAGTTACACCCATGCGAGCCCACTGTTACAGGCCTCTCTGTGCTAAAGACCTCATGTCGCCCATTACACCCATGTAAGCAATTTGAAATCATAGGAGTGTGCTGGGAATACTCAGGCAGCAGGCAGAACTTGTAGCAAGTGATAAAGAGAAACACATGATTCTCCAGAAGCTGGAAATCCAGAGAAAAACACACACACACACACACACACACACACACACACACACACACACACACACGCGCACACACACACACACACACACACACACACAAAATGGTGGAGGAACTCAGCAGGCCTGGCAGCATCTAGGGAAAAGAATAAACAGTCGACGTTTTGGGCCGAGACCCTTCTTCAGGACTTCGTAGACAAACAGAGTTAGTTTGTCAGGTGGATGACCTTTCACCTGAACGCATATTTACGTAAATTAAACACAATTAGAACAAAAAATAAGAAGTCTATTTTAGTGCAAAGTGGTCATAGTGATTGCTGAATTGTTGCAGTTAGGATTATGTCAATTGGTTCCAGAACCGAGTGGTTGAAGGGGAGTAGCTGTTCTTGAGACTGGTGGTGTGAGCCAAACATCGAGTCTGTCATTATTTAAAGAATTCATATTTATTATGTACAGATGTAACTTGTATGAATACTTCAAGTGTATTTTACTGATAATGGAGTCACTGAGTCATAGAGAAGTACAGCACAGAAACAGGCCCTTTGGCCCATCTAGTCCATGCCAAAATCATTTAAGCTGCCTAGTCCCATCGACCTGCACCGGGACCATAATCCTCCATACTCCTCCCACCCATATACCTAGCCAAACTTCTCTTAAACATTGAAATCGAGCTCGCATGCACCACTTGCACTGGCAGCTCGTTCCACCCTCTCACCACCCTCTGAGTGAAGAAGTTTCCCCCCATGTTCCCCTTAAACTTTTCACCTTTCACCCTTAACCCATGACCTCTGATTATAGCCCCACCCAACCTCAGTGGAAAAAGCCTGCTTGCATTTACCCTATCTATACCCCTCATAATTTTGTATACCTCTGTCAAATTTCCTCTCAATCTTCTACATTCTAATAAATGCAGTCCTAACGTATTCAATCTTTCATTATAACTCAGGTCCTCCAAGCCCAGCAATATCTTTGATATTTTTCTCTACACTCTTTTAACCTTGTTACATCCTCCCTGTAGGTAGGTGAACAAACTGCACACAATTCTCCAAGTTATACAACTTTAATATAACATCCCGTCTCCTGTACTCAATACTTGGATTTACAAAGCCCTTATCCACTTGTGACGCCACTTTCAACAAATTATGTACCTGTACTCCCAGATCCTTTTGTCCTACCACACTCCTCAGTCCCCTATCGTTCACTGTGTAAGGCCTACCCTGGTTGGTCCTACCAAAGTGCAAAACTTTGCGCTTGTCTGCATTAAATTCCACCTGCCATTTTTCTGCCCATTTTCCCAGCTGATGCGGATGCCTCAGCAAGCCATGATAGCCTTTCTTGCTGTCCATTACACTTCTAATCTTGATGTCATCCACAAATTTGCTGATCCAGTTAACCACATTATCATCCAGATCAATGATATTGATGACGAACAACAAGGGTGCCAACACCAATCCCCCTGGCGCTCCACTGGTCTCAAGCCTCCAGTCAGAGGGGCAAAGCCTCGACTGCCACTCTCTCGCTTCTCCCACAATGTCTGATGCAATTTAATACCTCATCCTGAATGCCAAGCAACTGAACCCTCTTGAGCAGCCTCCCATCTACCTTACTAAAGACCATCCACTGCCTTGCCTTCATCCGCTTTCTTGATAACTTCCTTGAAAAGGGAGTCCTAGGCGGGAGGAGAAGATGGCAGCGCAGCTCTCTGGTGAACTGATATCGTATCTGTTAAATAGGGGCCATGGACAATTCTGATTTGATGAAGACAGACTTGAGAAGCAGAGGAACAACTGGAGAAATTTCTGAAATGCCTGGTTCGCTGCTGTTGTTACTGTATGATTGAGAATCTCCGGACATTAGGCCCCAAAATCTCCGGAGGGTAGGCTTTGCCTGCTGCTGGCGACCCAGGCTGAGGCTGAAACGTTCGGATAGAGATGGTGCTCGGTGCTCGGTGTCGGAGGGCTGATCGGAGCTCGAAGTTTTCGGACGACTCAGAGTCAGACTGTGGTCGGGCATGGCAGGGAGAGTTTTCTTCCTTCTCCCGTCTGCGTGAGATGTGGGACTTTAGAGAAACTTTGAACTTTTTTACTGTGCCATGGACTGTTCTTCATCAAGTTATGGTATTGTTGCACTGTTGTAACTATATGTTATAATTATGTGGTTTTGTTAGTTTTTCAGTCTTGGTCTGTCCTGTGTTTTTGTGATATCACACCGGAGGAATATTGTATCATTTCTTAATGCATGCATTACTAGATGACAATAAAAGAGGACTGCGTGTCTTCATAATCTAATCAAATCTAATCTGTACCTCTCTATGACTCGATTAAAGGAGGAGAAGAGGGCAGCATGGCAGCTTGCAGCAGCCACTCCAGTGAATGATATCTGTTATTTGTCAAGTAGGGTGCCGTGCACAATCCTGATTTGATGGAGGCAGACGTGAGAGCATGGAGGAACATCTGTGAAACCTCTGAAATGCCTGCTTCGCTGCCGCTGCTACTGTGCGATCCAGAATCTCCGGAGGGGAAGGCCCCGAGTCCTCGGCTTTGCTTGTTGCTTGGCGGCCGGGGCTGGGGTCAAAGTGCTCGGCAGAGATGGTTGCTCAGAGGGCTGGTTGGAAGCCCGAAGTTTTCGGACGGACTCAGAGTCGGCTGCGGTTGGGTGCTTCCAATGCATCGGCAAATTTGCGGCCTTGGAGTTCATGGCAGGGAGAGTTTCTCCCTTCTACCGTCTGCGTGAGATGATGGGGCTATCGGGACTTGAGACTTTTTTTTACTGTGCCCATGGTCTGCTCTTATCAAGTTACGGTATTGCTCTGCACTGTTGTAACTATATGTTGTGTGGGCATGTGGCCTGGTGGTTAAGGCATTGGACTAGCTACCTGAAGGTCGTGAGTTTGAGCCCCAGCCGAGGGAATGTGTTGTCTCCTTGAGCAAGGCACTTAATCACACATTGCTCTGTGACGACACCGGTGCCAAGCTGTATGGGTCCTAATGCCCTTCCCTTGGACAACATCAGTGGCATGGAGAGGGGAGACTTGCAGCATGGGCACCTGCCGGTATTCCATACAACCTTGCCCAGGCCTGCGCCCTGGAGAGTGAAGACTTTCCAGGCGCAGATCCATGGTCTCGCAAGACTAACGGATGCCTTCTACAACTATATGTTATAATTATGTGGTTTTGTCAGTTTTAGTCTTGGTTTGTCTTGTGTTTCTGTGATATCTTTCTGGAGGAACATTGTATCATTTTTTAATGCCTGCATTTCTAAATGACAATAAATGAGGACTGAGTGTCCTCATAATCTAAAAAAAAGCTCTATAAGATTGGTTAGACATGACCTGCCAGACATGAAGCCATGCTGACTATCCTTAATCAGTCTGTGTCCATCCAAATATCATTTATCTGGTCCCTTAGAATACCTTCCAATAACTTTTCCGCAACTGATGTCAGACTCACCAGCCTATAATTTCTTGGTCTCCTTTTAGAATCTTTTTTAAACAGCAGAACAACATTGGCTATCCTCTAATCCTCTGGTGCCTCTCCTGTCACTAAGGGTGCTTTAAATATCTTAGTTAGGGCCACGGCAATTTCTGCACTTGCCTCCTGTAGGGTCTGAGGAAACATTTTGTCAGGCCCTGAGGATTTATCCACCCTGGTTTGCCTCAGGGTAGCAAACACCTCCTCCTCAGTAATCTGTACAGGGTCCATGAAGTTGATGGACTCTGTATCCATCTCCAGATTCAATGCAGATGCAAAGAATGCATTTAAGATCTCCCCCATCTGTTTTGGCTCCAAACATGGATTACCATTCTGTTCTTCCAGAGGATGAACTTTGTCCCCCGCAATCCATTTGCTCTTAATATATCTGTAGAATGCCTTAGGATTCTCCTTGACCTTGACTGCCAGAGCAACTTCTTGCCTTCTTTTAGCTTTCCTGATTTCTTTCTTAAGTGTTTTCTTTCATTTCTTGTACTCTATAAGCACCTCATTCGTTCCTTCCTGCCTGCACCTCCTTTTATCTCTTAACCAGGGCCTCAATATCTTTTGAAAACCAGGGTTCCCTAAACCTGTTATCTTTACCTTTTATTTTGACAGGCACATGCAAGATTTGCATGCTCAAAATTTCTTTTTTGAAGGCCTCCCACTTTCCAAACAACCGTTGCCAGAAAACAGCCTGTCTCAATCCACACTTGCCAGATCATTTCTGATACCATCACAATTGGCCTTTCTCCAATTTAGAATCTCAACCCACGGACCAGAAGGATCTTTTTGCATATTTACTTTGAAACTAGCGGTTACTGGAGGCAAAGTTTTCCCTTACACAAACTTCTGTCGCCTGCCCTGTTTCATTCCCTAATAGCAGATTCAGCTATTAAACTCTCTTTCTCCTTGGGACTTAATGAGCAGCCTCACATCTTTTTCAATGAAGTTATATTTCCAACAACACAAATATCAGAATCAGAATCAGAAACCAGTTTAACATCACCAGCATATGTTGTGAAACTTGTTGTTCTTGTGGCAGCAATACAATACAATACATAATAACAGAAAAAACTGAATTACTGTAAGCATATTAAATAGTTAAATTAAATAAGTAGTGCAAAAATAAAAATTAAAAAGTAGTGAGGCAGTGTACAATGTCCATTCAGAAATCCAGTGGCAGAGGGGAAGAAGCTGTTCCTGAATCATTGAGTGTGAGCCTTCAGGCTCCTGTACCTCCTCCCTGATGGTAGCAATGAGAAGAGGGCATGTCCTGGGTGACGAGGGTCCTCAATGATGGATGCCACCTTTCTGAGGCATCGCTCCTTGAAGATGTCCTGGATACTATGGAGACTAGTGCCCATGATGGAGCTGACTAAGTTTACAACTCTTGCAGATCATTTCAATCCTGTGCAGTAGTGTCCACACCCCCCACACCCACCCTATCAGAGTTGATGCAGCCAGTTCGAATGCAGATAATGAACAAATTATAATTCTTGATTCTGGGGGAAAAGATTGTGCACATTGACACGGAGATATACACTATAGCCTAATAGCTTAGGGCAAGTGACAAATGAGGCAGAAAATCCTCTCAGATACAGGACGTACTGCAGATGCTGGAAATCTAGAGCAATACACACAATGTGCTGGAGGAACTCAGCAGGTCAGGCAGTGTCAATGGACGGAAATAAACAGTCGACGTTTCAGGCCGAGGACTGGAAATGAAGGGGAGAAGTCAGAATAAGAAGGTGGGGAGAGCAGAGGAAAAAGTACAAGGTGGCAGGTGATAGGTGAAACCGGGAGAGGGAGAGGCGATGAAGTAAAGGGCTGGGAAGTTGATTGGTGGATGAAATAAAGGGCAGGAGAAGTGGGAATCTGATGGGAGAGGACAGAAAACCATAGAAGAAAGGGAAGGTGGAGGAGCACCAGAGGGAGGTGATGGGCAGGTAAGAGGAGTAGTTGTGAGAGGGAAGCAAGAATGGGGAATGTGAAGGAGAGGAGGGGGATAATTACCGGAAGTTTGAAAAACCAACATTCACTTTTTCAGAGTGTTCAGGTATCTACCCTGACCTCCATTAGATTCAGTATTTTTTAAAAAGAGTTCTAATGTTGAAAACACTTCACAAAGACTGTTCTTGAAAATAAAAGGAATTGGTTTAAAAAGGAGGAAAAGAAAAAGACAAAGACCTTTAAAAACAAACAGAAAGACTGTTATAATTTTGGAATTTTTTTTAAGTTTATGTAAAGAGCATAAGTTAAGCTATGGGTAAAGTGAACTCAGTTGCACAATTTCACTGACTATAATTTCAATGCAGTTCTACAGACAAGAAGCACATACCTAGTTTTCCTCTTTTTTTTACGAGAAGGGGAGATGTTGTGCTAGCTAATACTGGTATTCCTATTCCACTCAGTTAGCCGCTCCCACATGGGAGGAGCTCACATATTGTACAAGCAGCATTATCAATAAAGTTCAGTTGAACAGCCTGCATGCTGACGTGCTGGTATGCTCTGCACTGCCCCTCAATATCGATGATGTACACTTCGATAAGATCACCCCTCATTTTCCTGCTCTTCGATCTGCAGAGTCCCAATCTGCTCAGTCTCTCTCCATCTGTGGAAAGAGAAACAGCGTTAGTGTTTCAAGTCAAAAGTCCTTCATGAGGTATTGCATTAACTTCAAATTACCGAAAAAAAAGGCTTTCGAATCTGAGTGAGAAGTTCGTGGTCCAGGACAGGTAGCTGCCCATAGGAACAGAACGAGGGAGTTCATCGTTCTCCACCTAGTGAGGTAGCTCTGCAAAGCATGCACAGTCTGCAAACCATCCTTTGGAGGATCTGAATTGTTATATTTGGTCACGATCATTTTCATAATGAGCCTCTGACTCATACTGTACAGTGGATGATGAGATAATTAAAACTGTTCTTCAGTTCTGGCAAATGGTATGAAGATCATTAAGAGTCACCATTTCAGTTCAATTCCATTACTGAAGCCAAAATGCCACCATCAAAATAGCATAACGAGCAGGTTTATGAAATAAATGAGCTCTGGTATTATATGTATTTCCTTGGCGTTGACACAGAAAATGCAGTAGAATTATACTTGGCTGGTCTGGGTCTGTGTAAACTGAAGAGTTTCAAGTTTCATTTCTTTGCAAGATTGCGTCCCCTCCCCCCTTCAGCTCCTGCTAGAACTATTGTTTTTTTAATTCTTAGATTTTTAAATTCATACAACATGGAAGCAAGCCCTTCAGCCCATCTCATCCATACCAATATGTTGCCCAGTGACCTAGGCCCATCTGCTCACGTTTGGACCATAGTCCTCTAAACATTTCCTATCCTATGAGATTACTTTTTAGATCAGTTTGATGTTGAGTTTACTAGGGGATCAGCTATACTGGATTGGGTGTTATGTAATGAACCAGAGGTGATTAGGGAGCTTAGGGTAAAGGAACCCCTAGGAGGCAGTGATCACAATGTGATTGAGTTCAACTTGAAATTTGAAAGGGAGAAAGTAAAGTCTGACATAGCAGTATTTCGGTGGAGTAAAGGAAACTACAGTGGTATGAGAGAGGAGCTGGCCAAAGTAAATTGGAAGGAGATGCTGGCTGGGATGACAGCACAGCAGCAATGGTGTGAGTTTCTGGGGAAAATGAGGAAGGTGCAGGGGTATTCCAAAAGGAAAAAAATACTCAAATGACAAAATAGTACAACCGTGGCTGACAAGGGAAGTCAAAGCTAATGTAAAAGCAAAAGAGATGGCATACAGCTAAGTAAAAATTGGCAGGAAGGCAGAGGACTGAGAAGCTTTTAAAACCCTACAGCGAGGAACTAAAAGAATCATTAGGAGGGAAAAGATGAAATATGAAAGCAAGCTAGCAAATATCAAAGTGGATAGTGAAAGTTTTTCAAGTATGTAAAAAAATAAAAGGGAGATGAGAGTGGATATAGAACTGCTAGAAAATGAGGCCAGGGAAATAATAATGGGGGTTAAAGAGATGGCAAGTGAACTAAATGAGTACTTTGCATCAGCCTTCACTGTGCAAGACACTAGCAGTGTACCCGATGTTGAAGGGTGTGAAGGAAAAGAAGTGAGTGCGGTTACTATTACAATAGAGAAGGTGCTCAAAAAGCTGAAAGACCTAAAAGTACCTGGACCAGATGAACTGCACCCTAGGGTTCTGAAAGAGCTAGTGGTAGAGACTGTGGTGGCATTAGTAATGATCTTTCAAAAAAATCATTGGACTCTGGCATGGTGCCAGAGGACTGGAAAATTGCAAATGTCACTCCACTCTTTAAGAAAGGAGTGAGGCAGCAGAAAGGAAATTATAGACCAGTTAGCTTGACTTCAGTGGTTGGGAAGATGTTGGAGTCAATTTTTAAGGATGAGATTGTGGAATACTTGGAGACACAGGAAAAGATAGGAGAAAGTCAACATGGTTTCCTTCAGGGAAATTCTTGTCTAACGAATCTGTTCCTATTTTTTTTTACTTCTTGTTTAGGTTATGTATATATACCTACTGTAATCCACTGATTTTCTTCTCCATTATTATGTATTGCATTGTACTGCTGCTGTAAAGGCATCGAATTTCACAACATATATTAATTCCTGATTCTGATTCTGAAAATTATGAGAGGTATAGAGAGAAAAGATAGGCAGTGTCTTATTCCCAGAGTTGAAATGTCTAATTCCCGAGGCACACATTTAAGATGAGAGGGCAAGGTTCAAAGAGGTATGCAGGACAAGATTTTTATTGCATGCGTGGAGTGTCCTGCCAGAGCTGGTGGTGGAGGTAAGTAGGACGGAAGTGTTTAAGATGCTCTTAGACAGGTACAGGAATGTTCAGAGAATGAATATTGTGTAAAAGGTATCTTAAATGGTAGGTTGGTTTATTATTGTCAAGTCAAGTCAAGTTTATTGTCACTTATAGTGTTGCCGCGTGGCCAAGTGGTTAAGGTGTTGGTCTAGTGATCTGAAGGTTGCTAGTTCGAGCCTCAGCTGAGGCAACGTGTCGAGTCCTTGAGCAAGGCACTTAACCACACATTGCTCTGCGACGACACTGGTGCTAAGCTGTATCGGCCCTAATGTCCTTCCCTTGGACAACATCGGTGGCGTGGAGAGGGGAGACTTGCAGCATGGGCAACTGCCGGTATTCCATACAACATTGCCCAGGCCTGTGCCCTGGAAACCTTCCAAGGCACAAATCCATGGTCTCACGAGACTAACGGATGCCTAATATATATATATCATATGTAAGGATAAAACCTACAGAAGAATCACACATAAATAACAAAGTAAAGTGCATAAATTAAATATTGTAAGGTACGGAACAGATTAACCTGAGATACTTCGAATAAGATGCGGCAGGGGATTCAAAAGCCTAATGGCTTGGGGGAAGAAGCTGTTTCTCATCCTGACTGTTACTGCCTTGATCATTGTTCTCGTTTCTTGTTTTAATTGTCACATGTACTGAGGTTCAATGAAAAACGTGTCCTGCTTACATCTGTGCAGATCAATTCATTACACAGAGCATTAAGGTAGTACAAGGTAAAAAAACAACAGAATGCAGAATAAAGTGTTTATCCTCAGTGGCAGGGTCAGACTATAAGGTATAGGAGCAGAATTTAGCCATTTGACCCATTGAGTCTGCTCCACCATTTCATCATGGCTGATCCATTTTCCCTCTCAGCCCCAATCTCCTTCTTTCTCCCCGTATCCCTTCATGCTCTGACTAATCAACAATCTATCGACCTCCACTTTGAATACACCCACTGAGTTGGCCCCCACAGTCACCTGTGACAACAAATTCTACAGATTCATCACTCTCTGGCTAGAGAAATTCCTCCTCATCTCTGTTCTAAAAGGACGCCCCTCTATTCTGAGGTTGTGTCCTCTGGTCCTAGACTTCCCCCACCACAGGAAAGATTTGTGAACAATCATCAGGGATGGAATTAGCAGTCATGAACAAAACAGAAAATCTGCAGATGCTGGAAACCCAGAGCAACACACACAAAATGCTGGAGGAACTCGGCAGGTCAGGCAGCATCTATGGAGGGGAATAAACAGTCGATGATTTGGACTAAGACCCTAGGACTGGAAGGAAGGGGGAAGATGCCAGAATAAGTAGATAGGGGAGGGGAAGGAGTACAAGCTGGCAGGTGATAGGTGAGACCAGGTGAAGAGGGAAGGGGGATGAAGTAAGAAACTGGGAGGTGATAGGTGGAACGGGTAGTAAAGGGCTGCAGAGCAGAGTCATGGACAACATACAGCAGGCACATAAAATCCCTAGAAACTTATCATCAAAGAAGCTTTTAAGACTTGTTTGGATAGGCACATGTGAGGAAGGTGGAGGGATATGGACATGGTGTAGGTAGGAGGGATTAGTGTTTGGGTATTATTAATTTGCTTTTTTGCTGGTTCAGCACAACATTGTGGGCTGAATGGCCTGTTCCTGAGCTGTACTCTTCTATAATGTTAAGTTCCCCTAGCTCCGTTTGTTGGGGACTCACTCTGGTCTCTCTCACCTTTTCCTTTTCCAATAACGATACAAGCTGTCTGCTCTATTTTTATTTAGTGTCAGTTCACTCTCATATCTAACCTTCCATTCTTCACGAATGTCTCTTCTTTTGTTGAATTTTAAAACGATTCCAATTTCCTGCCTTACAACTACTTCTGACAATTTTATAAGCAGTTTTCTTTTGACAACACTATCTTTAATTTCACCTGTCAGCCACTTCTCCTGCTGGCTATATTTTTCCTGCAATTTATGCAATTTTTTGCATAAGTATGTACCTTTGCCTGCCCCAAGTCACATCATTCCATGTGTGCCAGCTGATTCATTCCTCCAGCTCCCACGTTCTCCATTGTCTGGGTTTAAGACTCTGGAGAGAGGGTTCTGTAGTGTCAAGGCTGGAAGCCTTGGGGTGAGTGGGGACAAAAGTGAATGAGATTGTGCAAAAGTCTTAGGCACATTTTTATATAAAAGTTGCTGGTGAATGCAGCAGGCCAGGCAGCATCTATAGGAAGAGGTACAGTCGACGTTTCGGGCCGAGACCCTTCGTCAGGCCCGAAACGTCGACTGTACCTCTTCCTATAGATGCTGCCTGGCCTGCTGCGTTCACCAGCAACTTTTATGTGTGCTGCTTGAAATTCCAGCATCTGCAGATTTCCTCGTGTGGCACATTTTTATAGGTAGGGTACTGCATTTGTTAATGTGGAGCAGAGAGCGAGTATGTAAATCTGGTGAGAGCACCTCTGTGAAGGGGTTTGTGTCCATTATGGGGCAAAACACTCACCTTTGGTTCCCATCGGATGCTCAGCTCTCACCTGTGACTCCAAATAACTGTTTGCATGTGACAGCAGCCACACCCTGGTACACGGCTTCGACAGGCTGGCAGGTGAGGGTAGCCGGGGGTCCTCATACCCCCGTGAGATAGTGACATCCCTGTCCCAGCAAGCAAAGTGTCCTCCGACGGACTGGGTGGATGAGATCTACAGTGAGATCCAACGGCCAGGAAGGTGGTTCTGCAATGCACCGTGGAGAGTGGAGGTCATGACAAGGCACAGAGGACATCACGGTCATCCACTGCAACCAAGGAAGACCCCAGTTTGTGATCCTTGTTTGTACCACTGGACCCGGACCTCTGAGGACTAGAGAGAGTGGAACAGCACCAGTGTGATGGTTTTTCCACTTCAAACTCTCTCCCGCACGGGTTTCCTGTCATCGTCAGACACAATGGACAACCACCAATCAGGCTCCTGAACCTGTGTGGACAACTTCTCTCACCTCAACACTGAACTGATTCCACAACCTCTGGACTCACTTTCAAGGACTCTGCAATTCATGTTCTCAATATTATTTATTTATTTATGTGGCTTGTCTTCTTTTGCACATTTGTTGCTTCTCTGCTTTTGCCTGTGTGTGGTTTCTCTTTGATTCTGTTGTATTTCTTTGTTCTACTGTGCATGCCTGCAAGAAAGTGACTCTCGGGGTTGTGATGCAGATGTATTTTGATAATACATTTACTTTGAACTTTGAACTTTCCATGCATTAATTCCATAATCCTCTATACCTCACTCATTGAAGCACCTGTCTAGGTGCATCATTATCTGTTACTTATGTATAGAACATAGAACATAGAGTAGTACAGCACAGTACGGGCCCTTCGGCCCACAATGTTGTGCCGACCCTCAAACCCTGCCTCCCATATAACCCCCCACCTTAAATTCTTCCATATACCTGTCTAGTAGTGTCTTAAACTTCACGAGTGTATCTGCCTCCACCACTGACTCAGGCAGTGCATTCCACGCACCAACCACTCTCTGAGTAAAAAACCTTCCTCTAATATCCCCTTTGATTTATTGAGATACTGCGCGGAATAGGCCCTCCCGGCCCTTCGAACTGCACCGCCCAGCAAACCCCCGATTTAATCCCAGCCGAGTCACGGGACAATTTACAATGACCAATTAACCCACTTACCAGTACGTCTTTGGACTGTGGGAGGAAACTGGAGCACCCGGAGGAAACCCACGCGGTCACGGGGAGAACGCACGAACTCCTTACAGATCCTTCCTCCCCACCTCCTCTGGCAGCTCATTGCAGATCGCGCTTTACAGTGACAGCGATTGGAGCGTTGGGGTTTGAGTCCTGTCGCTGTCGGTAAGGAGCCTGCATGTTCTCCCTGTGACTATTAGGTTTCCTCCAGGAGCTCTGGTTTCCTTGCACCTTCCAAAAGGCAAATGGCTTACTGAGGGGTTGTGCGTTGTGGGCATGCCATGTTGGTGCTGGAAGCGTGATGAGACTTGTGGGCTGCCCCCAGCGCATCCTTGGCCATTAACGCTAAATGATGCATTTCCCTGTATGTTTAAATGTTTCAATGTTCTTCCGACAAATAAAACTAATCTTTAAATTCTTCCAGTGTAAATTTACTCCTCAGATCATCGTAAACCCATGCCTTATCATATTAGGCACCCCTGCCATGGGGCCTGATTATCTACCCTATCCATACTTCCCATACTTTTATGTAGCTCTGTCACTTCAGCTCTCAACCTCACACCTCTCTGCAAAGCAGACCTACTCTTTCCAAAATTGACAATGGGCATCCGTCGATGGATGGAAGTCCTGAACGTGCAATGGATGAAGATTACTCTGGCCAGTGAGCCCCCACCCCCAGATCGGTGTGTCCCGGGGTCGGGGGTCCAGGTGGGTAAGAGGTACGAGGTCTGGTAATGCCCCCTCCCCCAGGTATGCATGTCGGCAAGTCTGGAGTCCAAGGCCTGGTGTTTGGATTCCTAGTATCAGTGAGTTCTGCGATTGATACCAAAGATCAAAGTCCTAAAATCTATCAGAAGTCTGGAAGCCGAGGCCCAATTGCCGAGGACCTAGGTCTATGAGTCTGCAATTTCATAATTCCATGAGATATAGGAGCAGAATTAGTCTATTTCATTATGGCTGATCCATTTCCCTCTCATCCCCAATCTACTGCCATCTCCCCGTAACCCTTCATGCCCTGACTAATCAAGAATCTATTAACCTCTGCCTTAAATACACCCAATGACTTGGCCTCCACATCCAGCTGTGGACCACCCCTAGTCACCGGCAACCTACCAGAAAAGGCTCCCTTTATTCCCACTCTGCCTCCTGCCAGTCAGCCAATGCTCTATCCTTGCTAGTACCTTTCCTTAATTTGCTAAGCAGCCTCATGTGTGGCACCTTGTCAAAGGCCTTCTGAAAAGCCAAGTACACAACATCGGCTGATTCTCCTTTGTCTACTCTGCTTCAAAGAATGTCTTCGGAGTCCACTGGGGAAGTTAGAGGCCCCATGTCTGTGAGGGAATGGAGGCTGGAGGCCTGCGCACGAGAGTGAGTGGGTAGGTGGGTAGGGGGGAGGAAATTGGCTCAGTTTGCTGTTGTTATTTTGGTTCTTGTGTTGTGCGGCTGAGCATGACGGACATGCTACGTTGGAGCTGGAATGTGTAGCGACACTTGTGGTTGTGCAGCCTGGGTTGTGCTGAGTCTGGTTTTACTGAGATACAGAGAGGTACAGGCCTTTCTGGCAGCTTCCAGCCGCGCCACCTGGCAATCCCCAGATTTAATCCCAGTCTAATCACAGGACAATTTATAATGACCAATTCACCTATCAACAAGCACGTCTTTGGACTATGGGAGGAAACCGTAGCACCAGGAGGAAACCCACGCGGTCACGGGGAGAACGCACAAACTTCTTACAGGCAGCGGCAGAAAGTAAACCCAGTTCACTGGCGCTGTTGTTAACACAAAGAACACATTCCACTCTATGTTCCGATAAATAAGTGAATCTGAACCGGAATTTGAATCGATCCTGATAACTCAAGCGTTCCGATCCATGTAGCACAGGGATTCCCACCCCAGGGTCCACTGACCCCTCAGTTAATGGTCAGGGTCTGTGACATAAAAAATGTTGGG
The DNA here is from genome assembly GCF_030028105.1 of Mobula birostris. Taxonomy (NCBI): domain Eukaryota; kingdom Metazoa; phylum Chordata; class Chondrichthyes; order Myliobatiformes; family Myliobatidae; genus Mobula; species Mobula birostris. The sequence continues at coordinate 3,842,213 of NC_092398.1, forward strand.
AACCTCCGATAAACATGAGAAAGTCTGCAGACGCTGGAAATCCAAAGCAACACACACAAAATGCTGGAGGAACTCTGCAGGTCAGGCAGCATCTATGGAGAGGAATAAACAGTCAACGTTTCGGGCTGAGACCCTTCATCGGGGCTGAGAAGGAAGGGGAAGATGCCAGAGTAAAAATTGGGGGTGGGAGGAGGGGACGGAGGATAGAGGGAAGGTGACGGGTGAAGCCAGGTGGGTGGGAAAGGTCAGGGGCTGGAGAGGAAGGAATCTGATAGGCGAGGAGAGTGGACCACAGGAGAAAGGGTAGGAGGAGGGGACCCAGGGGGAGGTGATAGGCTGGTCAGAAGAAGTAGAAGGTCAGAGTGGAGAACGGAGGGTAATGGTGGTGGGGGGGGAGGGAATTTGCTCACCAGAGGGAGAAATGGATACTCGTGCCATCAGGTTGGAGGCTACCCAGATGGAATACAAGGCGTTGCTCCTCCACCCTGAGGTGGGTCTCATCTTGGCACAAATCTTTGATGTACCACATGCAACACTCATGTGAACCTTTTCTACATCCTTTGATATGGTGGCAGAGGCAAATACATTAGAGGCTTTTAAAAGACAGTTGGATAGACACATGGATGTGAGGAAGATGGAGAGATATGAACATGGTGTAGGTAGAAGGGATTAGTGTTTGGGTGTTTTCGATTTGCTTTTGAGCTGGTCCAGCACAACATTGTGGGCCGAATGGCCTGTTCCTGTGCTGTATTTGTCCATGTTCTATGCTCTGCGTTCATTCTAACTTAATCATGTCAGTTCAAAAGTGTGGGGGCCAGAAATGCCCACAATACTCGACCAGTAACCATGAATCTTTGTGATGGGGTCTTAATTGTCCTTATTTTCCAACTTCCTTGATTGCACAGGTTTTCTCTGCTAATAATAGCTCAGCCGATCAAGTGGAATAGGTGTGCCTGCGGAGATTTTGATTAAAAAGCATCACGTTGCTAAAAGAGGACTGAATTATAATGTGGAAAGCTCTGGGAGCACACGAATGTCCAGCAGACTCTTCAGAAGTTCCAGTACTTCAGCGCGAGGAAGAAAATACCAGGGGTTGGATCCAATGTCTCTCTGCTTGTCTCCTTTGTTTGTGTGCAAGCTATTGTTGCAATGACTTTCTATTCCCGGCGAGCGAGCTAAATTAATCATGCACTGCCTGAGTGTACAGAGCTACGATGTGACTCATATGAAACAATAACTGAAGGAGGCACGTGGCAGGGGCAGGCGATGCCTCTGTTTTCAAGCCCGCTACTGAGACTGAAGTAAACACAGCAAGAGCACTGTCGAAAAAAGTTGCTCAAAGCAGGCAGTGGGAAATGTTTTCAACTATTTTCGAGGAGGTTAGAAGTTGGTAGGTAAGGGGATCAAACAAGAGAGGAGAATAGGGTTGAGAAGATAATAAATCAGCCAAGATAGAATGGCAGAGCATTCTCAATGGGCCAAATGGCCTAATTCTACTCCCATGTTTTAATAGGTTTCAATAGGTACATTTAATGTCAGAGAAATGTATACAATATACATGCTGAAATTCTTTTTCTTCGCAAACATCCACGGAAACAGAGGAGTGCCCCAAAGAATGAATGACAGTTAAATGTTAGAACCCCAAATGCCCCTCCCCAGCTCCCCCCACCCACACACCAGGAAAAAAGCATTGGCACCCCTCACTGAGCACTCAAACGTGCAGCAAAGCATCAATAAAGACACAGACTTGCAGTACCCCAAAGATTCAAGATTCAAGATTCAAAAAACTTTATTGTCATTCTAACCGTACATCAGCTCTGCAGGGCAGAATGAGACAACATTTCCCAGGAGCAGTGCAATCATAACATAACAAACGCAACACTAAATAATAAACATAACAATAAACTGTAAAACACAACAGCGACATATCAGTTAAAAATCAAGTTATAAGTGTCCAGTGCAAGTTAAAATTGTCCAAAGCAGAGTCAGGTAGAGCAGCTATTTAGCAGTCTGACTGCCTGTGGGAGGAAGCTGTTTAGTAGCCTTGTGGTTTTAGTTTTGATTCTCCTGTAACGTTTGCCTGATAGCAGAAGAACAAACTACTCATTCACCTAGTAATTCGACATACCACAGGCTCTCTCTCTCCCTAATAAGGGAAAAAGGGGCATCCTCATTTCACAGCGAGAGGGGAGACATAACAAACAACTCACTGATTTATGATGTTAAAAGTCTGCTGTGTCTCTTCCTCCGAGCTCTGTGCCCAAAGAACTCGGGTCTCTGGGCACACAGGTAGCAGCCAGCTCATTGCTTTCGATCTTCCGTGTACTCCCACGACACACCAGTTTTCTGCAGCGGCACCAACCTCGAATCTGCCCACCTCTGGAGCCACAAGAATCTGGCACCCAGAAGGCGCACTAGTCTTCTAGGCTGTGTTCTTGGCATCTTGAAAATCAGCCAGTCGTGAGGCCCCGAGAGCGGGGCCCATTTCCGTAATGGAACAAAGTCAGCGTGTAACTCCAGGACGAGGTCTTCAAAAGAACCCTGAAACGGTTCTTTAAAGATAGAATTAGAGCTGGTTCTGAAGATGCAAGCAAAGGACTTGCCATTAGGTGCCACCATCCTCCTAAGCTTCACCCGCCTTGAGATCCTATGAAACACTTGGTGTTGGTTCCTCTGTGACTTTCATGTGAAGTTTTGGTGTTTGGACCTCCAAGCGAATCACAACTATATTGTAGGGTTTGGAGGCTTACGTGCCTCGATGACCCAGAGAGATATGCTGGCTGGAGTCAGGGCTTTATGCTTTGGCTTTTGGTAGGGTCACCCATGTCAGACAGGTCAAAGGGTAGAGGTCAGACTGTGTGTGGTCTACCAGTTCTACAGGTTTGGAGGTTCAGCTCAAAGCTAACAACCCTGACTGGTAAAACAAAACTGTTATGGAAAGAAAAATGAAGAATCCTTCTACATCTGAGTGTGATGGTATTCCTGAGTCTCCACCCGGGACGTGCATGACTGACAGTAGTGAAGACCGAGAGGAAGCAACTGACACGATGAAGGAAGCCCTGAACACCGCCAGAGATGGAGGATCTTCATTGCTGCCCTAAACGCCAGCGGCGTAACGGGCCATAAGTAAGCTGATGTTTGGAATCTAATAGAAGTACGTATTAGGCCTAATACCAAAGTAACTCAGCCATGGATTGTCTGAAGTCTGGCTGTGAAAAGAGGAGGGTTGGGCACGGGGCCAGCAACTTGATCTCGTGAAAACCCAGAGCTACGGCAACACCAACAGAAGTCCCCAGGTCCTCGTCCCTGGGGCAGGAAAGATCAATATGAAGATCAGACACACAGGGGTACAACTTGAAAGACTGGCCCAGGACAGAGGGCTCTGATGAGCTACTGTCGCCAGCCAGCACCTGGTGGCGGCGATGTGCTTTCACAAGTAGGCAAGTTAATACCTACATACAATGGAGAGAGTCCCACCGCTGAACTGGAGTAAATAAAAATAGAATTTATTTTGGACAGGTACATGGATTAGAAAGGTGCACTTAACCTTTGTCGCCTGGTTGTAACCGCCTCCTGAATTCTGTTGGTGGTTGTCCTTCGTATTTGACGATGACGGGAAACTTAAGTGGGAGAGTTTTTAAAGGGGAGAAGCCATTGTACTGAGGCAGTTCTGCTCTCTCGGAAGTCCGGGTCTAGTAGCATGGATAGTCGTCACAACTGGGATCTTCCTTGGTTCCAGTGGACAGCCATGTCTCCTTCTTTCCCTCGTCATGTTCTTCCAGTGGAGCGTTGCGGAACTGCCATGAATCTCACTGTAGATCTCATCCGCCAAGTCTACCAGAGCTGAATTCGCGTGCGAGTGCAGGCCTGTCCCTATCTCACCGGGGTACGAGGCCCACCAGCTACCCTCACCTGGTTTATCCCACCTGTCGAAGCGGTGTACCGGGGTGTGGCCGCTGTCGTATGCAGACAGCTTCTTGGAGCCGCAGGTGAGAGCTGAGTGTCCGGTGGGGACCAAAGGTGAGTGAGCTGCCCTGGAGTGGACACAAGCCCCTTCACCAATGATGCTACCCCCTCCCTGGATACCCCATACACCCTCCAAACTGTATTACACTAAAGACAAAGATCATCCTTCCTCTAAGCATAACTCAGGAGTGAAATGCTGCAGGTGTTGAAGATCTGAAACAAAATCATAAAGTTCCGGATGTACCCAACAGGTTGGGAGAAAACAATTGCAGTGTTTCTTTTCTCTTTCCACAGACACTGTTTGATTTGATAAGTAATTCTTTTATCCATTTTGATCACAGTTGGAGTTTTTAAAACCTGCAGTTGTCTGGTATCGGTGATTAAAACAGAACATTCTGGAAACAGTCAGCGGTGTGGCCTGGGTTAGAGAGCATGTGCTACAACGAGAGGTTAGACAAACTGGGGTTGGTTTCTCTGGATTAGCAGAGCCTGGGGTGATCTGACAGAGTTGGGGTGCCCAACATTTTTTTGTGCCATGGGCCAATACTATTAAGCAGGTTGGGAACCTGTCGGATAGAGGTTTGTGAGATTACGAGAGGCACGGACAGACGTGAACCCTGGCACAGGCCCTCCGCCTCAGCCTCAGTTAGCATTAGCACATAGCGGAATGAATGTTGCAGAGCCCGCAGGTGCGAAACCTGGAGCAGGCCACAGCCTCAGCTTCAGTGCAGCAAAGAGCGGAGTGAACATCGTAGAGCAGCGAGCAGTGTCATTTAACTATAAAATACAGGACACGATACACTTTGTTTAAACCTCAGATTATTGACAGGCAAACCACTAAAACCAACGCTTAACCAGGTTCCCAAGTTAATTTCAATGTTCATCCGACATTAGCTTTTCATCTGCTGACAATTTGGTACTTATTAGAAATATTGATTCTGTCTGTTGTACTAGAACTTAGTGCTCAGCAGCAGTGCTGGCATTGTCAGCACAGGAATTGCAAACAGCTCCACATGTGCACATCAGCCCTTGGTCAATGCCAAGGGCCAGACGAGATGTTAATTTTTGGAGATTCCTTTATGGGTCACACAAGAAGAAAAGAAATCCCAATTTCCTAGTGGACTTCCTTCCCTACGACCATCCCACGTTGTTTCCCAGCCTACTGAGTACATCTGACATACCAAATCTCCAAATGAAATATAGCCGCTGCGGTGCCTTCTTTGTAGTTGGGTCCATGTTAGATCTTTAGAGATATTGACACCCAGGAACTTGAAATTGTTCACTCTTTCCACTTCTGATCCCTCCATGAAGACTGGTGTGAGTTCCCTCATCTTAATCAGCTTAGTCAGGTCCATCATGGGCACTAGCCTTTGTAGTATCCAGGACTTGTTCAAGGAGCGATGCCTCAGAAAGGCAGCGTCCATCATTAAGACCATCAGCCAGGTCATGCCCTCTTCTCATTGCTACCATCAGGGAGGAGGTACAGGAGGCTGAAGGCTCACACTCAGTGATTCAGGAACAGCTTCTTCCCCTTTGCCATATGATTTCTGAATGGACACTGAACCCATGAACACTACCTCACTACTTTTTTATTTCTATTTTTGTATTACTTATTTAATTTAACTACTTGATATATACACATCTACTGTTATTCGCTGTGTTCTCTCTGTTATTATGCATTGCATTGTACTGTCGCAAAGACAACAAATTTCACAAAAAACAACAGAAGGCAATAAAAAAGTTATTAAGAAGGTAAAGATGGAATATGAAAGTAAGCTAGCCAGTAGTATTAAAGGGGATACCAAAAGTTTCTTCAGATACATAAAGTGTAAAAGAGGGGCAAGAGAGGATATTGGGCTGCTGAAAAACAATGCTGGAGAGATAGTAATGGAAGAAAGTGAAACAGCAAATGAATTGAATAAGCATTTTGGAACAGTCTTCACTGTGGAAGACACTAGCAGTACAGTTGAAGTCCCAGGTGTCCGGCGCATGCAGTGTGTGAAGTTACCATAACTCGAGAGAAGGTTCCTGGGAAACTGAAACCTGGACTGGATGGTGTACACCCCAGGATTCTGAACGAGGTGGCTGAAGAGATTGTGGAGGCATGAGTAATGATTTTTTAAGAATCACGAAATTCTGGAATGGTTCCAGAAGACTGGAGAATTGCATACGTCAGTCCACTCTTCAATAAGTGAGAGAGGCTGAAGAAAGGGAGCCATAGGCCATTTAGTCTGACCCCAGTGGTTGGGACGAGGTTCGAATTGATTACTAAGGATGAGGTCTCAGGGTACATGGAGACACATGATAAAATAGGCCATAGTCAGCATGGTTTCCTCAAGGGAAAATCTTGCCTTACAAATCTGTTGGAATTCTTTAAAGAAGTAACAAACAGGATAAAGAAAGGAAAATTGGTTGATGTTGTGTACTTGGATTTTCAGAAGGCCTTTGACCTATTTCTTATGGTCTTATATACCGGTGATATTAAACCCGATTCTGATTCTGATACTGAGTACTTTGTCCGTCCCTGTAGCCATCCCTTGTTGTTCACAGCTTACCGAGTGGTTTGGTGCGTGCTCACTGTTATAGTTCAGGAAGTACCGCACGAGTGATAACGACAGGTTGATGGATTCTATGATGATGAAGGATGAATATTTGTCAGGAAACCGGGATCATTCCTCTGGTCTTCCTTGATGCAATCCCACGGGATCTTCGATATCTCGCCCAGAGGGAGTGTTGAGATTCAGTTTAATTTCTTAGGACAGCACTAGATACAATCCTGCGTTTGGGTCTTTGGAGTGGGTTTAGAATCACTCTATTCCTGAAATGAATGAACAGAAGGCTACACTCAGGTTGGAGGAACATACCTCATATCCCATCTGGATAGCGTCCAGCCTGATGGCATGAACATCAATTCCTCTAACTTCTGGTAATTTCCCACTTTGTGCCCCTCCTCCCCACTTCCATCTTTCTCCATTCTCCCATTCTGGTTATCCTCTCATCCTTCTCTTCTCACCTGCCCATTTCGTCCCTCTGGTTCCCCTCCTCCTTCCCTCATTTTCTATTCTCCACCCTGTCCTCTTACCTCCTCTCCTCACCTGCCTATCATCTCCCCCTGGTGCCCCTCCTCATTTTCTTTCTCCCATGGTCCACCTCCTCTCCTATCAGGTCTTTACCTCTTCCACTTATCATCTCTCAGCTTCTCACTTCACCCGTCCTCTCCCACCCACTCCCCACCTCCCTCCTCAGTTGGTCTCGCCTATCGCCTGCCAGCTTGTACTAATCAATGCACTGCCTGAGTCAGTGGTGGAGGCAGATACACTAGTGAAGTTTAAGAGGTCTTGGAGTACCTCCTTGTGCAGTTGGATCCTCCCTTTCCTCACTTGCAGACCTCAGTCGGTGCATTTGGCAACAACATCTCTTCCACAATCTCCATCAGCACAGGCACACCACAAGGCAGCTTGGCCTCTGACAACTGTGGGGCTAAGCACAGCTCCTGTGCCAGACTCACGTTTGCTAACGACATCACTGTCGTAGGCCGAATCAAAGGTGGTGATGAATCAGTATTTAGGAGGGAGATTGAGAATCTGGCTGGTTGCTGCCATAACAACAACCTCTTACTCGGTCAGCAAGACCAAGGAGCTGATTATTGACTTCAGGGGAAGAAACCTGAGGTCTGTGAGCCAGTCCTCATCGGAGGTTCAGAGACAGAGAGGCTCAGTAATTTTCAGTCCTCAGTGCTATTGTTTTGGGGGGCCATCCTGCACCCAGCACGTAAGTGCAATTACGGAAGAAGGTGCAGCAGCACCTCTACTTCCTTAAGGCGTTGCGAAGATTCAGCACGACATATAAAATGATGACAAACTTTTATAGATGCACAGTAGAGAGTATATTGACTGGCTGCATCACAGCCTGGTTTGGAAACACCAGTGCCCTTGAATGGAAAATCCTACAAAAAGTAGTGATACAGCCCAGTCCATCGCTAGTAAAGCCCTCCCCACCATTGAGCACATCTACATGAAACACTGTCGTAGGAAGGCAGCATCCATCATCAGGGACCCCCACCACCCAGGTCATGCTCTCTTCCCACTGCTGCCATCAGGTAGAAGCCTTACGACTCTCACCATCATGTTCAAGAAGAGTTACTACCCCTCAACCACAGGCTGTCGAACCAAAGGGGATAATTTCACCCAACTTCACTTGCCCCATCATTGAAATGTTCCCTCAACCAATGGACTAACTTCCAAGGATTCTTCATCTCATGTTCTCAATATTTATTGCTTATTTATTTATTAGTATTATTTTTTTTCTTTTTCTTTTTGTATTTGCACAGTTTCTTGTCTTCTGCACTCTGGCTTTACTCTTTGGAGAGAAGGAGGATGAGAGGAGACATGATAGAGGTGTACAAGATAATAAGAGGAATAGATAGAGTGGATAGCCAGCACCTCTTCCCCAGGGCACCACTGCTCAATACAAGAGGACATGGCTTTAAGGTAAGGGGTGGGAAGTTCAAGGGGGATATTAGAGGAAGGTTTTTTACTCAGAGAGTGGTTGGTGTGTGGAATGCACTGCCTGAGTCAGTGGTGGAGGCAGATACACTAGTGAAGTTTAAGAGACTACTAGACAGGTATATGGAGGAATTTAAGGTGGGGGCTTATATGGGAGGCAGGGTTTGAGGGTCGACACAACATTGTGGGCCGAAGGGCCTGTACTGTGCTGTACTATTCTGTGTTCTATGTTCTATGGTGGAACACTCTAGTTGTGCGGTCTTTCATTGATTCTGTTGTGGTTATGATTCTATAGATTTATTGAGTATGCCCACAAGAAAATGGTTGTACATGGTGTCATATCTCAGGGTTGTACATGGTGACATATCTCGCATTTTGATAATAAATGAACTTTGAGCTTTGAACTGTGGATACTCTGATCATTATTCTGTCCTGCTAATTCCTGCATACAGACCAGTGATTAAACCAGTCACGCCAGTTCAAAGGGAGATAAAGATCTGCCAGAAGGAGCAAGCCCATCATTGCGGAACTGACCGTTATGAAAACACGGACTAGGTCACCTTCAGGGAGGCGGCTATCAACACATTAACATCAAAGACACCGGAGACGCGGGGCGCACATGGAAGAGCATTCAGAACCTAATGGACATTAAGTCCACCTTGCACGTCAATGACAGTAACGCCTCCCTTCCTGTTAGGCTGAATGTCTTTTACGCTCAGCTTGACACTTGGAATGAAGCTTTGGTGAGGAAGGCCCCCCCTCCCCCCGAGGAGAAGGTACTCTGTCTGGCCAGAGCTGACGTGAGGTAGACCCTAACCAAGATGAACCCCGTAAAGCTGTGGAGCCTGATAACATACCTGGCTGGATGTCAAGGGGTGTGCAGGCCAGTTAATTGAGGTTCTAACATGCATCTTCAACATCCGTCTGGAACAGTTCACTGTCTCCACAGGCTACAAGGCAGCCGCCATCATCTTGGTGTCCAAGAGGGTAACAGTACCTTGCCTCAACAACTACTGTCCAATGGCACTGACCTCACCAACAATGAAATACTTTGAATGGCTGCTTATGGATCATACTAAATTCCATTTCTGGCTACACTGGACCCTTTCCAGTTCACGTACCACTCAAATCAGTCCACTGAAGTTGGCACTCCACTCCGTCCTGTCCCACCTGGAAAATGGTGCCTCACACGCCAGAATACCGTTTATCGACTTCAGCTCGGCGTTTAATACGATCATCCCTCAGTAGCTGATGGGTAACCGGTCCTCGTTGGGTCTCAGTACCTCTTTCTGTAACTGAATCTTGAGAGTCAGCCCCTGTTGGCAGAAACATCTCCAGCTCCACCACGCTGGGCAGTGGCACACTGGCACCCCCAGTGTTGCCCGCTCTCTCTGCTGCTGATGATGAGTGCACTGCCAGGCCCCGTTTAAACCAAATCACCAAGTTCACTGGTGACACAACAGCGTCTGGCCTCACCAACGATGACGACAAGATGGTGTACAGAGAGGAAGCAGACCAGCTGGTAGATTGGCGTGAGCACAACAACTTGAGTCTCAATGTGGACAAGACCAAAGAGTTGATTGTGGACTTTAGGAAGGTATTGGCTGACCACTCCTCACTGCACAAACACGGCTCTCTGAGAAGAGAATTTGGAGCCCCAAGTTCTGGAAATGCACATAACGGATTATCTCACCTGATACCTCAACACCATCTCTTAGGTCAAGAAAGCACAGCAGCTGTCCACTTCCTGAGGGGATTGAGGTGAGCAAGGCTCCAATAACACCCCCCCCCCACCCCAACCCATCCTAACCTACTTATATAGGAGCATCATCGAGAGTGTCCCGACCAACTGTATCACCATCTGGTATGGGAATTGCAAGGAATCTCACTGCAAATCCCTAGAAAGGATTGGGAGAACTGCTAAGAGGATCAGCAGGGTATCTCTTCCACCCATCGGAGATATTTATACAAAGCACTGCATACGAGGGCCCTTAGGAGTGATACCTCCTATCCTATCCATCCATTTCTTTGGTCCCCTACTATCAGGCAGGAGGTACTGTAGCTTTAGGACAAGGACTGTTAGGAAGGGAAGCAATTTCTTCCCCCAGGCCGTGAGGTTACTGAACTCCCCATCCACCACTCAATTCTCACCATGTATGAAGCACCAGTAGCATTATACTGTTTACTCTTTAACTTGTGTCACCAATGCACCTTATTATTTGTTAACTTATTTGTGGTACTATTACATATGTGTAATGTGTGTGAGTTATATGTACTGTGTCGTGCACCTTGGTCCAGAGGAACATTGTTTCATTTGGCAGTATACTTTACATGCCATGTGTGTGAGTTAAATGAACTGTGTTGTGCACTTTGGTCCAAAGGAACATTGTTTCCTTTGTTGGTATACATGTGTATGGTTGAACGACAATAAACTGACCTTGAACTTCCTCTCCAGTCCTGATGAAGGTTCTCAGCCTGAAATATTGACTATTTATTCCTCTCTGTAGATGGTGCCAGACCTGCTTGGTTCCTCCGGCATTTGGTGTGTGTTGCTCTGGATTTCCAGCATCTGCAGAATCTCCTGTGTTCACGAACGAAATGCTTTTCTCTTCGGATTCCATCCAAAACACATGTCAACGCATCTTGTGGAAAATCTGGCGCAGAGACACCAGGGGAAATCAAACAAAAGATCATTTCCAGATACGGGTGGAGAAATGGCTGATGGCGTTTACGTAGTGTGAGGTTTTGCATTTGGGGAGACCATAAGACCATAAACTATAGGAGCAGAATTGGTCCACTTGGCTTATCGAGTCTGCGCCGCTATTTCATCATGGATGATTCATTTTCCTGTCAGCCCCAATCTCCTGCCTTCTCCTTGTATTCCTTCATGCCCCGACTAATCAAGAATCTATCAGCCTCTGCCTTAATTATGCCCAATGACTTGGCCTTCACAGCTGCCTGTGGCAACAAATCCCACAGACTCACCATTCTCTGTCTAAAGAAATTCCTCCTCATCTCTGTGTCCTCTGGTCTTAGACTCCCCCACCAGGGGAAGCATCCTCTCCACATCCAGTCTATCGAGGCCTTTCACCATTCCATGGGTTTCAATGAGATAAATATAAAGGGAGGTCAAATATAAAGGGGAAGTATACAGGTATCAGAATCCGAATCTTGTTTCCTGGGTGATGGGGGACCAGAGTGATGGACAACAACTTGTTGAGGCATTGCTCCTGGATGCTACAGAAGCTGGTGCCCATGATGGAGATGACTGAGTTTACAACTCTCGGCAGCTTATTTCCATCCTGTGCAGTAGACCCCACAACCTCCCCCCCCCACACACACCAAATGGTGATGCAGCCAGTTAGAATGACAGGAATTTCAACAGCATTGATATACAGAGGGATATCAGGGTCTAAATCACTGAAAGAGGCTGATGAAAATGATGCATTTCACTGTGTATTTCAATGTACATCTGACAAATAAAGCTAATCTCTTTACCTCTTTCTGTCTCCGCTGCCCCCTCGCTCTGTACGGTCCGGATAGCAAGCCCCGTTTGGATGAAAAAGTTATTCCTCGGCTCCCGGCTGCTATCCCAAACGTAAGGACTGTGGTGTTAGATATCTCTGCTGTGGGGAAACTGATCTTACCACCTGCACCATCTCAGCCCCCACAGCCCCATACACTTCCACCAGCTTCCTTTTCCTCAGTTGTGAGGAAAACAAGCATCAGCTCGCCAGTCTCTCCTCATCACTGACGCCCTCCATCTCCAGCAGCACCCTGGCGAACCTGTCTCATATTTCATCACCTCCACCTAACTGAGTAATGATCACACTTGTACCTCAAGAGATTCAGATTAGTGTTATCTGTCACACTAGGTGGTGGGGTGGAGATATGTCTCTACCAAAGGAGGTGTAAGGTGCTCCTTCCTTCTGCTAGCCTGCAGCTCACCCTCGGGCAAGGTCTATCACCTGCTTAGCCCCCTGATCAGGGTCACGTGAAGCCATTGAAGCAGGTAGCAGGTGGTCGTATGAGCAGCTGGTGCACATCACAAGTCCCAGTTAAGCGACCACTGTCGTCACGCAGACAATCTTTGAAGAGTATTGATAACGGCTGGGGTCACCCGTCTTGTAAAGACACTGCCCAGAAGAAGGCAAAAGCAAACCACTTCTGTAGAACATAGAAACATAGAAAACCTACAGCACAATACAGGCCCTTCGGCCCACAAAGTTGTGCCGAACATGTTTTTACCTTAGAAATACCTAGGCTTACCCATAGCCCTTTATTTTTCTAAACTCCATGTATCCATCCAGGAGTCTCTTAAAAGACCCTATCATATTTGTCTCCACCACCACCGCCGGCAGCCCATTCCACACACTCACCACTCTCTGTGTAAAACACTTACCCCTGACATCTCCTGTGTACCTACTTCCAAGCACCTTAAAAATATGCCCTCTCGTGCTAGCCATTTCAGACCTGGGGAAAACCTCTGACTATCTACACGATCAATGCCTCTCATTATCTTGTACACCTCTATCAGGTCACCTCTCCTCCTCCGTCGCTCCAAGGAGAAAAGGCCGAGTTCACTCAACCTATTCTCATAAGGCATGCTCCCCAATCCAGGCAACATCCTTGTAAATCTCCTCTGCACCCTTTCTATGGTTTCCGCGTCCTTCCCATAGTAAGGCGACCAGAATTGAGCACAGTACTCCAAGTGGGGTCTGACCAGGGTCCTATACAGCTGCAATATTACCTCTCAGCTCTTAAACTCAATCCCACGATTGATGAAGGCCAATGCACTGTATGCTTTCTTAACCACAGAGTCAGCCTGCACAGCAACTTTGAGTGTCCTATGGACTCGGACCCCAAGATCCCTCTGATCCTCCACACTGTCAAGAGTCTTACCATTAATACTATATTCTGTGGAAAGATTTGTCAAGAACAACCATGGTCATTGAAAGATCATCATACAACACGGCACATATTGAATAAATACGTCAAAACATACAGTGAAATGCGTTGTTTTCCTCAATGATCAACCCAGTCTGAGGGCGTGCTGGGTTAGGGTTAACCCTAATGCCTGTAAGGGTCACTACACTTTCAGCACCAACATAAAATACCCACAACTTACTAATCCTAACCGGAATGTGGGAGGAAACTGGATCACCCAGAGGAAACTTGCATGGTCACGGGGAGAAAGTACAAACTCCTTACAGGCAGTGGTGGGAATTGAACCGCCATCACTGGCCCTGTAAGGTGTTAGACGACTGTGCACTCTGGTACATAATATTTCAGCTGTGACCTAACCAACCTTTTACAAACTTGTACCACATCTGTCACCCAAAATCAGAACTTCCCAGTGGCCAAACATTTTAATCCGGATTCCCATTCCCATTCCAACATGTTTGTCCATGACCTCCCCTTGTGCCAAGATGAGCCATCCTCAGGTTGAAGAAGCAACACCTTATATTTCATCTGAGTAGCCTCCAACCTGATGGCATAAATACCAATTTCTCCATTCCATTAAAAAATTTCCCTTCCCTTCCTCCCTCTATTACCCACTCTGGTCTCTTACATCTTCTCACCTGCCTTTCACCTCCCCCTGGGTCTCCTCCTCCTTCCCTTTCTCCAATGGTCCACTCTCCTCTCCTATCAGATTCCTTCCTCTCCAGCCCTTGACCTTTCCCACCCACCTGGCTTCACCTATCTCCCTCCCTTCCCCTCACCTTTTTATTCTGGCATCTTCCCCCTTCCTTTCCAGTCCTGATGGAGAGTTTCGGCACAAAATGTCAACTACTTATTAATTTCCACAGATGCTGCCTGACCCACTGAATTCCTCCAGCATTTTGTGTGTGTTGCTTTGGACTTCCAGTATCCATGGTCTTATATTCTATTGCATGTTTTACATGTACCATAAACCTTCTTAACTAACTTATAGCACCTGTGCTGTCTCCTCTTGGGATCATCAAAATGTCCCTCTCTTTCTCTGTCCCTTAAGGCCTTGAAGTTCTGTCTTGATGAAGGGTCTCAGCTCAAAATGTCGACTGTTCACTCTTTTCCATAGATGCTTCCTGGCCTGTTGCGTTCTTCCAGCATTTTGTGTCTGTTGTTTTTAGATTTCCAGCTTCTGCAGATTTTCTCATGTTTAAAATGCATAGTGTGTGTGCTAACTAAGTAATCTTCTCAAACTGCTTTACACTTTACATTTATCAGGATTAATCTGTCATCTCTCTGCTTATCGTCCTAACAGATTAAAATTGTCCTGTAGCCCAATGCCCTCCTCAAAAGAACAACACTATCAACTTTCCTGTCAGCTTTAAACCTGCTGTTTATATCTCCTACACCTGCATCTAAGTTGTTGAAGTGCTAGGTGTCCCATCACCGGTTCCTGTACAGTACTGCTCACGGCCTTTGAAACAGTAAAACACCATCCCTGCCTTCTATTACCAATGGATTTTGGATCTGGTTTGCCAACTTCAAAAGTTCAAAGTAAATTTATTATGAAAGTACATGGACATCATCATATACAACCCTAAGATCCATTTCCTTACGGGCATACTCAATAAATCCATAACGGAATAATCGCCATAATAGAATCAATGAAAGACCACACCAATTTCGGCATTCAACTGGTGTAAAAAAGACACAAGCTGAGCAAATATAAAAATAAATAAATAAATAATAATAATAATAATAAATAAACTATAAATATCATGAACATGAGATGAAGAATCTTTGAAAGGGAGTCCATAGGTTGAGGGAACATTTTAGTGATTTGGCAAGTGAATTTGAGTAAAGTTACCCCTTTGGTTCAAGAGACTCCTGGCTGAGGGGTAATATCTGTTCCTGACCTTGGTGGTGTGAGTCCTGAGGCTCTGTTACCTTTTTCCAAATGGTGACAGCAAGAAGAGAGCATGACCTGTGTGGTGGGAGGACAGGGGACTGGTCCCTGATGATCGATGCTGATTTCCTGCAACACCATTTCATGAAGGTGTGCTCAATGGTGGGGAGGGCTTTACCCGTGATGGACTGGGCCGTATCCACTACTTTCTGTAGGATTTTCCTTTCAAGGGCAATGGTGTCTCTATACCAGGCTGTGATGCAACCAGTCAACATACTCTCCACTAAACTTCTGTAGGAGTTTGACAAAGTTTCAGATGACATGCCGAATCTTCACAAACCCCTAAGGAAGCAGATGTGCTGCCATGCTTGCTCCGTAATTGCACTTAACTGTTAATTGGCTTTACTTCATAATTGGACCCAGGACAGAGATGATAATGCTGAGGAATTTAAAGCTGCTGACCCTCGCCACCTCTGATCCTCTGATGAGGACTGGCTCACAGACCTCTGGTTTCTTCCTCCTGAAGTCAATAATCAGCTCCTTGGCCTTGCTGACGTTGAGTAAGAAGTTTTAGTTTTGGCAACACTCCGCCAGATTTTTAAACTCCCTCCTAAATGCTGATTCATCACGACCTTTGATTCGGCCGACGACACAAGTGTCATCAGTAAATTTGATTATGGCATTTGGAGCTGTGCTCAGCCTCACAGTCGTAAGTGTAAAGTGAGTAGAGCAGGGTGTTAAGCACACAGCCCTGTGGTGCACCTGTGCTGAAGGAGATCGTGGAGGAGGTCTGGTTGCCAGACTGACTGGAGTTTGCAAGTGAGGAAATCAGGGATCTAATTGCACAAGAGGTATTGAGGCCAAGTTCTTGGACCTCAACTTGCCCTAAACTCCAAGGGTTCTAACTCCTCGGACTAGTTTATTTTTAATTCCATTTGTACTTTTTATTTGAGTTTATATTAATTTAATACCATTGCACTGAACTGTTGCGCCAGAACAAATTTCATGTCATTTATGTCAGAGATAATAAATCTGAATCTGATGTGAGATCTTGTTCAAGCTCCCGACTTAAGGGTGGTGGGGTGGAGATGCATCTCTACTAAAGGAGGTGTAAGGCACTCCTTCTGTTTAGCCTCCGCCCCCCCCCCCCCCGCCCGATCAGGGTCACGTGAAGCCATGGAGCCAGGGGAGAAGGTGGCGGATGGTCGTACGAGCAGCTGGTGCACATCACAAGTCCTGGTTATGTGACCACTGACACCAGGCAGACAACCTCTGAAGAGTATTGATAATGGCTGGGGTCACCCATCTTGTAAAGACACTGCCCAGAAGAAGGCAATGGCAAACCACTTCTATAGAAAAATTTGCCAAGGACAATCATGACTACCATGATCAATACATGACGCAATACGGCACATAATGATGCTGATGAGTGAAATCCATGTGGACAACAATATACATTCTATTATGTACCTCCTTGAAAAATTTGTTCCAATTGGCCAAACGGAACCTGCACCTAACAAAGCCATGCAAATGCATATTTATATCTTCATTTATTTAATTGGTTTGTTTTTGTCATTATTTATTTAGAGACACAGCATAGAACTGACTCTTCCTGCCCGATGAGAATGCACTGTCCGTCCACCCACCTATATAACCCTAGCTTAACCACAGGACAATTTACAGTGACCAATTAACCTACTAACCGGTACGTCTTTGGACTGTGGGAGGAAACCGGAGAACCTGGAGGAAACCCACGCATTCTCAGGAAGGATACACAAACTTGCTTACAGGCAGTGTCGGATTTGAGCTCTGATCTCCAATGCCCCAAACTGAAACACCATCATGCTAACTGCTACACCGCCGTGGCACCCTGTTTGCCAGTGTCTCTCTGTCTGATGTATCCAACAATGTGAGGGAGAGTTTTTAAAGTGGAAAACCTGTTGCACTGGGGCAGTCCCACTCTCTCGACCTCAGAAGTCCGGGTCCAGTGGCACGGACAAGCGTCACAGACTGGGATCTTCCTTGGTTGCGGTGGATGACCGTGACGTCTTCTGTGTCTTGTCATGCCCTTCGCTCTCCATGGAGCATTGCAGAACCGCCTTCCTGGCCGTTGGATCTCACTGTAGATCTCATCTGCCCAGACTGCCAGAGCTGGTTTTGCATGCCAGGACAGAGATGACCCTATCTCACCGGGCTATGAGGCAAGTAGAGAAGGGGGCTAGGCACACAGCTTTGTGTTGCACTGGTCTTGATGGAGATCATGGAGGAGATGTCATTGTCAATCTACACTGACTGAGTTTTGCCTGCGATGGACTCGTGGATCCAACTGGACAAGGAGGCATTGAGGCCAAGGTCAGAATCAAAATCCGATTTAATACCACTGACGAATGTCATGAAATTAGTTGTTATGCAACAGCAGTGCATTGCAGCACGTAATAAAAAACATAAATTACAGTCAGTATATATATTTTAAGAATTTAATTAAATAAGTAGCGAAAAACAGGAAAAAAGTAGTGTGGTGGTGTTCATTGGTTCAATGTCCATTTAGAAATCAGAGGGGAAGAAACTGTTCCTGAATCGCTGAGTGTGTGCCTTCAGGCTCATGTAGCTCCTTCCTGGTGGTAGTAATGAGAAGAGGGCATGTCCTGGGTGATGGGGGTCCTTAACGATGGATGCCGCCTTTTTGAGGCATCGCTCCTTGAAGATGACCTGGATTCTGTAGAGGTCGGTGCCCTTAATGGAGCTGACTGAGTTTACAACTTTCTGCAGTTTTTCCCATTCTTGTGCTCCTGACTCTTCACCCCCTGATACCAGAGGGTGATGCAGCCACTCAGAATGCTCTCCACAGTACATCAGTAGAAATTTGCGAGTGTCTTTGGCGACACACCAAATCTCATAGCACTCCTGATGAAATATAACTGCTGTCGTGCCTTCTTTGTAACTGCATTGATATGTCGGAGCTTATTGGATATCTTGGAGTTTATTAATTAGTTTGGATGGGATGATAGTATTGAAACCCCAATCTGTGTTTTCTGGTGTTGTGAAGCAATCGCACAAACTGCTATACTACTGTTCCACACCACGCTCCCCCCATTCGCACTCTTGTCCTTGAGAGTGTGTACTGAGCACCCAGTGGTGTACCAGTTTGCTATGCTAATGGAGCTACATAAAGGCTCCTTGATGTTATTGTAATTGAAGAGCCTGTGACAGGGATCAAATGATTAAAATTGCTATCAACGTTCGCTTTAAATTAGGCCAGTAACCATTACTGCATGAGACGATATTAATTACAAGAAATGAAAATGTTATATGACACAATTGGGTTAATGATAATAAATATTTTTATTCATAACCACCTGTAATGCCAATGTATTTTTCTTAATTTGAAAAGTTGCCTGGCAATATTAAGAAACATCAAGTAGATTAAAAAGCAGCTCAGACATGCATTATTGATAGGCGCGGTTTCTATTTTGGGAACTATTTCTCTCTTTGGTGACCACTTAATGAGACTGCCTAGAATATTTAATAGTACAATCTGAAACCAAAGTTGAAAAGGGTTTGAACAACTGCTGTTGAAGGAAACATTTCCACCCATCCAATCCTCACCAACTAATTACAAAAATACAAATCTGGGCAATTTTGGCGCAGTTTGTGATTCTGATTGTTTTGAGAAATAAAATTTTGGATTTATGTTATAGGTTCCCAGGGTTTTATTGTTATATACATATTTATTCAAGCCTCAGAAATGACTTAGTTATCAACACTCTGAGTGATATGGAGAGCACTGTGATCGGTTAAGAGAGAAAATAAATCAGTCATGATTGAATGGCAGAACGGTCTTAATGGGCGGAATGGCCTAATTTTGCTCATTTATAGTTTTATGGTCGCATCATAGCTTGGTAAGGAGAGACACAGGCCCTTTGACCCATCAAGCCTGTGCTGACCATCGATCATCCACTTACACTATGTCTACATGAATATCATTGTTTACCCTCTCCTTATTCTTACTAGGCCCCCCTTGGCAGCTCCGACAAGAGAGAATTTCCTCAGTGCCCCTCTGCAAGTACCAACCTGGACTAAGTTTCCACATCACTGTGGAAACTCACGACCATCCAATCCTGAGGTAGGAGCATCAACATGAGTCCAGATTCCCTCTCCACAGATCCTGCCCGACTCACTGAGGGCTTTTGCCAAAATTCACTTCCGTCCCTTTTTTCCTCTTCTGGGTGTCCATCAGAAACAGGTTCATTACTATCACAGACTTGTATGATGCTGAATTTGTTGTTTTAAAGCAGCAGCCTTACAGTGCAAAGACACAATTTACTTACTTACTGCCAGTTACGCCACTGGCACTTACAGCAGCAGAGAAGGTCCTCCATCTCTGGCAGTGTTCAGGGCTTCCTTCATCGTGTCAGTCGCTTCCTCTCAGTCTTCACTACTGTCAGTCACGCAAGTGCCCGTTGGAGACTCAGGAATACCGTCACACTCAGATGTAGAAGGATTCCTCATTGCTGTTTCTGTAACAATTTTGTTTTACCAGCAACGCTCCCTCTAACTTGTAATGATCAGTGTGTGCAAAATTCTTGTGCTGTGCAATTTTTTGCCCAGTCACAACATGTACGCACTGAATAATTTAATAGAACATAACACTGAGAGATTTACAGCACATTACAGGCCCTTCGGCCCACTATGTTGTACTGACCATGTAACCTACTCTAGAGACTGCCTAGAATTTCCCTAGCACATAGCCCTCGATTTTTCTAAGCTCCATGTACCTATCTAAGAGGCTAGACCCTATTGTATCCACTTCCATCATCACCACTGCCAGTGCATTCCACACATCCACCATTCTCTGTGTGAAGATTGTACCCCTGACATCCCCTCAGTACCTATTTCCAAGCATCTTAAAACTATGCATCCTCCCCCCCCCCCGTGATAGCTATTTCAGCCCTGGGAAACAGCCTCTGGGTATCCACACGATCAATGCCCCTCATCATCTTATACACCTCTATCAGGTCACCTCTCAACCTTCATCTCTCCAAAGAGAAAAGGCCAAGTACACTCAACCTATTCTGGTAATTTCTTCAATAAATAAGCCATTTCTAAAATCTGCAGACAAATCATCACAAACTCAATGTTGTCAACACCGTCTGCGTCAGAAACTGAAAAGGGAAATGTGATTGTGTGCGATAGTGAAATATACTTAACAGGCCAACGAGGTAGAGAGCGACAACCTTTTTTGCGCGGATTAACTTCCTTTGTGTGCGCACGTGCACACACACACACGCCTTACAGGGAACGATATTTGCTTGAACCTGGAGGACCGGTGGGCCACTCTTAGTCTGTCCTCTACCCTTTGACCTGTTTGGCATGGGTGACCCTACCAAGAGCCAAAGCATGAAGCCCTGACTCCAGCCAACATAGCTCTCCGGGTCATTGAGGCTCGCAAGCCTCCAAACCCTACAACAAGGTTGTGGTCCTCTTGGAGGGTGAGGACATAAAGTTACAAAAAATAAGTACATCATACAAAATGAAGTACTAACGAGAGAGTGCTCATGAGTGGACCATTCAGAAATCTGATGGCGAATGGGAAGAACTGGATGCCTCAGTTCTGAATGGTATTTGCTTACTTTTATTGTTCGCACAACTTGTTCATTTCTTCTGCACGTTGGATATTTGTCAGTCTTCTTCTTTAATGGGTTCTGTCGGGATTCTTTGCTTTGTGGCTGCCTGTAAGGAGTTGAATCTCAAAGCTAAACGCACAAATGCTGGAGAAACTCAGCAGGTCAGACAGCATCCACAGAAAAGAACAAACGGTGGATGTTTTGGGCCGAGGCTCTTCTCCGGGACTGAGAAGGAAGGGGGAAGATGCCAAAATTAAAAAGTTAGAGTGAGGGGAAGGAGGATAGCTTAAGGTGACAAGTGAAACCAGGTGGGTGGAAAGGTAAAGGGCTGGATAGGAGAGTGGACTACAGGACAAAGGGAAGGAGGAGGAGATCCGGGGGAAGTAATAGGCAGGTAAGAATAAGTGAAATGTCAGAATGGGGAATAGAGGAAGGAGTGGGGTGGGGGGAAGATTTTGTTTACTGGTGGGAGAAATCGATAATCATGCCATCAGGTTGGAGGGTGCCCAAATGGATTACAAGGTGTTGCTTCTCCACCGTGAGGATGGCCTTACCTTGGCACAGGAGAAGACCATGCATTGACATGTCGGGATGGGAATGGGAATTGGAATTAAAAGGTATGGCCGTCTGCTTGTGGCGGATGGAGCTTGACGAAGCGGTCCCCCAATTTACTATTGGGTCTCACCAGTGTAAAGGAGGCCACACTGGGAGCACCGGACACAATAAATACCCCAGTAGGTTCACAGGTGAAGTGCTTCCTCATCCTGAAGGACTATTTGGAGCTCTGAATAGGGGTGAGGAATCTGAAGGTTGTAGATAGTATAGATACTTTGATAATAAATGTTCTTTGAACTTTGAACTTTGAAGAAGCTGTTCCTAAATCACTGAGTGTGGGACTTTGGGCTCCTGTACCCCCACCTTGATGGTAGTAATGAGAAGAAGGGTCTTCAGGCTCCTGTACCTCCTCCCTGATGGTAGTAATGAGAAGAAGGGTCTTCAGGCTCCTGTACCTCCTCCCTGATGGTAGTAATGAGAAGAAGGGTCTTCAGGCTCCTGTACCTCCTCCCTGATGGTAGTAATGAGAAGAGGGGTCTTCAGGCTCCTGTACCTCCTCCCTGATGGTAGTGATGAGAAGAGGGGTCTTCAGGCTCCTGTACCTCCTCCTTGATGGTAGTAATGAGAAGACTGCATGTGCCAGACGTCGAGGGCCCTTAAAGATGGACGCCACCTTCTTGAGGCCCTGCCTTTTGCAGATGTCCTTAATGGTGGGGAAGGTGTTGTCCATGATGGAGTAGGTTGAGTCTACAACCCTCTGAGGCCTCTTGGGATCCTGTGCACTGGAGCCTCCACACCAGGCTGAGATGTAAACAGTCAGAATGCTCTCCACTGAACATAAGTAGACATTTCTAAGAGCCTTTGGTAACAAATCTCCTCAAACTACTAATGAAGTAGAGCCACATTCCAGAATTAAAATTCCGTTTGGCCATGATTGAAAAAAACCTTTGTCTCTGGGTCTTAGTCTAGGTTTCTAGCAATTAGATTGACTGTATAATCAATATGTTGTCAAACCTCTAAATTAATAATTTTCAGAGGAAGAGTTGAAGACCAGACGTACACAAATTCATTCCAAATTCCAAACATATAAATATATTCAAAACAGGAGAGTATTTTTACACCTATCCATCACAGAGCATTTATTGTAAGTCTTATTGTCCATGCATGTGTCCGAGGTGCCAATGTAAAGGGCTGGAGAAGATCAGAAGGTATGCAACAACAAAAGGAAGCCAGTAAGATAGTTCAGTCATTTCCATAAGAGCATAAGATATAGGAGCAAAATTAGGCCATTTCTCCCATTGAGTTGGCTCCACCATTTCATCATGGCTGATTCAATTTTCCTCTCAGCCTCAATCTCCTGACTTCACCCCATTTCCCTTCAGGCCCTGACCAAACAAACTCTCCCTTAAACATACATAAAGACATGGCCTCCGCAGCTGCCTGTGGCAATGAATTCCACAGATTCACCACTCTCTGGCTAAAGAAATTCCTCCTCATCTCGGTTCTAAAAGGATACCCTTCTATTCTGAGGCTGTGTCCTTTGGGCTTAGACTGTCCCATCATAGGAAACATCCTCCCTATATCCACCCTATTGAGGCCTTTCACTGTTTGATAGGTTTCAAAAAGGCCACCCCTCATTCTTCTGAATTCTAGTGAATACAGGCCCAGAGTCACCAAGCACTCTTCATATGACAAGCCATTCGATCCTGGAATCATTTTCGTGAACCTTTTTTGAACCCTCTCCAGTTTCAGCACGTGTCCTGGCTGCTGAGTCATGGAATCATAGAGCAATATAGCATAGATGCAGGCTTTTCAACCCATTCATTCCAGGCTGAACATTGTGTCCACCCAGTTAGTCCCAATTTCCTGTGTTCAGTCGCTATCCTTCAGTTCCCCACCCCTCCAATTTGTCATGGTACTCAGACCTTATTTGTCGACCAGCACTGCACATTCTCTGTAACAGTAGCTGTAAAATTATATCCTGTCTTCTGGTATTGATCATCTCTTTGTAGTACCTCGATGTACTTATGTCTTGGAATTATCTTTATCAGGGATACTCAGCCATATTTATGCCATACAGCCTTACCATTAACCGAGAGGTCCATGGACCCCAGGTTGTAATCCCTGAACTATATGGGCGGCTTGTAAAACAATGCTCTTTCACTTCATCAGAATTAGAATCAGGTTTAGTATCACCAGCATATGTTGTGAACTTTGTTGTCTTTTCAGCAGCAATACCATGCAATACATAATAATAGAGAAAAAAATTGTGAATTTGAAAATATATATAGTAGTTAAATTAAATGAGTAGTTCAAAAATCAAAAATAAAGAAAAAGTAGAGACATAGTGATCATGGGTTCAATGTCCATTCAGGAATTGGATGGCAGAGAGGAAGAAGCTGTTCTTGAATCATTGAGTGTGTGTCTTCAGGCTTCTATACCTCCTTCCTAATGGGAGCAATGAGAACAAGGCATGTCCTGGGTGATGGAGGTCCTTATGATGGATGCTGCCTTTTTGAGGCATCGCTCCTTGAAGGTGTCCTGGACACTATGGAGGCTGGTGCCCATGATGGAGCTGACTGAGTTTACGACTCTCCACATCTTATTTCAATCCTGTGTAGTAGCCTCCCCATCTCTCCATCCCTCACCATGCCAGATGGTGATGCAGCCAGTTAGAATGCTCTCCACAGTACATCTGTAGAAATTTGCGAGTGGATTTGGTGAGACACCAAATCTCCTCAAACTCAGAATGAAATAAGTTGCTGTCGTGCCTTCTTTGTGGTTGCATCGGTATGTTGTTCACTCCTTATCCCTCCATACCCTACTCCTCTATGTCCCTCTCAAGTGCTAGAACTGGGATGCTTTATTCTTGGTAGAGATAAGGTTTGAACTCTTGATCTACTAACCTATTTTGTCACGGCTCATGGACCTTATTTGTGCCAGCACCGTGCTTTCCAATCCCTCTTTATGCCACAGAGCCTTACCATGAACCGAGAAGTGCAGGACACCTGGGTGGGAAATCTTGATCTATATGGATAGCTTGCAAAATAACACTTTTTCACTTTATCTTGGTACATTTCCTCCAAGAGGACCACAACCTTGACATAAGGTTTGGGGCTTGCGTGCCTCAATGACCTGGCGAACTACATTGGCTGGATTCAAGGCCTTGAGCTTTAGCTCTTGGTAGGGTCACCCACGCCAGACAGATCAAAGTTTAGAGGCCAGACTAAGAGTAACGCACCAGTCCTCCGGGTTTGGGGGCTCAACTCAGGGCTAACTACCCTGACAGGTCAAAAAAGAAGTTACAAAACAGCAATGAAGATTCTTACTTTATCTGTGTTGGACGATATAGACAGACAGGGATGGAGGACGTTCACTGCTGCCTTAAATACCAGCGGTATAATGGGCAGTAAGTGAGTAATTTGGTACATTTGACAATAATGGAACAATTACAATTAGATTTAAAGTATTGTATTAATTTTAAATAACATCCATGCCGTTGTCCAGTAAACTTCAAAGTATCATTGCTTGGTTGTACACTGCAGGACAAGGACTAGTTTTCTATCCGTAATACGAGAATCTGATTGATTTAATAGGTTTTGTTTTCTCTGATTAAAGTTTAAACACCTGCTGTTGCGAAGTACAAAGCTAATTTTACATGAATTCAGATGGCCTTGAACCTTCACGGTGAAGATATCACTGACAATTGTTTATTTCACAAAGGCCCATAAGAAATAAAAGCATCCATCACACATCCCCTAAAATTTGCCTCACTCTTCCATGAGGTCATCACTGATTGTCCACGGCTTGACTCTAATCCTTTCACTGGTAAATTGGTTTAGTATTGTCACATAAGACCATAAGACATAGGAGCAAAGATAGTCCATTTGGCCAACTGAGACTTCCCTGCCATTCCATCCATTGATTTACTTTCCTTTTCAACCAGTAACCTTTAATGCCCTTACTAATTAAGAACCTATCAACCCCTATTGTTCCTCCAAGAGGGCTGCAACCTTGTTATGGTTTGGAAGCTTGCATACCTCAATGACCCAGACAGCTATGGTGAATGGAATCAGGGCCTTGTGTTTTGGCTCTTGGTAGGGTCACCCATGCCAGACAGGTCAAAGGGTAGAGGCCAGGCTAAGAGTGGTCCACCGGTCCTCCAGGTTCAGGGGTTCAGCTCAGGATTAACAACCCTGACTAGTTAAAAAAAGCAATTGTGATGGAAACAGCATTGAAGAGTCCTTCTATACAGACAGATATGGAGGGCCTTCATTGTTGCTATTCTACAGATTTGCTGGGTATGCCCACAGGAAAATGAATCTCAGGGCTGTATGTGGTGACATATATGTACTTTGATAATAAATTTATTTCGAACTTTGAGCTTTTCATTTCATTATTTTTGAAAACGTCTTCACCTTACAGAATTTTTTTATGCCTAAGATTTTTGCACAGCACTGTGTTCCATTCATAACTTAACATTTCCATTAATCTGACTCTGTACCTCGTACACATGGGGATGAGGTTCCTCTTTCAGTGGCTGGCCTTCCTATCTACCAGGGTAGGTCTTACACAGTGAAAGGGTAGGGCACTGAGGAGTGTGGTAGAACAAAGGGATCTGGAAATACAGGTCCATAATTCATTGAAAGTGGCTTCACAGGTTGATATGGTCTTAAAAAAGCTTTTGAAACATTGGCCTTCATAAATCAAAGTATTGAGTGCAGGAGATGGGATGTTCTGCTGAAGTTGTATAAGACGTTGGAGAGGCCTAATTTAGAATATTGTGTGCCGTTTTGGCCTCCTATCTACAGGAAAGATGTAAATAAGGGTGAAAGGGTGCAGAGAAGATTTGCAAGAATATTGTCGGGACTGGAGGATCTGAGTTCTAAGGAAAGATTGAAGAGTTTAGGACTTTATTCCTTAGAACGTAAAAGATTAAGTGAGATTTGATCGAGGTATACACAATTATGAGGGGTATAGACTGGGTAAATGCAAGCAGGCTTTTTTCACAGAGGTTTGGTGGGACTACAACTAGAGGTCATGGGTTAAGGGTGAAAGGTGAAAAGTTTAATGGGAACATGAGCGGAAATTTCTTCACTCAGAGGAATGAGCTGTCAGCGCACGTGCTGCATGTGAGCTCAATTTCAATGTTTAAGAAAAGTTCGGATAGGTGCATGAATGTCACATGTACATTGAAACACACAGTTAAATACTACATGTTGTTTGCATCAAATCAGCAAGGATTGTGCTGGACAAACCCACAGGTGCATTGAGGTTGAAAGTTCAAAGTTCAAAGCAAATTTATTATCAAAGTACATACAGTATATGTCATCATATACAACCCTGAGATTCATTTTCTTGTGGGCATACTCAACAAATCTACAGAATAATAACCATATCAGAATAGATGAAAGACCATCCAACTAGGGCTTTTAACCAGAGTGCAGAGGGCAACAAACTGTGCAACTGCAAAAAGAAAACAATAATCATAATAAATGAATAAACAATAAATATTGAGAACATGAGACGAAGAGTCCTTGAAGGTAAGTCCATTGGCTGTGAGAACATTTCAATGATGAGGCAAGAGAAGTTTTGGTGAAGTTATCCCCACTGGTTCAAGAGGCTGATGGTTGAGGGGTAGTCACTGTTCCTGAACCTGGTGGTGCGAGTCCTGAGGCTCTTGTACCTTTTTCCCTTATGGCAGCAGTGAGAAGAGAGCATGTCCTGGGTGGTGGGGGTCCCTGATGATGGATGCTGCTTTTCTGCAACAGCATTTCATGTGGATGTGTTCAATGGTGGGGAGGGCTTTACCCGTGATGGACTGGGCCATATCCACTACATTTGATAGGGTTTTCTGTTCAAGGGCATTGGTGTTTCCACATCAGGCTGTGATGCAGCCAGTCAATATACTCTCCACTAGACGTCTATAGAAGTTTGTCGAAGTTTTAGATGTCATGCCAAATCTCTGCAAACTCCTAAGGAAGTAGAGGTGCTTCTGTGCTTTCTTCATAATTGCAGTTAGATGACGAGCCCAGTACAGGTCCTCCAAAATAAAAGCCCCGAGGAAGTTTAAAGTTGCTAACTGTCTCCACTTTTGATCGTCCAATGAGGACCAATTCATTGACTTCTGGTTTCCTAACTCCTGAAGTCAAAGAACAAGTTAAAACAATAAAAGAATGCAGAATAAAGTGTAATTGCTACAGAGAAAATTCAGTGCAGGCAGGCAATAAAGTTCAGTGTGAGCTAGGCTGAATGGTCAAGAAGACATCTTGTGGAATTGTTTAAGTGAGCTGGGTCTTCTTTCGTTGGAGCAAAGGACGATAAGAGATTATTTGATAGACGTGTACAAGATGATAAGAGGCATAGATTGAATGGATAGCCAGAGACTTTTTTTTCCCGGGTGAATATAGCTAATACCAGGGGCATAATTTTAAGGCGATTGGAGAAAAGTATACACAGAGTGGTGGGTGCACAGAACCTCCTGCCAGGGATGGTAGCAGAGACAGATATCATAGGGACATTTAAGAAATGGGGGCCTCAGTCACTCACATTTCCCAGTAATCTATCATTACGTATTGAAGACACTTTGTTTAGCAGATGTTCAATCATAAAACCAGCTGGGCATTTTGAAGCTCTCTTGCAAACTGCACAGACTAACTAGTGATGAATCTTCAAAGCTCAAAGTTCAAAGTAAATCTATTATCAAAGTGTGTGCCTGTCACCACATACAACCCTGAGATTCGTTTGCTTGCAGGCATTCACAGCGGAACAAAGAAATGCAATAGAATCAATGAAAAATGAACACAGCGACTGACAAACTACCAATGTTCAAAAGAAGGCAAGCTCTGCAAATGCAAAAATCATTAATTAATAAACAAACAAATAAAAATTAATGCTGGTTTATTTGAGTTACTGTCATTTTCCTGTTGGCTTCAACCAGTCTGACCATTCTCCTCTGACCTCTCTCATTAACAAGGTGTTTCCATCCACAGAGTGGCCACTCATTGGATGTTTTTCTGTTTCTCTCACCATTCTCTGTAAACTGTAGAGACTGTTGCGCTTGAAAATCCCAGGAGATCAGCAGTTTCTGAGATACTCAAACCACCCCATCTGGCACAAACAGTCATTGCATGGCCAAAGTCACTTAGGTCACATTTCTTCCCCACTCTGATCTTTGGTCTGAACAAGCTTATTAGAGAGAGTAAGGGGTTAAAAATGGAGTGGGATCCATTTGAGGATGTAAGAAATAGGCAATTGAAAGCTCCAGACCAGGTTTTCAGGCTGAATAAAGGTGTCCTACAAAACTGTGGTCAACACTAGGAATTAAAAAAAAAACTGCAATTGCAGGAAAACAGGATTAAAGGTTTATCTTAAAAGTGAGGAGGTCGGCAGATGCTGGAAATCCAAAGTAACACACACACACATGCACAAACTGCTGGAGCAACTCAGCAGGTCAGGCAGCATCTATGGAGATGAATAAACAGTCGACATTTCAGGCCGAGCCCCTTTATCTGTTGTAGTTTAGTTCTGCAGGTTAACTAACTTGTGAAACCTCCTTAATCTTCAATGAAGGAAACAACACTGACGTGCCTTCCTTGTGAGTGCATCTCTATACCGGACTCAGGGAACGACATATGAAATGTTAACACCCAAGAGTTTAAAGCTGCTGGCCCTTTCCACTGCTGATCCACAATGTGAAATTGTACATGTTTGCTCCCCTACTTCTTCTTCTGAAGTCAGCAACCAGCTCCTCCGTTTTGCAGGCATCGAGTGAGAGGTTGCTGTTGTGACACCACTCAGCTAGGTGTCCCATCTCACTGACTCATCGTCAAACTGTTATTTGTCCAGCTACTGCGGTGTCATTGGTGAATTTGTATCTGACTTTGGAGCTGCCACATAGAAATCTGAACACAGCACGTACATAAATAAGGCAAGCAGATATGTGAATGTGTGTGAGGGCAAACAAGTAAGGCGTATTTATTTTGCTTTATGAAGCAGAGCGTATCAAAGTGACAGAACCCACTGTTTGGACAGCTTAAGCGCCAGGCCGAATCGAGGTGGTGGGATCCAGCCCCAGAGCATACCGAAGTAACTGAACATGATGTTTGGACAATGATTTAAACTCTTGGGCCAGATTGAAAAGGTCAGGGTGCTGGGGCCGGAGGCGAGACATGGGCCAGTTCAGATCACTGCTCCGTGATGTTCACTGGGCCCTGCGCTGAATTGAGGCTGTGGCTTCGTGTCTGTGGACAGACTCCCTTTCATGGACTTCAGTTCTGAATGCTATTTGCTTGCTCTTATGATTTGCATGATTTGTTTTTTCCCTCTGGACATTGGGTGTTTGAAGGTCTTTTTTAAAAGGGTTCTTTTGGCTTTCTTTGTTTTGTGGCTGCCCGTAAGGTTGCATAATGTATACATACTTTGATAATATATATGCGTTGAACTTTGAAAACAATATGGAATATGCTGTTCCTGTGTATTACATAAATGTTATTCTTTCACTAACAATTATTTAGCATCCTTTACTATCACCTTAATCATGCTTTTCTGAGGCTTTGTTCCTTGAAGATATTCTTGATGTGGAAAGGCTGGTGCCCATGATGGAAATTTACAACTTCATGCAGTTTTTTCTCGATCACCCCCCCCCCCCCCCCCCGCCGTACCAGACGGTGATGCAGCCAATTAGAATGCTCTGCACGGTACATCAGAATCTGGTTTATTATCACCGGCATGTGGCGTGAAATTTGTTAACTTAGCAGCAGCAGTTCAATGCAATACATAATCTAGCAGAGAGAGAGAAAACAAAATAATGAATAAAATAACAACATAATAATAAATAAACAAGTAAATCAATTACACATATTGAATACATTTTTAAAAATGTGCAAAAACAGAAATACTGTATATTAAAAAAGTGAGGTAGTGTCCAAAGCTTCAAAGTCCATTTAGAAATCGGATGGCAGAGGGGAAGAAGCTGTTCCTGAGTCGCTGAGTGTGTGCCTTCAGGCTTCTGTATCTCCTACCTGATGGTAACAGTGAGAAAAGGGCATGCCCTGGGTGCTGGGGGTCCTTAATAATGTACGCTGTCTTTCTGAGAGACCGCTCCCTAAAGATGTTCTGGGTACTTTGTAGGCTAGTACCCAAGATGGAGCTGACTAGATTTACAACCGTCTGCAGCTTCTTTCGGCCCTGTGCAGTAGCCCCTCCATACCAGGCAGTGATGCAGCCTGTCAGAATGCTCTCCACAGTACAACTATAGAAGTTTTTGAGTGTATTTGGTGTCATACCAAATCTCCTCATACTCCTAATGAAATATAGCCGCTATATCAGCCAACATAATCAAAGAAAGACCCCACCCACCCCAGACGTTCTCTCTGCCACCCACCACCCCCCCATCGGGAAGATGATATGAAAACCTGAAAACACGAGCAGGTTCAAGGACAAGGATTTACTCTAAAGAACAGTAAAACCGTGAAAAAGTAAATCAAATTAATATCTGGTGTGACCACCCTTTTAACTTACATCAGAGTCAGGTTCAATATCTCTGACATATATCGTGAAATTTGTTGTTATGCGGCAGCGGTACAATGCATTACAGAATAATAAAAACTGTAAATTACAGTAAGAAGTATATATGTATATATAAAGTTAAATTAAATTTGTGCAAAAAGAGAGAAAATATGAATGAGATAGTATTCATGGTCTCAATGCACAAATACCCATCTCCTCTTTCTCAAAGAACTACTTGTAAGCAGTTTGAGATGTATCATCTTGAACTGCAGCTTTCCCTTGTCCTATTTAAAATAATTACCACTGTTCCACATTTCCCCTGGGTCACAGTGTCTTCTATTTTTGGAAGCTCGACATGCTGCCTCTATGTGTCCAATTGTCCTTGTCCTACATGCTCACCTGGTCCATCCATCCTCGGCTTTCGATGGATCTCCCATTTCTGTGTCCTTTCCCCTTCAACAGCTGTGCTTCCGAGAGTGAATTACTGAACCTGATAAAGTGAATACAATTGCTTATCGGCTGTTATGAAAGTATCTATTCTCGTGGTATTAGAATCCGAATCAAATTTGTTATCACTGACATATGTCACGAGAATTGTTTTTTTTTAACAGCAGTACAGAGCAAGGCATAAAAATTAAAAATTACAATAGCAAATATATCTGTCAGGCAAACCAGTCTAAGCACAACCTGGCTCGACTACCAGAAAGCACACGACTCAATGGCCCACACATGGGTCCTGGAATGCCTGTCTCTGTACAAGAGACATTGACTCGCTCATCCACCTGATGACTGTGTACAGTACAGACATTAGGATGTCATTTGGACTGGAAAAGCGCAGCCGGATAGAAACATAGAAAACCTACAGCATAATACAGGCCCTTCAGCCCACAATGCTGTGCCGAGCCTGTACTTACTTTAGAAACTACCTAGGGTTACCCATAGCCCTCTATTTTTCTAAGCTCCATATACCTGTCCAGGAGTCTGTTAACCACCACCTCCACCACCATCACTGACAGCCCATTCCACGCGTAAAAAACTTACCCCTGACATCTCCTCTGTACCTACTTCCAAGCACCTTAAAGCTGTGCCCTCTCGTGCCAGCTATTTCAGCCCTGGGAAAAAGCCTCTGACTATCCACACGATCAATGCTTCTCATCAGCTTATACACCTCTATCAGGTCACCTCTCATTCTCCGTCACTCCAAGGAGAAAAGGCCGAGTTCACTCAGCCATGATGGTAGTGAAAAGAGGCAAACTCATCAAGACTGAAGGAGTCGAGTTACCTGTAGGCCAGTACCAGGTGCGCAGGACAGCTACAAACACCTGGGGATCCTGTAGGGGCATGGAAGCCACATGAGGACACAAGGAAGGCTGCAACCTCCAATTACCTCCAAAGAGTGAGACAGGTCCTAAAAAGCCTGCTGAACGGGAAGAACAAGATCAGAACCATCAACACATTTGCCATACCAGTCACCAGATATCCAGCTGCAACAGTGTGCTGCCCAAGGAACAAACTGGAAGTCACTGGCATCAAGAATCGGAAAGTGTTCACAATACATGGAGGATCCCACCCAAAGTTCAATGTCGAGTGACTGTACACCTGCCAGAATAAAGGAGGATGGGGATTTGGAAGTGTCAAGGACACAGTCCTGGAGGAAATGCGAAACATCCATGAGTGTGTCAGAAAGATGACCCCTTCCCCATAAGGATGGCCTTCTAGGAGAATGCCTCAGACAGCAGGCGGGGGACATGGTTGAAGCAGTGCCAGAGGACCACAGCCCGTGGCAGGACACACCACTGCACGAGATGTACCATCGCCAGATATGGCTGACGCGTGAAAACCCTACCAATGTCTGGAAGTGGCAGGGCTGAGGGACAGCACAGAGGTGCCGCTCATGGCTGCACGAGAACAGGCGCTGAGCACAAGAGCGATAGAAACAGAAGTTTATCACACCAGACATGACCCAAGAAGCTGAAACCATCCAGCACGTAGTAGCAGGGTGCAAGATGCAGGCAGGGACAGCACACACTGAACAGCACAACCAAGTTGCGGGAATTGTGTACAGGAACATCTGCACTGTGTATGGATTGGACACTTCCAAGTCCAGATGGGAACATCCAACAGAGCTCAGATCCTGTGGGACTTCCAAACACAGACTGATAAGCCGGTACTAACCAACCAGACTTTGTAATATTGGACAAGGAACAGAAGAAAGCAGTTGTGATAGATGTGGTAATCCCGAACGACAGTAACATCAGAAAGAAATAATATGAGAAACTGGAGAAATAACAGGGCTTGAAACAGCAGATAGAGGGAGGGAATGTCGACTCAGACCATGAGAGGCCTGCATCGGGCATTTTCATGCCTTACAAGGTGCAGATTGGAAGTCTGTGTGGGGCGCCACTCCTCGCATAGACACTAGAGCAATTTGTGGTTAAGTGCCTTGCTCAAGGACACAAACATGCTGCCACAGCTAAGGCTTGAACTAGCAACCTTCAGATCACTAGACAAACGCCTTAACCACTTGTCCACATGCCCAAGATAGAAAGGATATGGAAAGTTAAAGCAGAGTGCTAAGACAACTGCGCTGCTCCAGAGAGCGCTATATGAAGCCATTAGGCTCTATAATGAGTCAACCTATTGCTGGGGAAGTGATGACCCCCCCTCCTGTTAGACTGTTTGAGATAACTTATTTTTTCTTACTTCTCTTCCAATATTTGTATATCTGTGCACTTCTAATGCTACTGTGACACTATAGTTTTCTTTGGGATCAATAAAGTATCTATCTATCTATCTAATCCCTGTGTTGATAGGAGCACTTGGAGCTGTGATACCTGGACTGGGAGAGTGGCTCCAACAAATCCAGGGAACAACACAGAGATCTCAGTCAGTGCACTACTGGGAACAGCAAGGATACTATGCCGAACGCCCAAGCTCCCAGGCCTCTCGTAGAGGAGCCAATATTGAGGGAAAAATACACATGCAGAAAGGGTGAGAAAAATAAATGTATGTATACCAGTACCAGTAGTGCACTAAAGTCTTAGATACGTATGTATATCCAGGTTGTTTGTCCACCCTGTTGGGTGTGCTCCTTCATTCATTCAATTGTGTTCCTTGGACTTACTGAAAATGAATCTCAAAGTTGTATATGGTGATGTACGCAGTACTGTGCAAAAGTCCTGGGCACGTATACAGTATATAGATAGACAGACAGATAGATAGATAGAGAGATAGTTAGTTAGTTAGATAGATAGAGAGATAGTTAGTTAGATAGATAGATAGTTCGTTAGATAAATAGATAGATAGAGAGATAGTTAGATAGATAGATAGATAGTTAGTTAGATAGATAGATAGATAGATAGTTCGTTAGATAAATAGATAGATAGAGAGATAGTTAGATAGATAGATAGAGAGATAGTTAGTTAGATAGATAGATAGATAGATAGTTCGTTAGATAAATAGATAGATAGAGAGATAGTTAGATAGATAGATAGATAGACAGACAGAGAGAGATAGGGAGATAGACAGACAGATAAACAGATAGATAGATGGATAGATAGACATACGGATAAACAGGTAGGTAGATAGACAGATAGATAGGTGGATAGATAGACGTACGGATAAACAGGTAGATAGATAGACAGGTAGGTAGATAGATAGGCAGATAGATAGATGGATAGCAACACTGACAACACACTGGAGGAACTCAGCAGGTCGGGCTGCACCCGTGGAAAAGATCAGTTAACGTTTCGGGTCGGAACCCTTCGTCAGGGTTCCGGCCCAAAGTGTCAACTCATCGTTTCCACGAATGCTGCCCGACCTGCTGAGTTCCTCCAGCGTGTTGTGAGTGTTGCTTTGACCCCAGCATCTGCAGAGTATTTTGTGTTTAGATAGATGGATAGATAGACAGACAGATGGACAGATGGATAGACAGACAGGTAGGTAGATAGATAGACAGACAGATGGATAGATAGACAG
The DNA here is from genome assembly GCF_030028105.1 of Mobula birostris. Classification (NCBI taxonomy): domain Eukaryota; kingdom Metazoa; phylum Chordata; class Chondrichthyes; order Myliobatiformes; family Myliobatidae; genus Mobula; species Mobula birostris. The sequence continues at coordinate 3,877,189 of NC_092398.1, forward strand.
ATATATTGTAGATGTAAGATATATGAATTGAATTAAATCAGTAGTGCAGAAAGAGAACAAAAATATTGAGGTAGTATCGCGCGTTCATTGACTGTTCAGAAACCTGATGTCGGAGGAGAATAAGCTGTCCCTAAAACACTGAGTTTGTGTCTTCAGCCTCCCGTACCTTCTCTCTGATGTTAGTGATGAGAAGAGGGTATGTCCTGGCGGGTGTGAAGGTGGGGTGTCATGCGTCACAACAGCGGTGTGCAGAAGAGCATCTCTGAATGTGCAACATGCTGAACCTTAAAGTGGATGGGCTACAGCAGCAGAATTTTGGATTAATTGCTTTACTGTGGACAATACTGAGTTACATCGATAATGTATCTGCATCCTTTTAATGTGCTTCTCTCGAGTATATGCCAGGAGAATATTTGCTGTATGTATATATGCAAACAAAACGGTTTCATTTCTGGTTACAGTGAGCATACCTGGGGTTTGGCCTTTGGCTTCTGACTCTCTGGGGTGTCGTTCTAAAGTACTACTGCTGAATATTCACAAGTGAAATTAAAGTCACAAAAACAATTTGCAAATTTAATGGAGAAATCCATAAGGAGTTTGTTATTAAATGATGCCTTGTGGTTATGAATTTGCTATCTGGGCAGCTCATCAAGGAAGAATCAAACACTCACCTTGATCCTTCTTGCTAAATTGGCTGATAACCCATTTTAACTATAATTCCTGATTTTAAAAACTCTAATATTTACTGTTATGAATAATCCATAATTGTTAGCACTGAACATTATTGCTAAATTTAAGCTGTCTGGATAGAGGAGGAGGATGAAGCAAGAAGCTGAGAGGTGATAGGTGGAAGAGGTGGAGGCCTGAAGAAGGGGGAACCTGATAGGAGAGGAGAGTGGATCATGGAGGATGGGAAGGAGGAGGGGAACCGGAGGGAGGTGATGAGCAGGTGGGGAGAAGAGAAGGGGTGAGAGGGGAACCTGAAAGGGGAACTCCTTCCACTTCAGCCCTTTATCTCGTCCCGCTTTCATTCTCCTTCCCCAGCGTAACATCTACCCCCTGACCTGGTTTCACCTTTCACTTGCCAACTTGTACTCCTTCCCATCATCCCCACTGCCCCGGAGCACCCAGAGGAAACCCACACGGTAATGGGGAGAACGTACAATCACCTTATCAGGCGGTGGCGGGAATTGAACCCAGGTCACCTGTACGGTAAAGCATTGCACTAACCACTGCCCCCTCTGAAATGTACTCGCGACCTGAGTCTATGGTCCTGGAACCGCTGAAATTGCTAGATTTGCATATCAATAGGTTTTTAAAAAACATTTTAAAACAATGTTGCTTACTGCAGTACCCATGGCTTTGATCGAAAGCATCTTTGGTTGAAACAAGTTTTCAACAACTAGTATTCTGTACAATTTGGTTTATTTAAACAATGTTTCTTTAAACAAACAAAAGAAGTCGTAATTAATTTCCCTCAGCCAGACCATTCATCTTGCAATTACATGACAGAGGCTCTACTTAACCTCGATCTATATGCTGACATCATTCACCAGGCAACCAGCAAGCTCATCTCATAGACCCATGTGTTTTTATTTCACTGAGAAAATGCATGAACTTTGCTGGACTTTTGGCTCAGCAAGAAGTGTAGACAATAAATGTTCTTATGTTTTGGGCTAAAATCCACATATTACAACATTGCAATTGTAGACTGCAACTCTACAAGAGGTGTTTGAGTGTAAATGTTCAATACTCTGTGGCCACTTTAATAGGATCCTTCTGTACCTAATAAAGTAGCCACGGAGTGTATGTTCGTGATCTTCTACTGCTGTAGCCCATCCACTTCAAGGTTCAAGTGTTGTGTGTTCAGAGCTGCCTTTCTGCACACCACTGTTGTAACATGTGGTAATTTGAAATACCGTTGCCTTCCTGTCATCTTGAATCAGCCTGGACATTCTCTTCTGAACTCTCTCATTATCCAGGCATTTTCACCCACAGAACTACCACTCACTCGATGTTTTTTTGTTTCTCACACCATTCCCTGTAAACTCTGGAGACTGCTGTGAGTGAAAATCCCAGGAGATCAGCAGTTTCTGAGATACTCAAACCACCCCATCTGGCACCAACAATCATTCCACAGCTCTTTGGTTTCCTCCGACAGTCCAAAGATGTACTGGTTGGTAGGTTAATTGGTCATTGTAAACTATCCTGTGATTAGGCTTGGGTTAAATCAAGGGTGGCGTGGCTCAAAGGTTCAGATAGGTCTATTGCATGCTGTATCTCAATAAATAAATAATAACATTTTTAAAAATAACAGTTAAAAGTCAAGGAAGATTGAAAACATCGAGGTGAGTGTAGAAACACTCTCTGCAGCTTTTTCCAGTCACGGGCAGAGGTGCCACATGATAAAATGAGGCATCAAGCTAGGATGCTTTCTGTGGTGCACCTACAAAAATTGGTGAGGGTCAAAGGTCAACATGCCAACTTTCTTTAGCCTTCTGAGCAAGTAGGGGTGCTTGTGAGTTTTCTTTGCCATGATGCCAACATGTTTGGACCAGGACTGGCTATTGGTGATGGTGACGGTGAAGAATGTTTAATGGCTCTGTGCCTCTACTCACTGGAATTCAAAAGAATGAGGGGTGATCCCATTGAAACCTTGCAAATGTTGAAAGGCCTCGATAGAGAGGGTGTTTCCTGTAATGGGAGAGCCAAAGACCAGAGGACACAGCCTCAGAATGGAGGGGTGTCCTTTTGGAACTGAGATGAGGAGGAATTTGAAAGTCACTTTCAAATCTCTTACTAGCTCTTCCTTCAGTTAGTCCTGATGAAGGGTCTCAGCCCAAAATGTCGACTGTACCTCGTCCTAGAGATGCTGCCTGGCCTGCTGCGTTCACCAGCAACTTTGATGTGTGTTGCTTGATTTCCAGCATCTGCAGAATTCCTCCTGTGTGAGGAGGAATTTCCTTAGCCTGAGAGTGGTGAATTTGTAGAATTCTTTGCCACAGGCAACTGTGGAGGGCATGTCTTTCCTAATACCCTTCCCTTGGACAACATTGGTGTCGTGGAGAGAGGAGACTTGCAGCATGGGCAACTGCTGGTCTTCCATACAACCTTGCCCGGGCCTGCGCCTTGGAGAGTGAAGACTTTCCAGGCACAGATCCATGGTCTCGCAAGACTAACTTTTTAAGGCAAAGGTTCATTGGTCAGGGCATGAAGGGATACGGGGAGAAGGCAGGAGACTGGGGCTGAGAGAGAAAATGGATCGGCCAGAATGAAATAGTGGAGCAGACTCCATGGGCCAAATGGCCTAATTCTGCTCTTATATCATATGGTCTTATATATCTTATATTCACTCATAATATCATGTGAGGATCGTAGGATCTTTGGCGATGGATGTCCACTTCCTGTAGGTTCTGCTGATCGTGTGGAAGGATGTCCCTGTGGTGTTATGGGCAGAGTCCATCAATCTCGGCAGCTTCTTACGTCCCTGCATATTCAGCTTGCTGTACCAAACAATGATATGGCCGGTCAAGACACTTTCAGCAGGACATCTGCAGAGGCCTGTTGGAGGATCTGGTGACAAGCTGAACCTCCTTAACCTCCTGGCACACACCCTCGAACTTACGTCTATATGCTGGGTCCACGACAGAAACAAAATGATTCCAGCTGTTATCTGCCACCTGACAGAAATAATTTCGCCAATCCAAGGAATCACGTGCACCGCAAAAAAATGAGTTGATATTGTTTAATCCCAAGCTGCACATGGAAAGCATTTATCATAATGAGTCTTGGCCAGTACTCTGAGCCTGAAACACGGCTGATTCAATCATCAGTCTGCCTTTCCAAAACATCGTGAATTATCCATTACATCTCAATACTTCGTAAGTGCAAAACAAATTCTAAGTGTCATCTTCACTGCTAATTGGCAGATCGAGTTATAGACCACTATAGCTCTGAAACAGACCCTTCAGCCCATCTAAGGGTGGCACAGTAGCATAGTAGTCAGCACAACGCTTTACAGTACCAGTGACCCAGGTTCAATTCCCGTCACTGCCTGTATGAAGTTTGTTTGTTCTCCCCGTGACCATGTGGGTTTCCTCTGGGTGCTCCGGTTTCCTCCCACAGTCCAAAGACGTACTGGTTGGTAGGTTAATTGGTCGTTGTAAATTGTCCCGTGATTAGGCTAGAACTCAATGAGGGGGTTGCTGGGTGACAAGGTTCAATGGGCCTCTTCTGCACCATATCTCAATAAAATAAAAGTAATCTGTGCAGAACTGTTCACAGTATTATACAGCAACCAAGTCATAGAAAAGTACAGCACAGAAGCAGGCCCTTTGGCCCATCTAGTCTGTGCTGAAACCTTTAAACTGCCTACTCCTATTGGCCAGCACCGGGACCATAGCCCTCCATACCCCTACCATCCATGCACCTGTCCAAAGTTCTCTTCAACGTTGAAATTGAGCTTGCATGCACCATTTACACTAGAAGGTCATTCCACACTCTCACGACTCTCTGAGTGAAGAAGTTTCCCCTGGTGTTTCCCTTAAATGTTTCACCTTTCACCCTTAACCCATGACCTATAGTTATAGTTCCACCCAACCTCAGTGGAAAAAGCCTGCTTGCATTTACCCTATCTTTGCTCCTCATAATTTTGATACCTCTTTCAAATCTCCTCTCAATCTTCGACATTCCATGAAATAAAGTCCTAACCTATTCAATCTTTCCTTAAAATTCAGATCCTTCAGACCTGGCAACATCCAAGTAATTTTCACTGTAGTCTTTCAACCATATTTACATCTTTCCTGTAGGTAGGTAACATTTATATTACTTTTATTTGCACAGTTTGTCATCTTTTCCACATCGGTTGTTTGTGAGTTTTTGTTTATCTGTAGTTTCTCATAAATTCTATTGTATTTCTTTATTTTTCCTGTCAAAGCCCGCAGAAAACGAATCTCAGCGTAGTATATGGTGACATATGAGTAGGCAGCCGTCGATCCCAGGGAATCATGAGTTTGTGCCTCGGGTGGACTCTGTCCTCTCCAGGGCGCAAGCCTGGGCGGGAAGATTTGAAGAACCGGCTGTTGCCCATGCAGTGGGCTCCCCCTCGCCACGTCACTGATGTTGTCCAAGGGAAGGGCAAGCACCGATACAGCTTGGCACCAGTGTCATCGCAGTGAGTGCCAGAGTGAAGCTGTAAACAACATCAAACTGCCTTAGGGACCCCGGCTCCGGATTTCTTCCTCGAGGTTTACTCCCGAAGCCTTTCCCATGGGTGGGTATAACCGCAAGGCAGCGGAGGTTTAAAATCAGAGTTTTCCATCTGCTAGGCAGGCTGCCATCCAAGGACCTGCCCGTAGCAACTGATTTTGAGGCGCCAGTGGTCCGCCTTTGCCCCTTCTCTTGTCAGTAGAAACAGTTGCACCGGGCCTAGCAGCTAAGCCAGACGTGAAGGCCAAGAGTTGGACTTGGCTGTCAGAGGCTGTTAGAGACGCACGCCATTGGGAGCACTTTATAGGTAGTGAGAGCTTATCCCCATTACCACACCCGGCTATGACAATGTTAGGAACCACAGTAACATATACATACTTTGATAATAAATTTATTTTGAACTTTGAAGTTAGTGTCAGGATGGAGCTTTCTCACAATCCCTCCTGATGACCTCCCCTTGTCCAATCAATTGGTCCTCCCCAAATGACCAAGTTTAGTGTAGAGATCAGGGGAAGAAACTGATGTCCTGTGATTACCAGGTGAGAGTATTGCGTGAGCATGATCTGGGCCAATATATTACCCTCCCCTTCTTTCTCTCAGATCCGGAGTCAGAAGCAGGTTTAATATCACCAGCGTATGTCATGACGTTTGTGGTCTGCAGCAGTATATATATTAAATAGTTAAATTAAATAAATAGTGCAAAAATAGAAATAAAAAAGTAGTGGGGTAGTGTTCATGGTTTCAATGTCAATTCAGAAATCGGATGGCAGAGGGGAAAAAGCCGTTCCTGAATCATTGAATGTGTGTCTTTAGGCTCCTGTACACCCCTTCCTGATGGTAGCAATGAGAAGAGGGCATGTCCTAGGTGATGTTGAATGATTAAGTACAAGATCATAATGAGGTAAATTGTGAGGCCAGTTGTAGGTCTGTTGAATGGTTCCCTAGACAGTCTCTTGACCTCAGCATCTACCTTGTAATGACCTTGTTATAAATGGTTCGGTACAGACTAGATGGGCTGAAGGGCCTGTTTCTGTGCTGTACTTTCCTATCACTCTGTGATTCTGAACTTGCATCTTATTGTTTACCTACGCCATGCTTTGTCTGCAGCTTTTAAAATCTATTAGAGTTATAGTCATACCTTGGTAAATATATTTAAGACAAGGTTGGATAGATTTTTGCCTAGTAGAGAAATTAAGGGTTTTGGAGACAAGGTGGGTAGGTGGAGATCAATCTATGGCCAGATCAGCCATGATCTTATTGAATGGCAGAGCAGGCTCGATGGGCCAGATGGCCGACTCCTGCTCCTATTTCTCATGTTCTTATAGAAAAGTAAAGTACAGAAACAGGCCTTTTGGCCCATCTAGTCCATGCCGAACTATTAATCTGCTTCATCCCATTGACCCGCACCTGGACCATAGCCCCTCCATACTTCTCCCATCCATGTATTCTACATTCAGTTATTGTTTCAACTTGATCTACCTCAGTTGTAGTGGCAAGGCTGTAAAAATATGGAAGACAGTGGGCTGGAATTTCTGCTGGCTGTTCCAACAGTCTACTGCCTGGTAGGCGGAGCCTGGTCTCTTTATTCAGTGTTTGTGAACAGATGTTACTGTCATTCCTGGAAAGACCACCACCGATTACAGACCAGGAGGTTGAAATCATGGCAATTCTGATCCCGAAGGTTCCATTGTATAACTCAGGCCACTGCCTACAGGAACTGGGATATTACATTGAAGTTGCACAAGATGTCACTACAGGAAGGATGTGGAATTAATAGAAAGGGTGCAGAGGAGATTTACAAGGATGTTGCCTGGATTGGGGAGCATGCCTTATGAGAATAGGTTGAGTGAACTTGGCCTCTTTTCCTTGGAGCAACGGAGGATGAGAGGTGACCTGATAGAGGTGGATAAGATGATGAGAGGCATTGATCATGTGGATAGACAGAGGCTTTTTCCCAGGGCTGAAATGGCTAGCATGAGAGAGCATAGTTGTAAGGTGCTTGGAAGTAGGTACAGAGGAGATGTCAGGGGTAAGTTTTTTACACAGAGAGTGGTGAGTGTGTGGAATGGGCTGTTGGTGATGGTGGTGGAGGTGGATACGATAGGGTCTTTTAAGAGACTCCTTGACAGGTACATGGAGCTTAGAAAAATAGAGGGCTATGGTAACCCTAGGTAATTTCTAAGGTAAGGACATGTTCGGCACAGCGTTGGGAGCCGAAGGGCCTGTATTGTGCTGTAGTTTTTCTATGTTCGATGTTTCATTGTTAGTAAGGGAACATTTGGAGTACTGTATGAAGTTTTGGTCACCTGACTGTAGAAAAGATTTCGATAAGATTTAGAGAGTGTAGGGAAACTTTACAAGGATGTTACCAGGGCTGGAGGATCTCGGTTCTAGGGAAAGGCTGAATAGGTTAGGACTTTATTCGGCAGAATGTAGGAGATTTGATAGACGTATATAAAATTAAGAGTGAATGTATCCAGGCTTTCCTCCCCCTCAGGTTGGATGAGACTAGAAATAGAAGTCATAGACTGAGGGTGAAAGGTGAAATATTTAAGGAGAATCTGAGGGGGAGCATTGTCACTCAGACGATGGTTCCAAGTGTGGAATGAGCTGCCAGCAGAACTGTAACACTCGAGTAATTTGGGGTAGGCATGTAGATGGGAGGAGCATGGAGGGCCATGGTCTGGGTGCAGGTCGATGGGACTAAGCCAGCACAGACTAGATGGGCCAAAAGGCCTGTTTCTGAGCTGTAATGCCCTGTGACTCTATAACTTGATTCTTCTTAGAACAATTAAGGAATTTCATCCTGTAGTTTGGGGTTTCTTCTGACAATTACCCATTGTAACGATTCGATGAGCTGTCAGACATCACATCCATAGGCCCAGTCGCGTGGTTATTGTACCAGTTGGGATCATTCTTTACAAAGTTCATCTCTGCCTGTAGTCAGATACAGGAGGATACTGTTGAGGCCACTGCGGAGTGTCTAATGCAGCCTGAGCTCCCTTTAAACTCCTCAAAAAAATGTTTGGACTCAAGGCATTCCCACATGGAAATCCAGAGATGACTGGAAAACTGAAGGAAGTTCAAGGAAAAAAGACACAAGAAAGTCTGTAGATGCTGGAAATGCAGAGGAACATGAACAAAATGCTGGAGGAACTCAGCAGGTCAGGCAACATCTATGGGAATGAATATGTAAAACTATAGACAAACCCTGCTCCTCAGTGTCTAGGGAAACCCCGCAACCAGCCAACTACGTAAGCCAGTTTAGGTGGAGGCTGTGTAAACATCCAATTCACAGATCAGACAGAACACCATAAGTGGTTAAATACGTACACTTTATAAATCTTACTGTGAATATCGGTTAACAAAGAATACACTCTAAAAGAATAAAAATAAGAAAGGTGCCAAAGTTCAAATAGAGTTTTAAAAGTCAGTGCACTTAAGGTTTCGTTGGAGCTCAATATCCCACAGAACCTCAACCCTCCGTCCTCGGCCTCTGACGACCCGCACGGGACCACTCGTCGGGTGGTCAACCAGAGCGCCTCCGAATGTGACCTTCCTCCGTCTTCTCCGCCCGAAAAACCCGCCAAACCACACGGTTCCCAGCCATGTGAGACAGAATATCACCCACAAAAAGAATAACATGGACACTCATTGGTTCGTTCGCCCCCTTATCAATAATATAACCCAAACAAGCAGGGAGAGAGAGAACTCCTTACATCACAGTTATTATTACAGAAAAGCCATTTTATAAAACATGCAAAGAAGCCATTTTAGACTCCTCAGCAGCCAGTGTAACCAAGACCCAGTTACAAATGGATAGTTGACATTTCGGGCCGAGACCCCTCTTCGGGACTGGAAAGTAAAGAGAAAGATGCCAGAATAAAAAGGTGGGGGTTAAGGAGCAGGACAAAAACTGGAAAGTGATAGATGAAAGCAGGTAGGTGGGTGGGACGGATTCCCTTCCTTCCCAGTCCTGAAGAAGGGTCTCGGACTGAATCTTTGTGTGTCTATTCATTTCCATAGACACTGCCTGGCCTGCTGAGTTCCTCCAGTGTTTTGTGTGTGTTGCTTTAGAAGGAAATAAAGCTGGCAGCAGCACAGTGAAACAAGAGGTTCACTGAATCTCCCCAGAACGTTCTTAACTAAAGTCCCTGGACAGACCATGCGCTGGCATGGTTTACAGACTGCACAATATGAAATGATATCCAAAGTTAACAGAAAGGAAATTGATTCGGCTGTTAAGTTACCCCTATTTTCCCATTTAAGGTATTCATTTGATTACAGACATAAAATGTAGAACATACAACATTACAGCATAGTACAGGCCCATCAGCCCATAATGTTATGCTGACCTATTAGCTTACTCTAAGATCAATCTAACCCTTCCATCCTTCAAAGGCCTCCATTTTTCTTTAAATCTCTATGCCAATCAAAGAGTCTCTTCAATGTTCCTAATGTCTCTGCCTCAGCCACCACCCCTGGCAGTGTGTTCTGTGCACCCTCCGCTCTCTGTATAAACGAACCTATTTTCTGACCCACCATCTTATGCTTTATTCCAATCACCTCTGACATCATCATCATTATGTGCCATGTCATGTGACATCATCATTATGTGCCATGTTGTGTGATGTGGGCGATCATGGCCTTCATGACGATGATTGTTCTTGGCAATTTTTTCTGCAGAAGTGGTCTGCCAAAACGATTCAGCAGTGTAGTGGGATAGTTTACATTTGCTAGGTTTACCACTCCTGTAATATTCAAGAAACTTATTTCCATCCAGGACAATGTAACACCATGGGAAGAACCTCTGTCAAAGGACATTCATCATCATCATTATCTGTCGTGTCGTATGACATCATCATTTTGTGCCATGTCATATGACATAGGCAATCATGGTCTTTCCGTGACCATGGTTGTTCTTGGCAAATTTTTCTGCAGAAGTAGTTTGCCATTGCCTTCTTCTGGTCTTGTTTTTACAAGATGGGTGACCCCAGCCATTATCAATACTCTTCAGAGATTGTCTGCCTGGTGTCAGTGGTCGCATAACCAGGACTTGTGGTGTGCACCAGCTGCTCGTACGACCAACCACCACCTGCCCCCATGGCTTCACAGGTCCCCTGCTCCAGAAGTTTATTATCGTCACATGTACAAGATACAGTGGAAAAAGCGTGTCTTGTTTTCTGTTTACCAAGCCAAGTCAAGTTTATTGTCATTTAACTATATACCACCAAACCAGACAATGTTTCTCCAGGCAATGTGTAAAACATAATCGTAGACGTAACACAGACATAACACACGCTAACTTAGGAAAGCAAGAATTAAATCTACAAATGAATTGCACATAGATAAACAAAGTAAGGTGCATAAATTAAATATTGTCAGGTACAGAACAAATTATCCTCTGATACTTAGAATGCGATGCAGCAGGGAGTTCGGAAGCCTAATGGCCTGAGGAACTGTTTCCCATCCTGACCGTTCTTGTTTTTATGCATCGGAGTCTCCTGCCTGATGGTAGAAAGTCAAAGAAGATGCTGGATGGATGGGTGGGATCCTTGATAATAATAAGGGCCCTGCATATGCAGCGCTCCTGATAAATGTCCGTGATGGATGGTAGGGAGATCCTCACAGCTGTTCTCACAGTCCATTGTAGGAACTTCCAGTCTAATGTTCGGCTGCTCCCCTACCAGATGGAGATGCAACTCATCAGGACAATCTCAATGATGCTCCTGTAAAACACAGATTAGATGGGGGGGGGGACTTTTCAGGGAGTTCAGGTGTTGCTGTGCCATCTTATATTGAGGGACCAGGTGAGGTCATCCGTGATATAAACTCCCAGGAACTTGGTACACTTAACTCCCTCTACAGAGGAGCCATGTATGCACAGAGGGGGATGGTTCATCTGCCCCTTCCTGAAGTCCACGATCATCTCCTTGGTCTTCCCCACGTTCAGACTTAGCTTGTTGTTCTCATACCCATCCTCCAACCGCTCCACCGTCTCTGTACTCCGACTCACCGTCACTGTTGATGAGGCTGACCACTGTTGTGTCATCCACAGACTTGTCGATGCGGTTTGAGCTGAACCCTGCGACACAGTCATGCATCAGCAGTGTGAACAGATCTCAACCCCACATCCGGGCTACTACAGTATTTGGAGACCTAGATATGATTCTTATAATGTATTTTTCACCCTTGCAATTTCTTAACTCCACCCACAAAGATTCAATATTCTCTCACCCAATGTCACCTCTTTCCAAAGATGTAATTCCATCTTTTACCCACAGAGTCACAGCACTGCCTATGTCTTCCTGCCTGTCCTGTCGATACAAAGTATGTTAAGCTCCCAGCTATGGCCTTCTTTCAGCCACAACTCAGTGATACCCACAATGTCATACTGACCAACCCCTAATTGCACCAGGAGTACATCTACCTCATTCCGAATGCTACGCGTATTTAAGTAGAGCACCTTCAGTCTTACATTTTCGCCCTTTTGAATTTTGCCTCTGTGGTACAATTTAACAGTTTGTTCTGTCTGCATTTGTACCAATCATTGGCTTGTCCTTTACATTCACATTACACCCATCATCTACTGGTAAACCTGCTGCCTCATCCTCAGCTGTCATACTGATTCCCACCCCCCTGCCAGATTACAAGGCTACCGCTCCACTCACGAGTTCATAGAAGATTCAAAGTTCAAAGTAAATTTAGTGTCAAAGTACATATATGTCACCATATACAACCCTGAGATTCATTTTCCTGTGGGCATACTCAGCAAATCTATAGAATAATAACTGTAACAGGATCAGTGAAAGATCAACCAGAGTGCAGAAGACAACAAACTGTGCAAGTGCAAATATAAATGGCAATAAATAACGAGGACATGAGATAATGAGAGAAAGAGTCCTTAAAGTGAGATCATTGGTTGTGGGAACATCTCAATGGATGGGTAAGTGAGTGTAGTTATCCCCTTTTGTTCAAGAGCCAGTTGGCTGAGGGGTAGTAGCTGCTTTTGAACCTGGTGGTGCAAATCCTTAAGCTCTAGTGTCTTCTACATGATGGCAACAGCGAGAAGAGAGCATGTCCTGGGTGGTGAGGATCTCTGATGATGGATGCTGCTTTCCTATGACGGTGTTTCACGTAGATGTGCTCAATGGTTGGCAGGGCTTTACCCGTGATGGACTAGCCCAATGAAGAATAGGATAGCTATCCAATTAATTAATAATCAATTCTCCAAGAGGATCGCAACTTTATCGTAGGATTTAGATGCTTGCGTGCCTCGATGACCCTATGTCGGCTGGAGTCAGGGCCTTGTGCTTTGCCTCTTGGTAGGGTCACCCATGCCAAACAGGTCAAAGGGTAGAGGCCAGACTAAGAGTGGTCCACCGGTCCTCCAGGTTCAAGGGTTCAGCTCAAGGCTAACAACCCTGATCGGGAAAACAAAATTGTTATGGAAACAATAATGAAGAGTCCTTCTATATCAGTTTGCGATGGTATTCCAGAGTCTCCGGCCAGGGTTGCGTGGCTGGGGGTAGTGAAAACCGAGAGAAAGCCACTGACATGATGAAGGAAGCCCTGAACACCGCCAAGACCAAAATGAGAAGAGAGGCCAAGTCCATCATTAAGAAAGCACTTCATTGGATCCCTGGAGGGTGGACGAAATGCAGGAGACCAAAGGCAACTTGGTGCTGTAGCATAGAGACATAAATGTTGACCCTGAACCACATCTGGAGCACAAGAGAGAAGTTGGCCAAGGACAGACAGAGATGAAGAACTTTGATTGCTGCTCTAAAAGCCAGTGCCATAAACTGTAACACTGGACAACAAAGGTTTTGCTTCCTGATTACTTGTGGGCGTCTGTTATGGATTTTGGGTTGCTGATAATGAAAATCACTAAAAAATTTCTCTATCACACATCATTTTTTAGAAATAGCCTATATTTGTTATTTCAATCCATAATTCAAGTCAGAATAACTCATGCCAAAATTTAGGAAGGCATTTTGTTGGTCCTCAAATCAAACAGGTCATCAATGACAGGAAATTCGAAGAACTTCTGGTGGGACCAGAGAAAATCATATGGAAGGCATTCAAGGATGTTGTTGAAAAATTTCTTGGCAACTACAGAACACCAAACTACGTGCAGCTGGTTGACAACATGCTTCAAATATACAAAATCATGAAGTTCAACATGTCGCTAATGATTCATTTTCTGCATTCCCATTTAGACTTCTTCCCTGCCAATCTTGGTGCGGTCAGTGACGAGCACGGTGAAAGGTTTCACCAGGATATTGAGGTCATGGAGAAACAATATCAGGGCAACTGGAATCCATCAATGCTAGCTGATTATTGTTGGACACTTAAGCGAGAAGCCTCAGACACTGAGTACAAATGAAAATCATCAACAAAACATTTTTAGCTCAGTTGAACTATTGCAAAGCATCATCACTGTTATGCAATTAAACACGTTATATTCAATAGAAGTTAATTTCTTGTTTCTCCAAATTCCTACGTTATACAAGTAGTCTGACATTATATTTGTGTTCAGCTTCAAACAGTCTATCACAAACAAAATAAAAATTCTGAGGCATCAACATTTTCGAGAATATTTATTGTCCGGTGTAATCAATAAAACAGATTATTTGGTCCTTACTGCATTTCCTTGCTACTCCTGTGCTCCCCTGGATAACTACAAAGCTCAGAGCATGAAACCATATCAAATACAGTGGGATAACCTGATATAACAAAAGACAACCCCTTTTAATGCACATGCCAAGTCTGATGTCAAATTAACTAACAACTGACACATCACTGTTGAAATTATTACAATGACCTTGAACTTGGAGTGGGGAATTCTCCTTCTCAATGCAGTTACCATAACAAGCCAATGAATAAACATTAAGGGCCAACATTCCTCCCCTTTAATTACTAACTCATCGAAAACAAGCCTCCTCAATAAACGCAAACACAAGGAAATCTGCAGATGCTGGAAATTCAAGCAACACACATCAAAGTTGCTGGTGAACGCAGCAGGCCAGGCGGCATCTCTAGGAAAAGGTACAGTCGACGTTTCAGGCCGAGATCCTTCATCGAAGGGTCTCGGCCCGAAATGTTGACTGTACCTCTTCCTAGAGATGTTGCCTGGCCTGCTGCATTCACCAGCAACTTTGATGTGTGTTCCTCCTCAATAAAAACATTTTACAGTATAATGGTTAAAAGATCATCTTAGCTCATGGATTCCCAAACTTCTTTATGCCATGGACCCCTACCGTTAACCCAGGTGACCACTGCTCTACTCTCTCTACACCCATGACTATGTGGCTAGGCACAGCTCAAATACCATCTATAAATTTGCTGATGATACAACCATTGTTGGTAGAATTTCAGATGGTGATGAGAGGGCGTACAGGAGTGAGATATGCCAACTAGTGGAGTGGTGTCGCAGCAACAACCTTGCTCTCAACATCAGTAAGACCAAAGAGCTGATTGTGGACCTCAGAAAGGGTAAGATGAGGGATCGGAACTGGAGAGAGTGAGCAATTTCAAGTTCCTGAGTGTCAATATCTCTGAGGTTCTAACCTGGTCCGAACATATTGACACATCTACAAAGTAGGCACGACAGAGGCTATATTTCATTCGGAGTTTGAGGAGATTTGGTATGCCAACTAAAACACTTGCAAATTTCTATAAAAGTACTGTGGAAGGCATTCTAACTGGCTGCATCATGGTCTGGTAAGGGTTGGGCTACTGCACAGGATTGAAGTAAGCTGCAAAGAGTTGTAAAATTAGTTTTCTACGTCATGGGTACTAGCCTCCATAGTAACCAATAAATCTTTGAGGAGCGGTGCCTCAGAAAGGCAATGACCATCATTAAAGACACCCACCACCCAGGTCATGCCCTCTTCTCATTGTTACCATCAGGGAGGAGGTACAGAAGCCTGAAGGCGCACACTCAGCGATTCAGGAACAGCTTCTTCCCCTCTGCCATCTCATTTCTAAACTGACATTGAACTCATGAACACTACTTCATTATTTTTCTTAATTTCTGTTTTTGCACTACTTACTTAATGTAAATATTTTTATAAATATGTATATTTACTGTAATTCACAGGTTTTTTGCATTGCATTGTACCGCTGCTACAAATTTCACGACATACGTCAGTGATATTAAACCTGATTCTGATTCGGATTCTGACCCCTGGTTGGGAACCCCTGTCTTAGAGGAAGCAAGGATTAACTGGAATAGTGTTGCAGTTACATCAATCCATCTCCAGGGAGGTACTGAAACCAATTCCTGTTCTGCATTTACCAAACACAAGAGACTCGGCAAAGGCTGGAAAACCAGAGTACCACACTGCAAAACGCGGGAGGAACTCAGCAGGTCAGGCAGCATCTCCGGAATGGAATAAACATTTGGCGTTTTGGGCCGAGGTTCATCACCAGGACCTTTAAAGGCAGGAGGAAGACATCAGGATAAGAAGGCGGAGGGGAGGGGAAGACGTGCAAGTGAGAAGGGGAAGGTGGGTGGTGGGGGTGTCTTCCATCTTCCAAGCCCTTTTTATTGAGTCAATCTTCCAATGTGCTGCTGTTACCTGTTACCTGTCGTCTATCCAATGCATCAACTGCACCTTAGTTAGACCATAACACCATAAGGTATAGGAACAGAATTAAGATATTTGGCCCATTGAATCTGCTCCGTCATTTCATCGTGGCTGATCCAATCTTCCTCTCAGCCTCAGTCTCCTACCTTCTCCCTGTATCCCTTCAAGCCCTGACCAACTAAGAATCTATCAGCCTCTGCCTTAAATACACATAAAGTCTTGGCCTTCATAGCAGCCCTTGGCAAAGAATTCCACAGATTCTCCACCCTCTAGCTAAAGAAATTCCTCCTCATCTCCATTCTTTAAGGACGTTGCTCTATTTTCAGGCTGTGTCCTCTGGTCTTAAACTCCCCCACCATAGGAAACATCCACTCTATCAAGGCCTTTCTCCGTTCAATAGGTTTCAATGAGGTCATCCCTCGTTCTTCAGAATTTTAGTGAATACAGGCCCAGAGCCATTAAACGCTCTTCATATGACAGGCCTTTCAATCCTGGAATCATTTTTGTGAACCTCCTTCGAACCACCTCCAGCTTCAGCACATGTTTTCTAACATAAGGGGCCCAAAACTGCTCACAACAGTCC
This sequence comes from Mobula birostris, assembly GCF_030028105.1. Classification (NCBI taxonomy): domain Eukaryota; kingdom Metazoa; phylum Chordata; class Chondrichthyes; order Myliobatiformes; family Myliobatidae; genus Mobula; species Mobula birostris. The sequence continues at coordinate 3,893,575 of NC_092398.1, forward strand.
AGGTGAAGCCTCACCAGTGCTTTATGAAGTCTCAAAATTACATCTTTGCTTTTATATTCTAGTCCTCCTGAAATGAAGGCTAACTTTGAATTTGCCTTTCTCACCGCACATTCAACCTGGAAATTAACTTCCAGGGAATCCTGCACGAGGACTCCCAAGTCCCTTTGCAACTCTTTTTTTTTGTATTTTCTCTCCATTTAGAAAATAGTCAACCCTTTCATTTCTTCTACCAAAGTGCATGACCATACATACCCCAAAACTGTATTCCATCTGCCCCTTCTTTGTCCATTCTCATCATCTGTCCAAGTCCTTCTGCAGCCTCTCTACTTCCTCAAAACTACCTGCCCCTTCATCTATCTTCATACCATCTGCAACCTTTTCCACAAAGCCATCAATTCCATCATCCAGTCACAAACAAGGGAAAATCTGCAGGTGCTGGAACTCCGAGCAACACACACAAAATGCTGGAGGAACTCAGCAGGCCAGGCAGCATCTTTGGCAAAGAGTTCAGTCAACCTTTCGGGCCAAAACCCATCGGCAGGACTCATCATCCTAATCATTGATATATAACGTAAAAAGAATCGGTCCCAGCACAGACCCCTGTGGAACAGGGTTGCACTCATTTTGAAGTACCAAAGAGTTCAAAAAAAGTTTTTAAATGTATTGTAGTTTACAAGAGATAAAGCAGTATCTTCAGATTCCATCCCAATTGACAGACTACAAGATCAGGCAGAAAACTGATGACAGCGATGCCTCTCTTCCCAGACAGGCTTGACAGTTTCTTTGCCCGCTTCGAAGCATCAAACTCTACAGCAAGGGGGAGAGCCAGTCCCTTTTTACCATCTGACCAGCCGGCTCCAATCATTGATCCAGAGCAAACACGGAGGACCCTTGCCAGGGTCAAACCACAAAAAGCGGGAGGTCCCGACAACATCCCTGGACGTGTGCTCAAGGAATGTGCTGATGTATTAGCAGTTGTCCTGACAGACATTTTCAACATCTCCCTTAGTCAAGCTATTGTCCCCAGATGCTTCAAAACCTCCACAATCATCCCTGCAGCAAAGAAATCAGTTGTAGCCTGTCTGAATGATTACCGTCCCGTTGCCCTGACCCCCATAGTGATGAAATGTTTTGAACGGCTTGTCAAGCCTCATATCACAGCCAGCCTCCCCTCATCGCTGGATCCTCTACAGTTTGCTTATCGTCCAAATCGCTCTACGGAGGAGGCAATATCCACCACACTGCACACAGCTCTCTCTCACTTGGACAACAAAGACACTTATGCCAGAATCCTGTACATTGATTTCAGTTCAGTGTTCAATACCATTATCCCGCAGAGACTAGTGGAGAAACTGTTGCTCGCTGCTTGGCCTTAACACTGCCATGTGTCGCTGGATTCTGGATTTCTTGACAGAGAGACCACAGTCAGTCCGTGTTGGCAGGAACATCTCTGACTCCATCACACTGAGCACTGGATCCCCACAAGGCTGTGTGCTTAGCCCATTGCTGTTTACACTGCTAACACATGACTGTGCAGCCAGATTCAAGGAGAACCTGATCATTAAATTTGCTGATGATACCATAGTGGTGGGGCTCATCAGCAAAAATGATGAAACAATGTACAGGGAGGAGGTCAAACACCTAGAGAGCTGGTGCAGTGATAACAACTTGATGCTTAATGTCACCAAAACCAAGGAGATGATTGTCGATTTCAGACGGTCTCAGCCTGAGCACACACCCCTCAGCATCAGCGGCTCCACAGTGGACAGAGTGGAAAACATCAAGTTCCTTGGGGTGCAGATCTCGGACGATCTCACCTGGTCCAGGAACACCACTGGGATTGTGAAACGGGCCCAGCAGAGATTGCACTTTCTGGGGAAGCTTAAACAAGCATCACTCCCCACTAACATCTTAACTACATTCTACAGAGGCGTGGTTGAGAGTGTGCTGACCTTTAGCATCACAACCTGGTACTCCAGCTGCAGTGCTGTCGACAAAAAAGCCTTGCAGAGGGTGGTTAGGGGAGCAGAGAAGGTTATTGGGGTCTCCCTACCTTCTGTCCAAGACCTCTTTCAGAGTTGATGCCCCCAGAAGACACGGTACATCATTAAAGACCCCTCACACCCTCTCCATAAACTGTTTGTTCTTCTGCCATCAGGCAAACGTTACAAGAGCATCAAAACTAAAACTACAAGGCTACTAAACAGCTTCCTCCCACAGGCAGTCAGACTGCTAAATAGCTGCTGTACCTGACTCTGCTTTGGACACTTTTAATTTGCACTGGACACTTATAACTGATTTTAACTGACATGTGGCTGTTGTGTTTTACTACTTATTGTTATGTTTATTATTTAGCGTTGCGTTTGTTATGTTATGATTGCACTGCTCCTGAGAAACGCTGCCTCAGTTTGCCCTGCAGAGCTGATGTACGGTTAGAATGACAATAAAGTTTTTTGAATCTTGAATCTTGAATCAATTGGCTGTTCTGACCTTGAAATTGTTTGACCTCCTCAGGGAACAGAGCTAAGTACCTGATGATACTGAGAAGTTTAACCAGCAATTATCTTTAGTTGTCTCAAAAAATTCTCCAAGAGAAATCTTCCACCATACCAGGCTGAGTATTGCTTCTCAGGCATCAGCCTGCCTGTGAATATTGCCACAGGTAAACTGCCTGGTGTTTGGAAGCAAGATGTTTCAATAAAATAAACGCTAACTGAAAATTAACTTACTCTCCTTTTCATTCTTTAACTTACTCTGCAGCTTGGGTTTCACAAAACCTTGCCACAGGTGACTCTCACTGCCTGTTATGGCAATTTCAACAAGCAGGAACACAAGAGGCTGCAGGGAGTAGTGGATACAGTATGGTCCATCATGGGCACAGCCCACCCCAACACTACACAAAGCCTCCTTTCCTGTCCACCCCCCGCACCTTTTTTATTCTGGCATCTTCCTCCCCCTTCCTTCTCAGTCCTGAAGAAGGGTTCTCAGCCCAAAATGTCGACTGTCTGTTCATTTCCATAGATGCTGCCTGAGTTGCTGAGATCTCCCCAGCATTTTATGTGCCATGCTTTAGATTTCCAGCATCTGCAGATGTTCTTGTGTTTATGACCTGCAGGAGGTGCTGCCACAGGAAGATGACATCGATCATTACCCTCTTGTCCTCACTACCAAGAGGCAGATACGGGAGCCCAAAGTCTCACACCACCAGATTCCAGAACAGCTACACTACTCTGCACAGCATGGTAGCGCAGTGTTTTGCACAACGCTTTACAGTACCGGTGACCCGGGTTCAATTCCCACCATTGCCTGTAAGGAGTTTGTATGTTCTCCTCGTGACTGTGTGTGTTTCCTCCAGGTGCTCCGGTTTCCTCCCACAGTCCAAAGACGTGCCGGTTGGTAGGTTAATTGGTCATTGTCAACTGTCCCGTGATTTGGCTAGGATTATATCGCGGGTTGCTGGGCGGAGCAGGTCAAAGGGCCAGAAGGGCTACTCCATGCTGTATCTCAATAAATAAATAAATAAATAAATAACTCTAGGATTCCTAAGACTTTAGCACAGTACTGTGTTTGTCAACACGGAGCGAAGAGCGAGTTTTTAAATCTGGTGGGAGCAAAGGATGATGGGAATGGCGAGGGTGGAGCGCCGTGGGAAGGGTGTGGGGCAGGTGGCAAAGAAGGAATGCTAGGGTAGGGAGTGGCATGGGTGCAGACACACCCAGCCCTGAGACACCAGGCAAAGGTCATTTGATTCCAAACAATCTGATTATTGATCATTACAGAATGTCTCTCTGGTGTTTCCCTCTCGCTTCCCCTTTTCCCAACCATGATTCCCTTTTACCTGCCCCCTTCCCACTCTCAGTCCACAACAGAGACCCATATCAGAATCAAGTGTACCATCACTCACATGTGTCATGAAATTTGTTTTTTTTTTGCGGCAGCAGAACAGTGCAATACATAAAATGACTACAATACTGTGCGAAAGTCTTGGGCTCCCTAGCTATATGTTTGCGTCTGAGAATTTTGCACAGTTGTCTACTTTCCTTCAACTGTTAAGTTCTTGAAACAGTGTGCACAACCCTTATCCTCTGTAAGTAATAGAGCATCTCGTACACTACCATGGGCCTGCCTTGGGTTGTGTCTTTGTTTCTGTACTCAGATTTTGTTTTGCAAAAATTAGTTTTTCTTTCTTCACTGACTTGTATAGTTTATGCACAAACTATGCTCTAGTTGTTGTCTAAACCTATATGCCTCTACACTAATGCAAACATGTCTTTCATTGTACCTGTACCTCACCGTTTGGGTGGTGGGGTGGAGATACGTCTCTACCAAAGGAGGTGTAAGGCGCTCTTTCCCTCTGTTAGCCTGCAGGTCACCCTTGGGCAAGGCATCTCACCGGCTTAGTCCCCCGATCTGGGTCACATGAAGCCGTGGGAACAGATGGTGGTTGGTTGTCTGAGCAGCTGGTGTTACAAGTTATAGAATCATAGAAAAGTACACCACAGAAGTAGGCCCTTCGGCCCATCTAGTCCATGCTGAACCATTTGAATTGCCACCCCCATCGAGGCTGAGGGGGTGATAGACAGGACATATAGAGAGATAGTTACACCCAAGGTACAGGACATGGGAAATTGGGTGACAATCAGGGAGGGGTAAGGGGTTAAAATGCCAATGCAGAGTATCCCTGTGACCATCCCCCACAACAACAAGTATACCACTTTGGTCAGGTCTCAGGCCCTGCGTCTGGCTCCGTGACTTGGAAGGGGGGAGAAGAAACGAGCTGTGGTGATAGGGGATTCATTAGTTAGGGGATCAGAAAGGAGGTTCGTGAACAAGAATGAGATTCCCAGATGGTATGTTGCCTCCCGGGTGCCAGGGTCCGGAGCATCTTGAAATCAAGTCCTCAACTTTCTTAAATGGGAGGGGCAGGGTGTGCAGTCAAAGGCCGTGGTCCATGTAGGTACCACAGACGTGGGTAAGATGTGTTACATACCTCAAGGAGATCTTGTGACTTTCTTGTGAGAATGATGTAATGGTCTTTTAGAGGTCACCTGATGTAATTTTCCCGCCGATATGAGGTCACGTGATGACATATTCACCACGGGTATAAAAGGGAAGACTTCTGATGAGTCAGTTAGTTTTCCAGCTAGAACGTTAGTCAGAGTCTCCGTTCCTTTGCGTATTTGTTTTATGACGCAGTTTCATTTTTAAAACGGAGTTTTATATCCTATTGTAAGGTACAATAGTGCTGGATTGGCAGTTTACTCAATTTCTGTTAGATTTGTTGATGTACCTTTTCAGTAGTATTGGAGAGTGAAGACTTTATCGAAGTACAGGATGTGAAGGATTAAGAGAAGTCGGGAATGTTCGGCAGTTTAACAAAGGATCGACCTTATTGAGTCTTCATTGAAGAAGTAGCGACCTGCACCGAAGATAACTCTTGCCAAAAGAGTAAGGAAGTTCATGCAAAGGTTCGCTCTCTAGAAATAAAGGTCAGTTGTTTTAAGCCGTTTATTTCCTTCATCGTGAATCCTTTGGACAGAACCAGCAGGAAAGTCACGTCTATGAAGAAATCCTTCTCCAGAGAAGTCCCTCCCAAATGAATGTATAAATCTGTTGGATTTTCTAATTCACCATTTTAAGAACTGTGTTTGACTTTACCGCTTTAAGGACTGTTTTCGCATTTATCGCTTTAAGAACCAGTACCGAGTGATGATTTGTTGAACGGCCGCATAGCGGTTAACTTCCGGTTAAGGTTTTCATTTGTTTTTTATTGTTTATCCGTGTTTAATAAATGTTTGGTTGTTTTTATATAACCTGACTCGATTGATATTCATTGTGGCCGGTTACGTAACAGACGAGTGATGAGATTCCACAAAGTGAGCTCAGGGAGTTGGGTGTCAAGTTAAAGAACAGGATGTCCAGGGTTGAGATCACAGGATTGCTACCCATGTCACATGCTAGTGAGGCCAGAACTGGGAAGATTATACAGTTTAACATGTGGCTAAGGAGTTGGTGTAGGAGGGAGGGCATAAGATTTTTGGATCATTGGGCTCTATGGGATCTGTACTGAAGAGACGTGGACTGGAAGGGGACTAAATATCCTAGTGGGAAGGTTTGCTAATTCTGCCTGGGGGAGGGGGAGGAATTAAACTAGAGTTGTAAGGGGGTGGGAACCAGAGTGTCAGAACAGTAGTGGACAGGTTGTGGAGACAGATATTGTTAAGACCTCGGACTAAGTTAGGGATCGAAAGGTGCAACTAGTGTCCTGAGCTGAGTATATTTCAATGCAAGAAGTATGATCAGAAAGGCAGATGAGTTCAGAGCATGGACCAACCCCTGAAATTATGATGCTGTAGCCACTAGTGAGACTTGGTTGCAGGAGAGGCAGGACTGGCTGCTCAATATTCTGGGGTTCTGTTGTTTTTGACACGACAGAGCAGGAGGTATTAAAGGAGGAGGAATGGTGTTTCTAGTCAAGGAAAATGTCACGGCAGTGTTCAGTCAGGACAGATGGGAGAACTCGTCTAGTGAGGCATTATGAATGGAACTGATAAATAAGAAAGGTATGACCACGCCAGTGGGGTTATCTTACACACTACCCAACAGTCCGATGGATTTAGAGGATCAAATTTGTAGAGAGATCACAGACTGTTGCAAAAAACATGAGGTTGTTTTTATAGGTGGTTTTAACTTTGCACATATTTACTGGGAATTCCATACTGCAAAAGGAGTAGATAGATGGGATAGAGTTTGTCAAGTGTGGTCAGGAAAATTTCCTTCATCTGTACATAGAAGACTTAATGAGAGAGTGTGTGATATTGGATCTACTGTTAGAGAATGATACAGGGCAGGTGACAATGGTTTTTGTGTGGAGCACTTTGCATCGAGTGATCACAATGCCTTTAGTTTCAAAGGAAATATGCAAAAAGATGGGTCTAGTTCACAGGTTGAGATTCTAAATTCAAGAACGGCCAATTTTGATGGTACCAGAAAGGATCTGGCAACTGTGGATTGGGACAGGCTGTTTCCTGGCAAAGGTGTACTTGCTAAGTGGGAGGCCTTCAAAATGAAATTTTGAGAGTACAAAGCTTGTATGTGCCTGTCAGAATAAAAGGTAAGGATAACGGTTTAGGGAACATTGATTTTCAAGAGATATTGAGGGACTGGTTAAAAAAACTGTGCATTGCAGGTATAGGCAGGGAGGTGATGCACCGGTGGAGTATAAGAAATGCAAGACAACACTAAAGCGAGAAATCAGGAGGGCTAAAAGAAGGCATGAGGTTGCCCTAGCAGACAAGGTGAAGAAGAATCTGAAGAGATTCTACAGATATGCTAAGAACAAAAAGATTGCAAGGGACAAAATTGGTCCCCTAAAAGATCAGAATGGTAATCCATGACTGAAGCCAAATGAGATGGGGGAGATCTTGTTGGCATTTTTTGTATCAGTATTCACTCAGGAGATGGACACAGAGGCTACAGGAATAGGGCAAAATGGCATCAACTTCATGGACTCTGTGCAAATTACAGAGGGGGATTTTGCTGCCTTGAGGCAAGTTATGGTGGATAAACCCCCAGGGTCTGATGAGGTATCCTCTCAGATCCTGTGGGAGGCAAGTGCAGAAACTGCTGGAATCCTCGCAGAGATACTGAAGAGGTGTCGGAAGACTGGAGGAGAGCAAATGTGGTTCTGCTGTTTAAGGAAGTCTCTAAATAAACGAGGAAATAATAGGCCGGTGAGCCTGACATTAATGGGAAAGTTATTGGAAGGTATGCTAAGGAACTGGATATATGAGCATTTGGGTAGGCATGGACTGATTAAAGATAGTGCATGGTAGGCTCTGTCTCATCAATCGTGTAGAGTTTTTCGAGGAAGTTACCAGGAAACTTGATGAAGCCAACCCAGTGGAAATTGTCTACATAGACTTTAACAAGGCATTTGAAAAGTTCCCACAAGAAGGTTCAGTGGTATTCAAGATGAGTAGTAAATTGAATTAGACATTGGGGTGGGGGCTACTGCACAGGATCAAAATAAGCTGCAGTGAGTTGTAAACTCAGTCAGCTCAATCATAGACACTAGCCTCCGTGGTATCCAGGACGACTTCAAGGAGCGATGCCTCAGAAAAGCGGCATCCATCATTAAGGACCCCCGTCACCCAGGTCATGCCTTGTTCTCATTGTTACCATTAGGATGGAGTGTATGGGGTGTCAGGGAGGGGTAGCACCTCTGGTGGGGGAACATGTCGCGTCCTTTTCAGGGCAGTTTGTCCACCTTTGGTCCCCACCTGGCACTCAGCTCTCACCTGTGGCTCCCCGTAGCTGTTTGCATGCGACAGCGGCCACACCCCGGGCAATGGCTTCGACAAGCCGGCTAAACCAGGTGAGGGTAGCCGACGGGTCTCAAACCCTCGGTGAGATAGGGAGTTGTCTATCCCAGCATGTGAAGACAGACTCCAGCGGATTGAGCGGACGAGACCAATGAAAAGTCCAATGGTCAAGAAGGCGGTCTCTGCAAGCGTCGTGGAATGTGTAGAGCAGGACAAGACACAGAAGACGTCCTGGTCATACATTGCACCTAGTCCCATCTCCAGCTGTCTCGACTCTTGTCTTGCCACTGGATCCAGATGGGAATTGGGAAGAGAGAGTGAGGCTGACGCTGCGCAACTCTCCCTCACTTAAATCCAAATCATGCCGTAGTATCGGCACCATCATAGCCGGATGGTGGCACAGTGACATCAGCGCCGGACTCCAGGAGCGAAGGTTCCTGAGTTCGAATCCAGTCGAGCTGCTCCCGGGCACCCTTTCCATCCATGTCTGGTTGAGTGTTGAGCTAGCAGCTCGACCTCGTAAAAAGTAGTAATGGTGTCAAGGTCTTCGCCGATGACGATGGACAAACCTTAACCATTAGGAAGGAGGTACAGGAGCCTGAAGACACACACTCAATGACTCAGGAGCAGTTTCTTCCCCTCTGCCGTCAGGTTTTTGAATGGACATTGAGCCCATAAACACAACCTCACTCCTTTTCTTCTCTCTTTTTTCACTATTTACTTAATTTTAACCCTGCTGGTGGTGTAGTTGCATCAGCGCCGGACTTCAGGACAAAAGGTCCCGAGTTCGAATCCAGCCGGCTCCCCTGCACGCTTTCCACCCATACTGGGTGACGAGCTGGTGATCTCTTTGGAAACTCACCTGGCAGAAGGCAATGGCAAACCACTGCTGTAACTTGCCCCGTACGCGGTTCCCCACTACGTCAGAGAGGCGTGGAGGGAAATCGTCCGCTAACCGGAGAAACCCCGGATGCGAAGTACCTTTCCTTTGTTTAATTTTAACTATTTTAATATATATTTATTGTAATTCACATTTTTTTCTATTATCATGATTTCATTGTACTGCTACTGCAGGGACAACAAATTTCTTAATATTAGACCTGAATGTGATCTTCAGTCTTTAAATCTCTTATCCCTGGTCTCCCTGTCTGTCTCCTTCTCTTGGTGTGGATGTAGAGACACGTTATGCAGTGCTGATGATAATGTGAAGGAGGCATGAAAAAAGCCTGCAGAATGCACCATGGGTACTGACATACTGACTTGTTTAGCCATCTGATTCAGCTTGTGTGACTTCGTGAAACAATGCACTTGACTGAGTCACAAGGCAGGACTAGGGTGAAGGGGACTGGGTGGACTAATAGCTTTGCTCATCCCACACTCTCACATTATGTCTATTTGTCAGACAAGTGTTTCTTTCAGTGGAAATTCATCATATGTTCTAGTCACTTGCTTGTCCTTGTGCAGATGTTCAGCTGAAATGCAACTACAATCCAATGGGGAGACCTGTAGAAACATTTTATTTTCAAGTACTTGTCTTAGAGCAACTGCTATTCCTTCCTTCAAGGTGAAAGGAGGAGAAATATACAATTAAATGTATTTAACATCACAATGCGGTTCACTTGACTCCCCAGCATTATAACAAGAATGAAGTATCGGAAGTTTGAATTGAATAAGACTGCTTTGAGAAAGTATTTTTTCAAGGATTTCTTCAGACTTGCAGCTCGTCCACTCAGATCTAAGAGTTCCGTTCAATAGTTCAATAGTTCCATGTAATATCTGAGAATTCTTTGCAGACATCCATGAAAACAGAAGCATGACCCAAAGAATGAGTGACAGTAAAAACATTAAACCCTAAAGTCCCCCTACTTCCCCCTCAGGCACACAAGCAGCAGCAAATCAATGACACCCCCCCTCTTCCACTTACTTCAGCAAAAGAAAGCATCAGCACCCTCCACCCACCAAGCAAGCAATTGCAAAGTCCCCCCACAAGACAGACCATGATCTGCAGTACAACAGCATCTAATCATTCACCTGATAATTAGACATGCCACAGGCTCTGTCTCTTTCCCTAAAAAAAAGGGGGAAAAGAGACGTCACCTTTCACAGCGAGAGGGGAGACATAACAAAACAACTCGCTGACTTACGACGATAAAGTCTGTCATGCTGCTTTTTCTCCCCCCAAGTTCTCCAACCCAAGAATGGGCGAAACTCCCCCCACCAGAGAGAGAGAGAGAGAGAGAGAGAGAGAGAGAGAGAGAGAGAGAGAGAGAGAGAGAGAGAGAGAGAGCGAAACGCCATGTACAGGGCCTCCGACAGCTGATCCGACGCTCCTGATGTTACGTTTTCCTCTCGTGGCACCAGCATAGAATCAGCCCGTCCACAGGGCCGCAAAGCCTTGGAACCCTGAAGGCGCGCTTGTCTTCTAGGCCGCGTTCTAGGCCGGTTTCGAAAAGCAGCCAGCTGTGAGCCCCCAGGAGTGGGTGCCACCACCGCAAAGAGCTGAAGACTGAGTGTAATTCCAGGTCAGGGTCTCCGACAGAACCCCAACCACTCTGAAAAGTGAAAAAAAATCATTTTTAGAAAGGCATCTTCAACAGCCTCAGGAAGAGCTTTATGGCAATCAGAATAGTTCTCAATGAATAGCATTGGTACTGTTGATTTACTGGAAGCCCAGTTCACTGGTTCATTGGCAAGACCCACAGCGGGGGAGTTTGGTTGTGTGGAGGATTAGGCTGTGGCTGCAGGTTTGCCTCTGGCAGCCAACCAGGTGAGGAGACGCCAAGTTTGTGTGGGAGACGCCATGCGAGGCACGCTGGAGCCTGTACTTGGGTTGGCGGATGGCCCTGCCAGTTGCTGCTGCCTTCTAGTGCTCGCTCCGCGGAAGAACAAGCTGGACCATCAATTCTACAGTCATGTCACTCAGAGACTTCGTTCTTTGTGACTGTATGTTTTTCTGAAATTGCAACCATATGTGCTACTTGTACTAAGTAAAATTTGCTCTCAAGCAATGTACGCAAAAAAACGTAAATAAATAAAAGATACTTTAAGCTGGCACTTTAGACACATTCACAGATGATGAGCTTTTTACAGAAAGTTGAGATCTGGACCATTTTCAAGGAAAGGGGCCTCTTCCCTTTACCCCCTCCCCCCCACTCCAAGCTTGACTGAAATGAACTTATACATGGGGCGACACGGTGCCATAGCGTTTAGTGTAACAATCACAGTGCAGGTGATGCGGGTTCAATTCCCACTGCTGCCTGTAAGGAGTTTGTTATGTTCTCCCTGTGACTGCGTGGGTTTCCTCCGGGTGCTCCGGTTTCCTCCCACATTCCAAAGGCGTACCAGTTAGTAGGTCAATTGGTCACATGGGAGTAACTGGGTGGTACATTCTTGTTGAGCTGGAAGGACCCATTGCCTCGCTGAATCCCGAAATAAAGTACAATGAATACTTGCTCGTTCATCACACGCCGTGTCGTATGATGTGGGTGATCATGGTCTTTCCATGCCCATTATTGTTCTTTGCCAATTTTTCTACACAAGTGGTTTTCCATTTTCTTCTTCTGTGTCTTTGCAAGATGGTTGACCCCAGCCATTATCAATACTCTTCAGAGATTGTCTGCCTGGTGTCAGTGGTCGCATAACCAGGACTTGTGATGTGCACCAGCTGCTCGTACGACCATCCACCACCTGCTCCCATGGCTTCACGTGACCCTGATCAGGTGGGGGGTTAGCAGGTGCTACACCTTGCCCACAGGCTAGCAGAGGGAAGGAGCACCTTACATCTCCTTTGGTAGAGACGTATCTCCACCCTGCCAACCCAAAATGAACGTAGTGATTGAATTTAGTTCCCCAACTGCTCGGGCTGACTCTTACAGATATCAACCACTCACTGTAAGCCTTTCCACCCAGATCGCCTATAAAATCCTTCCACTCACCTTAAACCTCTGGTCTCTTGGCCTTGATAATCCCGGCGCGGGGGAGGAGTAGCGGGTGGAGATGGAGATACAGCCGCACCAAAGGAGGTATGAGGGCTCCTTCACTCCACTAGCCTCGTTAATGAGTGAGATGAGAGGAGACCAGCCAGACTGGGTGAAGCCAGCAGGAAGGTGACAGTTACTCAGATAACCACGCGTTACAACAGTGGTGTGCAGAGGAGCATGTCTGAAAGAGGGCTTGTACTCGTTGGAATTTAGAAGATTGAGGGGGGATCTGATTGAAATGTATAAGATCCTAGAGGGATTGGACAGGCTAGATGCAGGAAGATTGTTCCCGATGTTGGGGAAGTCCAGAACGAGGGGCCACAGTTTGAGGATAGAGGGGAAACCTTTTAGGACCGAGATTAGGAAAAGCTTCTTCACACAGAGAGTGGTGAATCTGTGGAATTCTCTGCCACAGGAAACAGTTGAGGCCAGTTCATTGGCTATATTTAAGAGGGAGTTAGATATGGCCCTTGTGGCTACGGGGGTCAGGGGGTATGGAGGGAAGGCTGGGGCGGGGTTCTGAGTTGGATGATCAGCCATGATCATAATAAATGGCGGTGCAGGCTCGAAGGGCCGAATGGCCTACTCCTGCACCTATTTTCTATGTTTCTATGTTTCTGTGTAACACGTCGAACCTGAAGTGGATGGGCTACAGCAGCAGAAGACCATGAACGTACACTCAGTGGCCACTTTATTAGGTACAGGAGGTATCTGACAAAGTAGCCACTGAATGCAAATATATGTTTCTTTATGAACACAAGAAAGCTGGAAATCCCAAATGCACAAAGCGCCGGCGGAACTCAGCAGGTCAGGAAGCATCTATGGAAATGAATAAACTGTTAATGTTTTGGGCCAAGTCCCTTCTTCAGGAGGGGAGGGGGAAGACGCCAGAAAAAGGTGGGGGGGGGGGAGAAAGAGGATAGCTGGAAGGTGATGGGTGAAGCCAGGGTGGGTGGGAAAGGTAAAGGACTGGAGAGGAAAGAATCTGATAGGAGAGGAGAATGGACCATAGGAGAAAGGGAAGGAGGAGGGGACCCAGGTGGAGGTGATAGGCAGTTGAGAGTAGGTAAGAGGGCGGAGTGGGGAATATAGGAAGAGGGGAGGGGGAGGGAAATTATTTTTTAATGAAGGAGAAATTGATATTCATGCCATCAGCTTGGAGGGTACTAGTCTGTGGTGGAGAATTTTGGGGTGGTAAACTTGCTTTCTCCCTCTAGTGGTAACAGTGTTGTAACTGTATTCTTCAAAGTTGAAGATTACATCGCAGCAATTCAGAAGACACTTCCCTGTTTCATTTGATACCTGCACATCTCCTAATTCAGTTGTCAAGACAAAATTACCTTGTCCTTAGACATTGCCTTGGCAGCTTTCAATTCCACGCCAACCAGTAGGAGGTATTTCACAAGGGAATATCCTCTGCCAATTCTCCTAAAGCCCCCACCAAGAGTTGGAGTATCTTCTGAAGAGCAAAATGTTCTTATGTTGCGAATGGAACAAATAAGTTCAAATAATGCTCACCCACCGAGTCAGTGAAGTTTCAAATGACTGTCAAAACTCCAACACGTGTTGGGAGTCATCCCTATGAAAATCTGCTACATTTCCTCTGGCTGTATGATTTCAAAGAGTAAGAAAGAAAAAAAAATTGTTTTTAGTCATCTGTCATTACTTTCACTCTGCCCTTTAAAGCAACAAACTTTCCTTTTAAGGTTGGGCAGAGATCCAAACCATGTGTCATTCTTTTTGAATAACTAAGGCAGGGTATAAAAGTCGGCCAAACTTCCTAAAACTTGATCCTTCAAATTTCATCTCCTCTACAAGAAGAAATCATCATTACAGCTGCTTGCAAAGGTTCCTTTGGAGCATCATAGAATCAGAATCAGAATAAGGTTTGTTATCACTGACGTATGTCGTGAAAGTTCTTGTTTTGTGGCAGCAGTGTAGTGCACTTACTCTCCGTCTGCCTGGAAAAGTGGGATCTCCCGGTGGCCATCTACTTCAATTCTACTTCCCGTTCCCATCCTGACATGTCAGTCCATGGCCTCCTCCACTGTCGCGATGAGGCCACACTCAGGCTGGAAGGAACAACACTTTATATCCCATCTGGGTAGCTTCCAAACTGATGGCATGAGCATCGATTTCTTGAACTTCCGGAAATTGCACCCTGCTCTCCTTCACCATTCCCCAATCCTGTTTCCCGCTCTCACCTCATCTCCTTACCTGCCCATCACCTCCCTCTGATGCTCCTCCCCCTTCCCTTTCTTCCATGGTCTTCTGTCCTCTCCTATCAGATTCCCCCTTCTCCAGCCCTTTATCTCTCTCACCATCAACCTCGCAATTCTTTACTTCACCCCCTCCCCCAGTTTGACCTTTCACCTGCCGCCTTGTATGTCTTCCCCCCCTCCCCCACCTTCTTAGTCTGACATCTCATCTCTTTTATTTCAGTCCTGATAGAAACATAAAAACATGGAAAATAGGTGCAGGAGTAGGCCATTCGGCCCTTCGAGCCTGCACTGCCATTCAGTACGATCATGGCTGATCATCCAACTCAGAACCCTGTACCAGCCTTCTCTCCATAACCCCTGACCCCCTTAGCCACAAGGGTCATATCTAACTCCCTCTTAAATATAGCCAATGAACTGGCCTCAACTGTTTCCAGTGGCAGAGAATTCCACAGATTCACCACTCTCTGTGTGAAGAAGTTTTTCCTAATCTCGGTCCTAAAAGGCTTCCCCTTTATCCTCAAACTGTGGCCCCTCGTTCTGGACTTCCCCAACATCGGGAACAATCTTCCTGCATCTAGCCTGTCCAATCCCTTTAGGATCTTATACATTTCAATCAGATCCCCCCTCAATCTTCTAAATTCCAACGAGTACAAGCCCAGTTCATCCAGTCTTTCTTCATATGAAAGTCCTGCCATCCCAGGAATCAATCTGGTGAACCTTCTTTGTACTCCCTCTATGGCAAGGATGTCTTTCCTCAGATTAGGGGACCAAAACTGCACACAATATTCCAGGTGTGGTCTCACCAAGGCCTTGTACAACTGCAGTGGTACCCCTCTGCTCTTGTACTCGAATCCTCTCGCTATGAATGCCAGCATACCATTCACCTTTTTCACTGCCTGCTGTACCTGCATGCCCACTTTCAATGACTGGTGTACAATGACACCCAGGTCTTGTTGCACCTCCCCTTTTCCTAATCGGCCACCATTCAGATAATAATCTGTTTTCTTGTTCTTACCACCAAAGTGGATAACCTCACATTTATCCACATTAATTTGCATCTGCCATGAATTTGCCCACTCACCTAACCTATCCAAGTCACCCTGCATCCTCTCAGCATCCTCCTTACAGTTAACACTGCCGCCCAGCTTCGTGTCATCCGCAAACTTGGAGATGAAGGGTCTCGTCCTGAAATGTCGACTGTTTACTCTTTTCCATAGATGTTGGCTGGCCTGCTGAGTTCCTCCAGCGTTGTGTGTGTGCGTGTGGCTTGGATTTCCAGCATCTGCAGATTTTCTTGTACAAATAGATATCTATTTATTTATTTTATGGCTGGTTTGAGCTGTTCTTCGATCTTGGCAATCCCTTTCATCCCCATGTGAGGAGACATTTGTCGTGTGTCCTCCGAACACTTGCCCTTTAGATATTATCAATCAGTTGATTGGACGTGATCAGTCGTGATGTAGGTTGAGGGTCTCATTCCTGACTGGTTGTGTGATGAACTCTGTGCATTGTCTGAAATTTTGCCCGCATTGGCTTATAAATGGGATTGAGGTCTGCACTCTGTTTACAGAACCGTTCGTGCAAAACCATGCTTCTAGGAATTTATTTTATTTATTGAGATACAGCGTGGAATAGACCCTTCTTGTCTTTCAAGCCGTGCCCCCCAACAACCCCCCAATTTAATGCCAACCTAATCACAGGACATTTTACAATGACCAATTAACCTACCAACCAGTACGTCTTTGGACTGTGGGAGGAAACCGGAGCACCCGGAGGAAACCCGCGCGGTCACAGGGAGAACGTACAGACTTCTTTGAGACAGTGGTGGGAATTGAACCTGGGTCGCTGGCACTGTAAACTATCATACTACCATGCTGCCCTAAATTGCACTGAAGGTGAGAAGGGGTCGGTTCAAAGGGGATGCAACCCCCCCCCTTATGACCATCCACCACCTGCTGCCATGGCTTCATGTGACCCTGATTGGGCGTGGAGGGGGATGGGACGGGGGTGTGGGTGCTAAGCAGGGGCTACACCTTGCCCAAGGGTGATCTGCAGGCTAGCGGAGGGAAGGAGCACCTTACACCTCCTTTGGTAGAGATGTATCTCCACCCTGCTGTCCACCTGTTCATGTACTTAACCAAAATTCTCTTAAATGTTGCCATCGATCACGCATCCATCACTTTCGCAGGCAGTTTGCTACACCCTCAGTGTGAAGGAGTTCCTCTACAGGTTCCCTTTAAATACTTCACCTTTCACCTCTAACCTATGACCTCTAGTTCTGGTTTCACCCAACCTCATTGGAAAGAGCCTGCTTGCATTAACCTCTGATAATCTTGTAAACTTCTCAAACTGATTTTGTCACACGGGTGAAGCCTTCCCAACCATTGAGCACATCTGCATGAAAAACTGTCGTAGGAAAGCAGATTCCATCATCAGAGATCCCCACCACCCAGGCCGTGCTGTTTTCTCACTGTTGCCGTCAGGTAGAAGGTACAAGAGTCTCAGGACTCACACCACCAAGTTCAAGAACAGTGACTACCCATCAACCATCAGGCTCTTGAACAAAAGAGGATAACTACCCTCATCTATTGAGATGTTCCCACAACCAGTTATCTCACTTTAAGGACTCTTCATGTTGTTATAAGGACATAAGAAATAGGAGCAGGAGTCGGCCATCTGGCCCTTCGAGCCTGCTCCACCATTCAATAAAATCATGGTTGATTTGGCCATGGATTCATCTCCACCCATCTGCCTTTTCCCCATAATCCTTAATTCCCCTGCTATGCAAGAATCTATCCAACCTTGTCTTAAACGCTCAGCCTTATCCCATGTTCTCTTTAAAAACGCAAACACGAGGAAATCTGCAGATGCTGGAATTTCAAGCAACACACATCAAAGTTGCTGGTGAACGCAGCAGGCCAGGCAGCATCTCTAGGAAGAGGTACAGTCGACATTTTGGGCCGAGATCCTTCGTCAGGACTAACTGAAAGAAGAGCTAGTAAGAGATTTGAAAGTGGGAGGGGGAGGGGAGATCCGAAATGATAGGAGAAGACAGGAGGGGGAAGGATGGAGCCAAGAGCTGGACAGGTGATTGGCCTCCAACCTGATGGCATGTACACTGATTTCTCTAACTTCCATTAATGCCCACCTCCCCTTCTCACCCCATTTATTTATTTATCTATCCCTTTCCCTTCTTTTTCTCTCTTTTTTCTCCCTCTGTCCCTCTCACTGTACTCCTTGCCCATCCTCTGGGTTTTCCTCCTCTCCCCCTTTCTTCCTCCCTAGGCCTCCCATCCTATTGATCCTTTCCCTTCTCCAGCCTCATATCCCTTTTGCTAATCAACTTTTCCCAGGGACTCCCCCTCCCACTTTCAAATCTCTTACTAGCTCTTCTTTCAGTTAGTCCTGACGAAGGGTCTCGGCCTGAAACGTCGACTGTACCTCTTCCTAGAGATGCTGCCTGGCCTGCTGCGTTCACCAGCAACTTTTATGTGTGTTGTTCATGTTCTCGTTATTTATTGCTATTTATTTAGATTTACATTTCCACAGTTTATTGCTTCTGCACTCTGGTTGATCTTTTATTGATCCCGTTATAGTTACTATTCTATAGATTCGTTGTGTATGCCCACAGGAAAATGAAAGATTCTTGGGATTGTATGTGGTCGTGGTGGAGGGAGTACATTCAGATTGGAGGATTGTGACTAGTGGTGTCCCACAAGGATCTGTTCTGGGACCTCTACTTTTCGTGATTTTTGTTAACGACCTGGATGTGGGGGTAGAAGGGTGGGTTGGCAAGTTTGCAGACGACACAAAGGTTGGTGGTGTTGTAGATAGTGTAGAGGATTGTCAAAGGTTGCAGAGAGACATTGATAGGATGCAGAAGTGGGCTGAGAAGTGGCAGATGGAGTTCAACCTGGAGAAGTGTGAGGTGGTACACTTTGGAAGGACAAACTCCAAGGCAGAGTACAAAGTAAATGGCAGGATACTTGGTAGTGTGGAGGAGCAGAGGGATCTCGGGGTACGTGTCCACAGATCCCTGAAAATTGCCTCACAGGTGGATAGGGTAGTTAAGAAAGCTTATGGGCTGTTAGCTTTCATAAGTCGAGGGATAGAGTTTAAGAGTCGTGATGTAATGATGCAGCTCTATAAAACTCTGGTTAGGCCACACTTGGAGTATTGTGTCCAGTTCTGGTCACCTCACTATAGGAAGGATGTGGAAGCATTGGAAAGGATACAGAGGAGATTTACCAGGATGCTGCCTGGTTTAGGAAGTATGCATTATGATCAGAGATTAAGGGAGCTAGGGCTTTACTCTTTGGAAAGAAGGAGGATGAAAGGAGACATGATAGAGGTGTACAAGATAATAAGAGGAATAGATAGAGTGGATAGCCAGCGCCTCTTCCCCAGGGCACCACTGCTCAATACAAGAGGACATGGCTTTAAGGTAAGGGGTGGGAATTTCAAGGGGGATATTAGAGGAAGGTTTTTTACTCAGAGAGTGTTTGGTGCGTGGAATGCACTGCCTGAGTCAGTGGTGGAGGCAGATATACTAGTGAAGTTTAACAGACTACTAGACAGGTACATGGAGGAATCTAAGGTGGGGGTTTATATGGGAGGCAGGGTTTGAGGGTCGGCACAACATTGTAGGCCGAAGGGCCTGTACTGTGCTGTACTATTCTATGTTCTATGTTCTATGTTCTATGACATAAAAGTACTCTGATAATAAGATTCACTTTGAACCTTCCAAACCTTTCACATACGGTACAAGCAAGAGGGGTCCCAGTACTGATCTGTGTGGGCACACTGGCCATAGACCACTGGTCAGAATAATACCCTTGCTCTCTGATATCTTTGACCAAGCCAATTTTGAATCCAACTTGCCAACTCACTATGGATCCCTTATGGTCTTAATCTGCTGGATCAGTTTACTGTGAGGCACCTTGTCAAATTCTAATGCCAATATGCCTCATAAGTGAACAAATAAATTGGTCAACTTGCATTCCCTCTCTGATAGCAACAAGATGAATTGTTAGATTATCCACATAACTGAGACAGCTTGAGAACTAACCTATGGACAGGTTAAAGAATGAAATCAGATTTGATAGCTCCTCAATCCTTTTGTTTCCGAACTGAAGTGTATGATTATTCTCAGAGAATTCCACTCCCAGCTGAAGTCCGTTTTAGAAACATAGAAAGATAGGAAACCTACAGCACAATACAGGCCTTTTGGCCCACAGAGCTGTGCCAAGCATGTCCTCACCTTAAAAATTACCTAAGGTTACCCATAGCCCTCTATTTTTCTGAGCTCCATGTACCTGTCCTGGAGTCTATTATCCACCTCATATCCCATCATATCCCATCAGTTTTCCCATCATATCCCATCAGTTTTCCCATCATATCCGCCTCCACCACCATCGCCGGCAGCCCATTAATCAGTTTTTGATTAATTTTCTGTGGTTTTTTGCACTATTATTTAATTTAACTCTAACAGATATATATTCATACTGTAATTTATAGTTGTTTTTCTCTATTATTAAGAATTGTATTGTAGTTGTTTTTAATTTATTCATTAACTGGATGACGGTGTCGCCAGCTAAGCCAGCATTTATGGCCCATCCCAAGTTGCCTTTGAGAAGATGGTGATGAGCTGCCATTTTGAACCGCTGCAGTCCCGGAGGTGTAGGTACACCCGGAGGGCTGTTGGGGAGGGAATTCCATCACTTTCACCCAGCGACAATGAAAGAATGTGGTACTACTGCAAATTTAACAAACTTCACAACAGCCATTATTATGGACCTCCATCACCCAGGACAAGCTGTCTTCTCACTGTTACTGTCAGGAAGGAGGTACAGAATCCAGAAGGCACACACTTAATGGACTAGAAGGGCCGAGATGGCCTGTTTCTGTGCTGTAATTGTTATATGGTTATTGTTATTGTTAAAGATTCAGGAACAGCTTCTTCCCCACTGCCATCCGATTTCTGAACACTACCTCACTATTTTTTTATTATTTTGTTTTTGCAGAACTATATACATATCTATACTTACTGTATTTTATTAGTTTATTTATTTCTTCTATATACACCGACTTACAGTTTGGAACTGAATCGAAGGATCCCGCGTTACGCTGTGACTAGAGAGCTGCCTCATGAAGATCAGAGATGGGGGGAGGGGGCCAAAAAGGACTGAGAACGCAACCTGACTCATGGAAAAGACCAGAGATAAGGCACAGGGGTCATGAATGACTCCGTCTCGAGGTGGCGAGGAAGATTGAGGCATTGAGGCGAACGTGGAGGGGGTCAGCGTTGGCCCCCACTGGAGACGGTCAGCAGCCAGGTTGGCGGCGTTCAGACGCAAGTCATCAGTCACTCTTTACGGAATGACTGAGTTCGTGCGGCTGCTCTCCTCATATGCAGATGAAAAGAAGTTTCCCAAATTCTGAGATTTACGTGGTTATTTGACTGTACTTTATACTTGTTTCCTTCAGCTTTTCAGTGTTTTCTTTCTTGTGGACGATTGGCGGGTGTGTGATTTGTAAATTTTTGTGAGTGTGGGGAGTTGGGGATTTGGTGTTGCTGTTGCTGTTCATTTCTGAGATTGTTATTGTCGCTGTTCTTTTCTGTGAGTAAGTGAGTGGCCGATTTTTGATGAGTTTTGTTTCTTTTCTTTTTCATGCTGGAGAGGGGAGTTAAAGTCTTTTCTTTCATCAACACCTGTGGTTTTTCTGTATTTCATGGCTATCTGGAGAAGACAAATATCAGAGTTGTAGTGTACATTATCAATAAAAGGAACCTTTGAACCTATATTTATCATGTATTGCATTGAACTGTTGCCATTAAGTTAACAAATTTCACTATATATGCTGATGATATTAAACCTGGTTCTGATTTTGTCAGTTACTCTGTGTAAGAGTTATTTTGTTAAAATAGAACACAGTTGACCCTTAACCATTTCAGGTTTGACACTGCACCCTGTGCGATTGTTCTCAACTGCAAGTTATTGCTAGAGAAATGTCACAAAGCCAGTACCTGCTCTTGGAGGATAATGGTTTCTGACTGTGGTCCAATGTTTGTTAAGGATTCAGCCTGGTGTTTTTTTGAACATATAATCCTTCGAAAGAATGGTATCCAAAATGCCAGATCAGGAGGATTCATGGCCTTCAGTAAAATCAACATATTTCCTATTCTTTAAAACCAGGAAGTCTAGGTTACCCCTGCTGCTTTCAGTAACGTTGACCATTCAAATGGGCCACTTAAATAACACACACACACGCACACACACACACACATGAATGTTGTATCACGACACCTATGAAGCTCTTAGCTGCCAAAACGTGTGAAGAAGTTATTTCTTCTGCTTGTTTTTCCTAGAGTCCAAATTTCAGTACAAACGCGTTGAATTTCGAAGAAATTAACATCTGTAATCAGCTCAGGTCCTGAAGTTCAGATTTTCCCCAAACACAGTGGGCTGGGCAGTGGACCAAGTTCTATCTTGCTCCTCAGCCAGATAAACAGCATTACAGTTACAGTTTGTCCAGTCATCCATACTTTTGTTTCCTTCGGGTTGATTCCTTTCACCCTGAGGTGTGACTTCCTGCTAACAGTGTTGATAATGGTCTCAACCTAACCCTCTCTCCTGTACCGAATAGTGGTCACTGAGAGTACGTCCATGGTCCTCAGCTGCTGTAGCCCGTACACTTTAAGGTTCGACGTGCTGTGTATTCAGAGATGCTCTTCTCTGCCGGCGGTGGTGGTGGAGCCGATATAGGGTCTTTCAAAAGCCTTTTAGATAGGTACATGGAGATTGGGAAAATAGAGGGCTATACACTAGGGAAATTCTAGGCAGCTTCTAGAGTAGATTAGATGGTCGGCACAACATTGTGGGCCGAAGGGCCTGTGATGTGCTGTAGGTTTCTAATTTCTATGTTCTGCACACTACTGTTGTAATGCGTGGTTATTTGAGTTACTGTCACCTTCCTGTCAGCTTGAACAAGTCTGGCCATTCTCCCCTGACTTCTCTCATTAACCAGGCGCTTTCATCTACAGAATTGTCGCTCATTAGATTTTTTATTTGCACCCTTCTCTGTCAACTCTGGAAACTGTTGTGGGTGAATATCCCAGGAGATCAGTAGTTTCTGAGATACTCAAACCGCCCTGTGGGACACCAACAAACATTCTGTGATCAAAGCCACTTAGATCACATTTCCTCTCCAATTTGATATTTGGAATGAACAACAACGGAACCACTTGACCCTGTCTGCATGCTTTAATACATTGAGTTGCTGCCACACGATTGGCTGATTAGATATTTGCATAGAACCTCTAGTTCTAGTCTCACTCAACCTTGGTGGAAAAAGCCCGCTTACATTAGCCTATCAATACCCCTCATAACTTTGTCTAACTCCATCAAATCTTCCCTCAGTCCAAGGATTAAAGTCCTAACCTATTCAACCTTTCCCTACAACTCAGGTGCTCACATCCCACCAACATCCTTGCAAAAAATTCTCTGTATTTGTCTAACCTTATTTATATCTTTCCTGTCAGTAAGAAAGATATTGATAAGATTAGAAGAGCACAGAGAAAATTTGCAAGGACTTCTCCGGAATCTGGATAGGATGAAGGGAATCAGTACAGATTCTGTTCCCACTGGTGCTTGAAGATCAGTGTTTACAGTACTTAAGGCTATAAGACCTACGAGCAGAATTAGGCCATTCAGCCCATCGAGTCTCTCCGCCATTTCAACATGGCTGATCCATTTCCCTCTCAATTTCCAATCTCCTGCTTTCTCCCCGTATCCTTTCGCACCCTGACTAATCAAGAATCTGTCAACATCTGCCTTAAATATACTGTACCTAAGGACTTGTCTTCCACAGCTGCCTGTGGCAATGAATGCCACAGATTCACCACTCTCTGGCTAAAGAAATTCCTCCTCATCTCTGTTCTAAAGTGGGGGGGGAAGGAGAAGATGGCGACGTGACGCAGCGCGCGTGGCTGCTCCGAAATGATATTGTCTTTGTTAAGTAGGGGCCGTGCACAATCCTGATTTGATGGACACAGATGTAAGAAGCACGGAGGAACATCTGGAGAAACTTCTGAAATGCCTGCTTCGCTGCCGCTGCTACTGTGTGATCGAGAATCTCCGGAGGCGAAGGCCCCAAATCCTCGGCTTTGCCTATCGCCGGGGCCAGGGTCGAAGCGCTCAGCAGAGATGGTGCTCGGTGCTCGGTGTCGGAGGGCTGGTCGGAAGCTCGAAGTTTTCGGACAGACTCAAGAGTCGGCTGTGGTCGGTGCGTCCAGGGCGCTGCATCGGCAAGTTTGCGGTGTTGGAAGCTCATGGCAGGGAGAGTTTTTCTTCCTTCTACCGTCTGCATGAGATGATGGGACTTTCGAGAGACTTTGAGACTTTTTTTACCGTACCCATGGCCTGTTCTTTATCAAATTACGGTGTTGCTTTGCACTTTTGTGACAATATGTTATAATTATGTGATTCTTGTCAGTTTTTTAGTTTGTCTTGTGTTTCTGTGATATCTTTCTGGAGGAACATTGTATCATTTCTTAATGCATGAATTACTAAATGACAGTAAAAGAGGACTGTGTGTCCTCATAATATAATAATCTAATCCAAATGGACGTCCCTCTGTTCTGAGGCTGTGTCCCCTGGTCCGAGATGGCCCTACCAAAGGATACATCCTCTACACATCCACTCCATCAAGACCTTTCAATGTTCAGTAGTTAGTGGGCCGAAGGGCATACTTCTGTTCTGTTTCTGTGATTATTTCCTCTAAATTAAGTTCCTCAGCTGTTCGGACAGAAGTGGAACTTGTGCCTCCAGATCAATGTTGCTGAACTCTTGGCTGCGGGTCCAGTAACTCAATCACCGTGTTGCAGTACTTGCTTCGGCAGACGTCAGCACTCATCTTAGCACCACTGAACTGGCTCCATGGCTGCGGCCTGCATCCATCTGGCTGCTGGACTGGCTCCGTGCCCCCGGGCTTACTTCTGGGGAGGCAGCAGTTCAAATTCTGTGGATTGCTTGTTTGATCTTTCTAAAATTGTTTGCACGAGCTTGTCCACACGTTGCACGTTTGACTGTCTTTGGACAGTGATAGTGTAAGATGCTATAGGCCTGTTATCCTTGTTTGGTGGTGCGACAGGCGGCGGGGAAGCTGCGTGACCTCAGTTATGCTGTGTATCTGTTGCACCTTGGCCCCAGAGGCACATTGTTTTGTTTGGTTGTATTCATGTGTGGTTGAATATTAATTGAACTTGAATTTGAATTTGTGATGTAGCTTTTTTTTGTGAATTCTATTGTAGTTCTTTGTTTTGTGGCTGCCTGCAAGAAGGTGAATCTCAAGGCTATATATAACATACGTTGTTTGCACTTTGAAGGTAACTAGACACAAATGAAAATAAATTTCAAAATGCGGATGCTGGAAATCGTCCGGTTTAAGATGGCACCGGTGAAGTCCAGGGCTTACTTATTGGTGGCAAAAAAAAAACAAGGAATACAACTATATACTTTATTAATAATGCTTCTTCTTGTAAAATTTCTGGTAATGGATCAGTGCAAACAATGGAGAGGTGAGCGAAGGAGAGACTGAGTCGAGGGTCGAAGCGTACGGCTGTGAGGGGTATTGAGGCGATGCTGAGGCAAAGTCGGGGCAAGCGGAGTGGAGCAGAGTCGGATTGGAGGAGAGGCAGGTTTGAGGACTGCCCACCTAAACTGAGAGCGTGGCTTGATCCATCGAAGTGGTGGGCCGATTTGGCGGGGTCCGGGTCCAGAGCACATCGACGCAATGGAGCCTGGGTCCCAGAGTGAGGAACGGCCCGGTGTTGGACGATTTAAACACTGGGCCAGATGGATTGAAAAAGCAGTGTGTCAGGACCAGAGGCAAGGGTCAGGCTGGTTCTGCTCACTGCTCCGTGATGTTTACTCAGCTCTGTGCTGAGCTGAGGCTGAGGCTGTGGCCTGCTCCGGGCTCCATGTCTGACGGCTCCACGATGTTTACTCGGCTTGGTACTGAACTGAGGCTGATTTTCAGAACTCAGACATATGTGAATTAGGCAGGAAAGCAGCACAAATTGGGCTGATTTTACCAGATGAGGAGCTACCTCAGAGAACGCTTTAAAGCTCGATATTGTGTTGTGACACTGAATAAACAGAAAAGAGAAAGTCAGTAGTTTGTAACTGTTAAATATTAAAACTGAACGATTCAAACAGGACCCGTGAAGAGATACAAATAGCATAACTTCAGTTACATTTATCTGGTGGTGTAAGACATTCAATTCTGTCCATTTGCCAAGAAATTCTTTCGAATGCTACCTGATACTAAATTTGCAATTTAAGAATAGAAGATTTTCGGTAAGACCAGATCAATTTATTATCATATACACCAGGGCGCAATAAAATACCTTCATTGCATGAAGTTTCTAGTTTAAACAGTCATCATCATCATTATGTGCCGTGTCATATTGATGTGGGTGATCATGATGACCACAATTGTTCTTGGCAGATATTTCTGAGAAATTGGGTTAAATAGGCTGCCGGCGATGAGTCTGGAATGAGCGGCTGGAGAATCCTGTTAGCTGGATGAGGACTGGAAGGTGCCTGCATATGCAGGCTGGACATCTCTATCCCCTTTAGGCCAAATCCAACGGATTAGATAAGGGAACGTCCTCTGAACTTGAAATTTCTCCAAGACTACCACAACCTTGTTGTGGTTTGGAGGTTTGTGTGCCTCAATGATCTGGTAAGCCATATTGGCTGAAGTCAGGGCTTTATGCTTTGGTAGGGTCACGCTTTCCAAACAGGTCAAAGGGTAGAGGTCAGACTACAAGTGGTCCACCGGTCCTCCAGGTTCAGGGGTTCATCTCAGGGCCAACAACCCTGACTGGTAAAATAAAATTATTACAGATACAGCAATGAAGAATCCTTCAACACCTAAGAGCAACAGTATTCCTGAGTCTCCACCCAGGACCTGCAAGTGAAAACTGAGAGGAAGCTACTGACACGATGAAGGAAGTCCTGATCACCGCCAGAGATGGAGGACCTTCATTGCTCCCCTAAACTCCAGCACCTAACGGGGAGTAACTAACTTGGAATAGTACTTTGACAGCAAAAATGTGATTGACATATTTTAGATTACTGGACTTTCAATAGCCGCCATTGTCTACAAGGAGTTTGTACGTTCTCCCCGTGACCACATGGGTTTCCTCTGGGTGCTCAGGTTTCCTCCCACAGTCCAAACATGTACAGATGAGGGTTAGTAAGTAGTGGGCAGGCCACGTTGGCGCCGGAATCTTCTCGACACTTGCGGGCTGCCCCCCAACACATCCTCGGACTGTGTTGGTTGTCGATGCAAGCAACATATTTCGCTGTATATTGTTTCAAAGTACATGTGACAAATAAAGCTAATTACAAATAATCCGTGTTTCAATACCAGCCCACCCACATCTTGGTTAGAAAGTCATAGATTTCTAATCCTGCCAGATAGTTAGACCATAAGACATAGGAGTAGAATTAAGCTGTTTGGCCCATCAAGTCCGCTCTGCCATTTGATTATGGCTGATTTATTTTCCCATTCTCCTGTCTTCTCTCCATAACCTTTGATGCCCCTACAAATCAAAAACCTATTAACCTCCATTTCAAACTTACCCAATGACTCAGCCTCCACAGCTGTGTGTAGCAATGAATTCCACGCCCTCTGGTGAAAGTAATTCTTGATTCTTAATGAAGGGTCTCAGCCCAATACATTGACTGCTTTCTCTTTTCCATAGATGCTGCCTGGCCTGCTGAGATCCTCCAGCATTTTGTGTGCGTTGCTGTAAAGAAATTCTTCATCATCTCTGTTTTCAAGGGATGTCCTTCTATTCTGAGGCTGTGCCCTCTGATCATAGACTTCATTCAATCATAATTCACTGCCTAACACTTTAAAGTGCTGTAGATAAGAGTGCAAAGTGGTTGCACGTCATAAACAGTAATTAATTTTTTTCTTCCACAGTGAATTTTCGGGCCAGTTTTGGAAAAAGGACAAACCATTTTATTTTTCCTAGAATTAATTTTTAGACATGCATTTATTATCGCGTGTGGGCAATAATGTCAGACGCCTTCAGGATGTGACAGAAGGGTTAGTCTTCTGTGTATTATAAACCGACAGAACATTCAATACACCAAGAGACTGCAAATGTTTCAGAATTTTTGGATCAGAATTGCTTCGAAAATATGCTCCCTTCATTTCAGCAATCAAGTACTGTCTCTGCCTGATAAGACAGCTCCAGTCACTGACTGCTGTGTGCCCAGTGCACATTACATGAGTGTTCACATTTCGATGGGGATGTGATCATCTGACGTAGCTTGGGATGACGCGGAGACCTGTCACTGTGAAGGGAGCAATGTAGCCTGCAGCTCGGGGGGAACAATAACACAAGGCTCTCAGTGCGCACTTTTACAGTTTGCACATTAATTTCTGAACCTCAGCAAGATTAAATGAGCATTACCTTTGAGTCATAGAAGATAGAACAGGCTCTTCAGTTTTTGCCAAACAAAGTGCCAAATGAAACAAAATATCATACCCTTCACCCACCCACTTTCCCTCTCTCCTGACTTCACCAACACCTTCCAGCTTGTACTTTTTCCCTCCCCTCCCACCTCCCTTTTCGGGTTTGTTCCCCATTCCGTTCCAGTCCTGATTAAAGGTTTCAAAGGTACACTTAATATCAGAGAGATGTAGACAATATACATCTTCGCAACCATCCACAAAAACAGAGGATTGCCCCCAAAGAATGAACGACATTTAAATGTTAGAACCCCAAAGTCCCCCCAGCTCCCCCCCAGCGTGTAAGCAATGGTAAGCAACAATCCCCCCTCCCCCCACTGGCAAAAAAAGCATCAGCACCCGCCACTGAGCACTCATGCATGAGCAAAGCAACAACAAGGACACAGACTTGCAGTTACCCCAAAGACTACTTGTTCACCCGGTATCTGACATATCACAGGCTCTCTCTCTCCCTAATAAGGGAGAGAGTGAAGTCTCCGTTTCACAGTGAGAGGGGAGACATAACAAACAACTCGCTGGTTTACGATGTTAAAAGGCCGTTGCATCATTTTTTCCAAGCTCCGTGCCCAAAGATCTCAGGTGTCTGGGCACACAGCCAGAGATCTTCCATCTCCCACGACACACCAGTCTTCTGCTCAGACACTGACCTCCCGTCTCTCCGATCCCTCCCATCTCCAGAGCTATGAAATCTCCGTCCTCCGGAGGTGAGCGGAGCTCTTAGGCCGAGCACTTGGCGTGCCGGACAATGGCCAGTTGTGAAACCCGGAGAGTGGGTCCCGTTCCTGCAAAGAACCGTAGTCAGCGTATAACTCCAGGTCAGGGTCTTCAGAAGAACCCTGAAAGGGGAAAGTAGAGATATTAAAGATGGAAGTAGAGCTGATTCCAAAGATTAGAATCAGAATCAGGTTGGATGTCATTGACATATGTCGTGAAATTTGCTGAAGCAGTACAATTCAATACATAATAACAGGGAAAAAACTGCAAATTACAGTATGTATATCTGAGTTTAAGGGGAACATGAGGGGAAACTTCTTCACTCAGAGAGTGGTGAGAGTGTGGAACGAGCTGCCAGTGCAAGAGGTGGATACAAGCTTGATTTCAACGTTTAGGAGAAGTTTGGATAGGTACATGGATGGTAGAGCTATGGAGGGCTAAGGTGCAGGTCAATGGGAGTAGGCCGTTTAAATGGTTCAGCACTGACTAGATGGACTGAAGGGCTGGTTGCTGTGCTGTACTTCCCTATGACCCTATGACACTAAATAATCTTGTATTATCTTTAATATCTCTGGTAAGGGCTGATGTGAAATTCTCTCCCTCCCTTCAGTGGTCAGAACGAACTTAAGCTGATTAAGAAAAGGGATGCCAATGTTGTGTGTTTTTATTATTAATTTACACTTTGAAGTAATCCTTTTCTGCTTTGAATTATCTCCTTGTAAACCCGTTGTTCTGCCCAGTGGTGCAATAGAGTGAAGTATTGTTTTGTAATTTACTAAACTGGAAGCAAATGTCCGGATGCGTGTGCTCTGCTCCCTAGTCACTTATCACACAACACAGCGTGGAACATTAAGGCAAAGAGGGAGGATTCATTTCCCTTGGTAGCCAGAGTCATACAGAGTAGAAACAGGCCCTTCAGCCCACTAACTCCTGCTAGCAATCAAGCACTCCTTACACCAAACCTACAGAGCATGTCTTATGAGGAGAGGTTCAGCGAGCGAGGGCTTTTCCCTTTGGAGTGAAGGAGGATAGGAGGTGACTTGATAGAGGCAGATAAGATGATAAAAGGCATAGATAGATTGGACAGCCAGCTTCTATTTCTCGGGGCAGTATTGGCTAACACTTGGGGGCATAATGTTAAGGCAATTGGAGGAACGTATGGGGGGGGGGGTGTAGGAGGTAAGTTTCTTTATTTACTGCTTATGTATTTATTAAGTTAGAGGCCCTTCGACCTTTCGAGCCATGCTGCCCAGCAATCCCCCAATTCAATCCAAGCCTAATCATGAGAGAATTTACAATGACCAATTAACCTACTAATTGGTACGTCTTTGGACTGTGGGAGGAAACCAGAGCACCCGGAGGAAACCCACGCGGTCATGGGGGGCAACATAAAATCCCTTACAGGCAGTGGCGGGAATTGAACCCTGGTCTCCGATACCGTAAATCGTTGTGCTAACCACCACGCTACCGTGCCACCCCACACAGAGAGTGGTGGCTGTGTGAAATGCACAGTCAGGGTGGTGGTAGAGGCAGATACATTAGGGACATTTAAAAGACTCTAAGGTAGGCACGTGGATGATAGAAAAATGGAAGGCTATGCAGTGGGAGGGGTGGGGAAGTGGAATTGTTAGATTGATCTTGGAGTGGGTTAAAAGGTCAGTACAAAACTCTGGGCCAAAGGGCCGTACTGTGCTGTCCTGTTCGATGTCCTATACTAAACTTATTTTAGTCTCCCACCTGTGATGTGTTTGATATTTTAGTAATATTTGAGTAACATTGTAAATGCATCATTTGATTAAGCTTTCTTTGCTGTTTACATGATGCATTGCGGGTTATATGTAAAAGTACGGATTTGGCATACATCATCACACCACCACATCAGACGTGCAAGTCTTGCTTAAAGGGAAAAACAAAGTTAGACTTACGTTCCTGGCTCTCTTGCTTCATTTGAGCACAGACAGATTGGAAATAAAGTTTAGGGATTATAACACATCAGCTCGACACTGCTCCTGAGATTTTGGCAGCTATCTGAGTCCTATGCTGGAAGCCTTCTCCAATGTTTCCAGCATTGTTTGTGGGTTAGTGAATGTTGAGCAGACCATCCCAGAGCTCAGCCCTGTCCCAACCACGGGCAGGCACAGGAAATCTCTGGTTTTTAAAAATGCAAACAATCTTAAAAAACAATTTTAAAAATCTCTGGTTGCCATTTTCTGCCTCATAGTATGTCTCTCAATAAACCCTCAACACCAAGGCTCTGTTTCCCAGAGCCACCTCGTCCCTGATTGTCCGTTCCATCTGCTTCCCTGAATCTTCCTGTTTGCTGAGGTCATTCCTGGCGCAGAATTGCCTAGTGATCAATTCCAAGTTCCCGTTTGGCTTGCCTCCGTCCCAGGGGTTTCTACTCTGGTGTCCATAGCCCCCTTGCTTGATGGCATTGGCCCATTACATAAACAAGGTTGGGGACCCCTGCTCTAAATGCTCCAGCCTAAGGTTAGGAAAAGGAGTAAGGGAGATAAAGTTGTGGCTTTAAAGTTTACAGGACCTCCGCGTTCCTAATGTTTCCTCGTCCCCCCGTTGGGGATAAAGACTTTTCACCAGAATGACTCGATTCTATCATTACCATTGTGGCCATGTTGATGTCAGTATCAAGAAAGCAGCCATTGCCTCTGAAAGCTAAAGAAATTTGGCATGTCCCCCTCAACCCTCACCAATGTTTATCAATGCACTATAGAAGGCATTCCGTCTAGATGCACGGAACGGTAACTACTCTGCCTTTGACCACAAGCAACTGCCGAGAGTTGTGGACACTGCTCAGCACGTTACAGGAACCAGCCTTCCCTCTATGGACTAATCTGTCTACACCTCTTGCTGCGTCAGTAAAATAGCCAACACAACCAAAGACCAACCCACATCGGTCATTCTCTCTTCTCCCTTCTCCCTCTTGGGCCTGAAAGCATGTCCCACCAGGCTCAAAGACAACTTCTGTCCCACTGCTATCAGGCTCTTAAATGGACTTCCTGTATAACAAACCCTGGAAATTATAAGGAGATGATTTTGGTGGCCATGTCCCAGGACGTTCACAATTTCATCACCCTACAGGTCTAGTATGCCTGTTACCTGTGCCTCACCACCCTGGTCCCACCTCTTGGTCTACCTGACTGCTTCTCCATGTCTTCCCATTTCATTGCTGTCCCCAAGCTCCTACTGGTTGGTGAGACGGTCGCCCTGATGGTTCAGCTTGTGTCCAGGCCGCTGGCCTCCCCTCAGGGTACAGTGTCTGATCAAGGACCACAGTTCATGTTCCATTTTTTGGGAGCCACAGCCAGCCTCTCATCTGGTTTCCACCCCCCAATCTAATGGCCAGACTGTGAGAGTGAATCAGGAGCTGGAGGCAACCCTGCGTTGCCTTGTCTCTTCCAACACCACGATCTGGAGCTCCCAAGTGATTGCCTGCAATAGCCTCCACTTGTCTGCCACTGGCATGTCCCCCGGTGGAATGCCAGTCAACGCTCTTCCCTGACCAGGAGATCGATACGGGAGTTCCTGCTGAACTGCTGATCGGATGCTACAAGACCAGGGCTTCTCTGCTGCGCCCTCAGAAACAGTCAGCCCACCAGGCTGAACAAATCCGCTGACAGATGAGGGCTCTCAAGCCAGGGGAGTAAAGCTGGCTATCGTATAGAGATCTTCCTTTGAAAGCTGAGAGCCGCAACTTAGTCCCACGTTATGTAGGACCAAATATAGTGGAGAAGACTACCAATGAAGTCTCATATACATTGCTCATACCACTATCAATGAAGATCCACCCAGTGTTCCATATTTCCCAAGGAAGCTGAGATCCTTCGATGTGTGCACTAGGATGTTGGAGATCTTTTACCAGTCTGCTGTAGCGAGTGCAGTCTTCTTTATGGCTTTATGTTGGGGGAGCAGCATCGGTGCTGGTGATGCAAAAAGACTAATTCAGTTCCGCTGTCACAAGTGTCATTACAGAAAATCTTTCCTACCAAATGCAATAAACTTATACAACAGTTCATCTCTGTGCAACAGGAGAACACACATCATAGTACAATAGTCTGTTTTATTATTTTGTACAGTATTATTGCACATTGGTAAATTATTATTGTGCATATTATTATTCTGTACTTTATTATTAGTTAATACTGGTATTGTTATTATTATTTATTATTATTGCTAAATGTGTTTTTAAATGTTGTTGCTGTCACAAAATAATTTCCCACTCAGGATAAATAAAGTACTTTTATTATTATTATTATATTTCCCAGCTCAAGCCTGAGACTTCCTTCCCCCACCCCACCCCCACCCTTTGCACCTGTTCACTTGGTAGGTAGCTTCCTGGTCCATTAGAGTATTGTGTTCGGTTCTGGTCACCTCACTACAGGAAGGATGGGGATACTATAGAGAGAGTGCAGAGGAGATTTACAAGGATGTTGCCTGGATCGGAGAGCGTACCTTATGAGAATAGGTTGAGTGTACTCGGCCTTTTCTCCTTGGAGCGAAGGAGGATGAGAGGTGATCTGATAGAGGTGTATAAGATGATGAGGGGCATTGATCGTGTGGATAGCCAGAGGCTTTTTCCCAGGGCTGAAATGGCTAACACCAGGGGGCACAGTTTTAAGGTGCTTGGTAGAAGGTACTGAGGGGATGTCAGGGGTAAGTTTTTCACACAGAGGTTGGTGGGTGTGTGGAATGGGCTGCCAGCAATGGTAGTGGAAGCAGATATAAACAGGATCTTTTAACAGCCTCTTAGACAGGTACATGGAGCTCAGAAGAATAGAGGGCTACGTGCTAGGGAAATTCTAGGCAGTTTCTAGAGTGGGTTGCACGGTCGGCACAACATTGTGGGCTGAAGGGCCTGTAACGCGCTGTAGATTTCTATGTTCTATGTTTTATTCTGTGCGGTGCCTCCTGGTGTCTTGCTGGGTCCAGGGCACATTCCAGTGTCTCGTGGATTGTGAGGACTACGGCCCTGAGGAACATTCTTCGATTCCGGCCCATGACATCCTGGACAAGGCTCTCTTCAGGAACTTCCAGCAGACCCAGGTCTCTGGCACCTTGGGAGCTGCAATTAGGGACTCTGCTGCAGGATCTGGCTGCCCTCGCCAGCGGGCTGCTGAACGGGACTCGCAATTACACTGGTGAGTATGCACATCCCAGTCAATTCGTGTCACACTGTGGTGACATTTTACCCCCTTCCTCTCATTTCAGTCTTGTCGTGTCTTGACCAAAAGCACAGCAACATCAACGCTCGCAGCCTCCCTTTGTCCTGGTCCTGGGAAAGAAGACGACTGTTTAGATTGATGCTGTAATGGAGCAGTGTTTATTCAGTGTAAGTTACTGCTTCCCAGCTGCAGTGTCGGTGTTAGCTTTCAACTTGAGAGTCTTAGTTAACAGCCCTGTCTGTCCAGCATTTATTGTTTTTCCTTTAATTCTTCACGGGTCTGATTAAAACTCAGTGAAATGTTCATCATCTTCAGTTGTGTCGCTCTGCAGCAGGCCGTCACAGCACATCCCTGTCAATAATAAACCAATACCAATGCATCTTCTGCTTTAAGATAGTGCTGGTGAATCTCAGCGTCTGCTGGCTTCTGCCTCATGAATCAAGGAAAAACCTAAATACTTCGACGTATAAACTCTTCTCGGGCTTCCTGGAAGCCAGGGAAGAGTTTATTTGTCATATATGCCGTGAAAGCTCTAGATCCTTTTAAACTAAATACTTTGTGGATCACTCTTTTTCTGGCAAGCGAGAATCACAAGTAATAGTCTGTAACTTCCCTTTGGACTTGAAGACAATTCAATGTGGCAGAGCCAAGGCGAGGCAGTGGGCCCATCGCAGAGAGCGAGGAAGGCCCGAGGCTCGATCGAGTTAAGATAGACATGAAGCACACCGCCTGACCTGTTTTTACAAAATGTTAAATGGTCAACTCGACATGGACTACCAATCCCACATCAAGCCCAAACTTATTAGGAGCAGACGAGGGCACTCAACTCAATCTGAAATACTAACTACCAAGTCAGATGTGTACAGCAGTTCATTTTTTTCCCCGCACAATTAAAGCATGGAATAATCTTAATCCTAACACAATCACACAACCAAACACAATTAAATTTAAGGCAGCTTTTCTTCTTCAAAAATCTCCTTCTTAAGCCCACCCTCCGCCACCTCCAGTTTAAATTCCATGCGGAATATTTTGGAGGATGAAGAACCAAGAACCAAGCACCAGGCCGAATCGGAAAGGCTGGGTATAGGCCGAACCAAGGCGGCAAAGTCCAGGCCTCAGAGCGTATCGAGGCGACCGAACCTGAAGTTTGGACTTTGATTTACTGTAGGTGGCAGGCCAGACTGAAAAGATCAGGGTGTTGGGGCCCGAGGTGAGGGACGAGCCAATTCAGCTCGCTGCTCCACATTCACTAAACTCTGCACTGAGCTATGGGTCTCGGACTCTCTTTGTGGACTTCGACTCAGAACACTATTTGCTTGCAGTTATTTGTTTGCATAATTTGATTTTTTTCTCTCTACACACTGGATGTTGGACAATCTTTTTTTTGGTATTCTTTTGCATTTCTTAGTTTCGTGGCTACCTGTAAGGAGACGAATCTCGAGGTCGTATAAAGTATACATACTTTGATAATAAATGTGCTTTGAACTTTGAACTCTTCTTCTCTGAGTTGCTCAGTTGGTCTCCCTAGTGGGATAATATTGACTTGGTAAAATGTATTCAGTTGGGTTATTGCAGGAATCGATCCAACTGAAACAACATAATGTCTTTGAACATATAATATAAATGAGCTTCTTGGAAAGACGTCCTTGGTGGCTTTCCAAGATCAGTGAGGTCCTCACCATCTGGGACACGCCCTCTTCTCGTTTCTGCCATCGGGGAGGAGATACAGGAGCCCAAGGACGCACGTTCAGTGTTTCAGGATCAGATTCTTCCCCTCCACCATCAGATTTCTGAACGGTCCATGAACCCATGTGCACTATCTTACTACTTTGCTCTCTTGTGCTATTTATATCTATTCTTTTTATTGTAACTTACACCATCAGGCTCTTGATCCAGTGGGGATTTAACCAGTTAACCTACTCCAAGATAAATCTAACCCTTCCCTTTTACCGAGCCCTCCACTCTTCTTTCATTCAAGTGCCTTTCCAAGAGTTTCTTAGATGTCCCCATGATACCTGCCTCCACCACCACACTTGGCAGGGTATTCCACGCACCCACCACTCTCCTGTGTAAGAAGAAACCCTCCTCTGACATCTTCTCCACTTCTCTCTCCCTTTTGTACCCCTAACAAGGGGTAGGAAGCTGAGGCTATCACAGTGGCTTACCCTCGCACAGAATGGAACACTTCTATAGATGTGTGGTGGAGAGTATATTGACTGGCTGCATCACAGCCTGGTATGGAACCACCGATGCCCTCGAACAGAAAATTCTACAAAAAGTAGTGGGCGTGGTCCAGTCCATCACGGGTAAAGTCCTCCCCACTATTGAGCACATCTACATAAAACGCTGTCGTAGGAAAGCAGCATCCATCATCAGGGACCCCCACCACCCAGGTCATGCTCTCTTCTCACTGCTGCCATCAGGAAGAAGGTTCAGGAGCCTCAGGACTCACACCACCAGGTTCAGGAAGTTATTACCCCTCGACCATCACACTCTTGAAGAAAAGAGCATAACTTCACTCAACTTCACTTGCCCCATTACTGAAATGTTCCCACAATCTATGGACTCAATTTCAAGGTCTTTTCATCTCACGTTCTCGATATTTACTGCATATTTAATTATTATTAATACTTCATGTATTTTCACTGTTTGCTGTCTTTTGCGTATTGATTGTTTGTTGCACTGGGTACGGTCTTTCGTTGATTCTATTATGGTTCTTGGATTTACTAAGCATGCCCGCAAGGAAACAAATCTCAGGATTGTATATGGCGGCATGAATGTACTTTGATTATAAATTTACTTTGAACTTTGAGTCGGTGATACTAAACGTGATTCTGCCTCTGCTCCTAGTTAATGCAGCTTTTCATTGGTTCAAGGGGGTTCGAGGGGAGGAGCGATTTCTTTGTCACTGAGGACAACAAAGGGTTAAACTGTACCCGGTCAGTGTACATCCTGCCAGCGCCAAGGTCATAGTGCCTGGCACCTCCTATAGAGTCACCACATGAAGCCAGCTTGCGTTCTCCAAACACTAACCTGTACTCAGGGGTAAAAGTAATTCCAATTTCTTAGCAGAGATACAGGAGAGGCAGCAGATACTGGAAATCCAGAACAATGTGTATGGGAGATGGGGAGGGGGGGAGGGCTACTGCACAGGATCGAAATAAGCTGCTGGGAGTTGCTTTTCTTAAATAAGGCATTTAGTTGTATTTCTTGCTTTATGAACCTCCAGTAGGTCGTCGTCCATCTTCAGTGGCGCCATCTTAAACAGGCAGCCCAGTAGTGTTGCTCCGCATTACTTTTTCAACATAGCATGCCTACACAACAGGCTGCAGCTCATCTCTTCACATCTGGCTGTTCCTCAAAGTACATGTGCTGTATGTTAAATATTACCTTGAGATTCATTTTGTTGCATGTAGAAGAAGTACAATCAAATTTATGGAAATCTAGACTTAAACATTGCGTGGCAAGGTGGAGATATGTCTCTACCAAAGGAGGTGTATGGCACTCCTTCCCTCCGCTAGTCTGCAGGTCACCCTTGGGCAAAGTGTAGCACCTGATCAGCCCACCCACCACCCAATCAGGGTCACGTGAAGCCATGGGAGCAGGTAGCGGACGGTCGTACGAGCATATCACAAGTCTGGGTTATGCGACCGCTGATGCCGGGCAGACAATCTCTGAAGTGTATTGATAATGGCTGGGGTCACCCGTCTTGGAAAGACACTGCCCAGAAGAAGGCAATGGCAAAGCACTTCTGTAGGAAAATTTACCAAGGACAATCATGGTCATTAGATCATAATCGTCCATGTCATACGACATGGCACATAATGGCGAAACAAAGAAAGAACATGAAAGTCATTCAGAGAGAAAGATCAGCCCCCTCCCATACAAAAACAAAGGCACCCTGGTCATCAGCCCCAAAAACCCCCCTCCTCCTGCACAAAACAGAACAGAAACATTGAACCCTCAAAAAAAAACCCCTACCCCACACAAAAAGGCAACAGAACATCAATCCCCAAACACCCTCCCCTCGCACAGCAAAACAGAAAATGAATAGACAATAAAAAACACAGAATATAAAAACCAGAAGTCTGAAAAAGTCCTCAGTCCATAAGCGCAACAGTCCAATTCATAAACACAGAACCACGATATCAGCCTCTGATATAATCGTCATTCATCAAAAGAGAGTGACCTCACACGAGTCAGAGAGGCCTACCCTCCTGTCACAGCGGGCCTCACAGTGATAGGCCGCTCACAGGCTCTTTCTCTGGCAGCAATCAGAAGAGAGGCAGTCGGCACTGAGCTCCTGTTCGCCTTCTGCACTCACCTCAATGTCTCAATCTTCCTCGAAGCTTTAATCGGTGACTCACAGATGCTTCAAACAGTGAAACTGAGTCGTACATCAGCTCACGCCCCGATCCCAGAATCTTCTCGGAGACAGCAAAGCCCTAGATCACTCAAACAATCTCCAAGCTACAAATTGCAGGCTCTAACTGTCCCATAAACATGTTTAAGGTGAAAAACAGGCTTAAAAGAAGTAAAAAAGATATTTTTGTTTGCTATCTGGAAGATGTCTAAGAAGCGAGTGCTGTCACTGGCACCATCCTGACCTTTAGAGCCAGGTATGGAAACACCAATGCCCTTGAACTAGTCGATATGGCCAAGTGCATCGCAGATAAAGCCCTCCCTACCATTGATCACATCTACATGAAACTCTGTTGTAGGAAAGCAGCATCCATCACTAGAGACCCCCACTACTCAGGACATGATCTCTTCTCGCTGCTGCCATCAGATAGAAGGTACAGGGGTCTCAGGCCTCATACCACCAGGGTCAAGAACAGCTTCTACCCCTCAACCATCAGGCTCTTGAACAAAGGGGATAACTACACGCAACTTCACTTGCCCCATCCGGTGGCTCCCACAACCAACGGAGTCGCTTTCAAGGACTCTTCATCTCACATTCTTGATATTTATTGCTTATTTATTTATATTATTGTTTCTTCTTTCTGTATTTGCACAGTTTGTTGCCTTCTGCACACTGGTTGAAAGCCCTAGTCGGGCGGTTGTTCATTAATTCTGTTACGGTTATTATCCTGCAGATCGGTTGAGTATGGCCCCAAGGAAATGAATCTCAGGGTTGTATATGGTGATTATATATGCACTTTGATAATAGATTTACTTTGAACTTCCTGCTTTGTACTTTGTGCCATTTCTTGTTTTCTGTCAGCAGTACAACGCAAAGGCATAAAAATCATATAAACTGTAAAAATTGATAAATAATTCAATAAAAAGGAAAACAAGGTAGTGTTCATCTGATGGCGGAGGGGAAGAAGCAGTTTTTTGAATCAGGGCGTGTGGGTCTTCAGGCTCCTGTACTGTCTCCTCAATGACAGGAAGAGGCCATGTCCTGATTGGTGAGGGCCCCTAATGACGGATGCTGCCCTCTCGAGGCACCTGATGGAATTTCTGCAATAACTATAAACAGTGTTATAAAAATCAGAATCAGAATCAGGTTTAATATCACTGGCATATGTTGTGAAGTTTTTAACTTTGCGGCAACAGTACAATGCAATGCATGATGATAGAAAAGAAAAATAACCTGAATTACATTAATAACATATATTAAATAGTTAAATTAAATAAGTAATGCAAAAAATAGATATAAAAGAATAGTGAGGTAGTGTTCATGAGTTCAATGTCCATTCAGAAATCTGACGGCAGGAGGAAGAAGCTGTTCCTGAATTATTGAATGTGTATTTTCATGTTTCTGTACCTCATTCCTGATAGTAGCAATGAGAAGAGGGCATGTCCTGGGTGATGGGGGTCTTTAATGATGGATGCTGCCTTTTTGAGACATCGCTCCTCAAA
Source organism: Mobula birostris (assembly GCF_030028105.1). Taxonomy (NCBI): domain Eukaryota; kingdom Metazoa; phylum Chordata; class Chondrichthyes; order Myliobatiformes; family Myliobatidae; genus Mobula; species Mobula birostris. Next base: position 3,933,414 of record NC_092398.1, read on the forward strand.
GGTGTCCTGGATATTGCAGAGACTAGTGCCCATGATGGAGCTAAGTTGACAACTCTCTGCAGCTTACTTCGATCCTGTGCAGTAGCCCCTTCCCACCACTCCCCCCAAACCAGACGGTGATGCAGCCAGTTAGAACGCTCCCCACGGTACATCTATTGAAGTCTGCAAGTGTTTCAGGTGACAAACTAAATCTTCTCAATGAAATATAGCTGCTGTCATGTTTTCTTTGTTGCTGCATCGATATGTTGGGCCCAGGGTAGATCCTCAGAGATATTGACACACAAGAACTTGAAATTGCTCGCTCTTTCCACTTCTGATCCCTCGATGAGGATTGGTGTATCTTCCCTCCTCTTATGCTTTCTGAAGACCACAATCAATTTTTTGGTCTTACTGATGTTGAGTGTAAGGCTGCTGCTGCAGAACCACTCAACTAGCTGATATATCTCGCTCCTGTATGATTTGAAATGAATAGCCTTTATTACTTACATCCTTCATTTACATGAGAAGTAAAAATCTTTACATTATGTCTCCATTTAAAGGTGCAATGTGCAACTTATAATAAATAGTATGTACAACAGGACAGTCAATATAACATAGAAATATAATTGTATCAGCATGAATTAATCAGTCTGATGGCCTGGTGGAAGAAGCTGTCCCTGAGCCTGTTGGTCCTGGCTTTTATGCTGCGGTACCATCCGGAATTCTACTGACAATGTTTGCATTGTCAGCAGATTTATAGATGGCATTTGAGGTGTGCTGGCCACACAGTCGTGGCTGTAGAGAGAGGAGAGCAGTTGGCTAGGTTCGAGTGTTCATTGTTTAATTGTCCACTTCCAATCTGCACAGACCTTGGAAAGTCGAGGATCCAGTTGCAGAGGGGGATACAGAGTCCCACGTTCTGCAGCTTTTCAATCAGGAAAGATTGTGTTAAACGTGAAGCTGTAGTCAATAAACAGCATCCATGCATAGGTTTTTGTATTTAACAGAGTAAAATTTAACCGAGTGAGCTTCAGACTGCAATGTATTTCCTTTCACAGGTTGAACGAGTGGGTAAAGTGATCAGGTTAACAGTTACCGGGACACCACATTAATGCGTTCTATTGTTTTTACCAAAGGACACAGTGTTCCACCTAGTAGTGGCAGTGTGATCACTCATGTTGACTGTGATGTTCTCCTAAGGCATGATTCCCTTAGTGGAGAGCTCCTGTGTGTGACTTTGTTTAACGTGGGGAGGCTGATTCACGGGCAGCCACCGCACGGTCGTTGACAGATCGGGGTCAGGGTCCGGTGGTCTGGAATACAAGGTGACTGGGGAGTCTTCACTGTTGCAGCCTTCCACCAGCTCTGCTGGAGTTTCGGTTGGTTTGCTCGCTGTCCAGAAGCTCTCCCTTGACCTTGCCACCATGGGAGATCTTACCAGGAGCCTAGCTCCAGACAGCATCCCTCGAGATCTCAGGAACCTACAAGCCTCACACCACGTCAAGGTGACAATCCTCGGAGCAGAGTTTTCCACCTAAACATTAAACAAAAGCGTCAGTAATTGCCTGTTAAGTTCCTCTGTAACCAAATGGTTTTATCCAATTTGGTCTGATGAACGAATAATGAAAGGAGTTAATTATGTTCGTGGGATTTAAAAACAATTTTAATTGTGTGAATCATTGCTACGCACTCTGAGATATGACATTATGAGAGATAGATAGGAAATGTTCTACACATTGTACAATTAAATTATGCATATTTTTAAAAGGACATAAACAGCATTGATGATAACCTGCCCATTCACCTCCTCCCTCAGCTCCATTCAGGGCCCAAAACAGTCCTTCCACGTGAGGCAACACTTCACCTGCGAATCTGCTGGGATCGTCTACTATGTCTGGCACTCCCAATGTGACCTCTTCAACATTGGTGAGACACATTGTAAATTAGAGACCACTTCATCAAGTTGCTCCGCACCATCAGTCAAAAGCTGGAGCTTCCTGGTGGCCAAACATGTTAATTCCAATTCCCTTTCCCGTCCTAACGTGCCGATCCATGGTCTCCTCTTGTGCCAAGCCAAGGCCACCCTCAGGGTGGAGGAACGCCACCTTATATTTCTGTCTGGTAGCGTCCAACCTGGTGCAATGAATATCAATTTCTCCTTCCAGTAAAAAAAATTCCCTTCCCCTCCCGTCTTCTTCTATTCCCCACACTGGCCTTTTGCCTCTTCTCACCTGCCTATCACCTCCCCCTGAGTCCACTCCTCCTTCCCTTTCTCCTATGGTCCACTCTCCTCTCCTATCAGATTCCTTCTTCTCCAGCCCTTTACCTTTCCCACCCACCTGGCTTCACCTCTCACCTTCCAGCTACCCTTCTTCCCCTCCTCCCACCTTTTTATTCTGGTATCCCTTCCAGTTCTGAAGGGTCTTGGCCTGAGACAGCGACTGTGCATTCCTCTCCACAGATGCTGCCTGACCTGCTGAGTTCCTCCACCATTTTGTGTGTGTTCCTTTGGATTTCCAGCATCTACAGACTTTTCATGTTAATAACATTCTTTTTCAGCCTCTTGACCGTTACCTTCCTCTGTGTTGCCACGTAGGCAGTGCTCTTGGAGTTACAGAATGGAATCAAGCGCTTCAGCCCAACTGGTCGGTACTGACCAAGATCCCCCATCCAACTTAATCCCATATGACCCATCTTTCAAATCCATGTACCTGTCAAGGTATCTTTTAAAAGTTATTATTCTTCTGGAAGAAGCGTCCCTCAAAATCGCAACCTCAATCATTAATCATATAGGATATTAAACCTGATTCTGATTCTGATTCTAGCAGCTTGTTCCAAGTTCCATTTCAATGCAGAAAGGAAGGTGTTTGAGTCCTTGGAACTCCTTTGCAGGCCCTTTTAACAGGAGGTGTACTCAGGTGTGGGGTGTGGGGTTCTGTTCTTCCCCCCACCCATATAACCATATAACAATTACAGCACGGAAACAGGCCATCTCGGCCCTTCTAGTCCGTGCCGAACTCTTACTCTCACCTAGTCCCACCGACCTGCATTCAGCCCATAACCCTCCATTCCTTTCCTGTCCATATATCTATCCAATTTAACTTTAAACGACAACATCGAACCTGCCTCAACCACTTCTGCTGGAAGCTCGTTCCACACAGCTACCACTCTCTGAGTAAAGAAGTTCCCCCTCATGTTACCCCTAAACTTTTGCCCTTTAACTCTCAACTCATGTCCTCTTGTTTGAATCTTCCCCACTCTCAATGGAAAAAGCCTATCCACGTCAACTCTATCTGTCCCCCACATAATTTTAAACACCTCTATCAAGTCCCCCCTCAACCTTCTACGCTCCAAAGAATAAAGACCTAACTTGTTCAAACTTTCTCTGTAACTTAAGAGATGAAACCCAGGCAAAATTTTAGTAAACCTCCTCTGTACTCTCTCAATTTTATTGACACCTTTCCTATAATTCGGTGACCAGAACACCCATTTAAAAGAAAATGACAATGAGGGTAATAAAATAAGGCCACAGTCACAAAACTAAATTATCTCCCCTGCACCCCTCAATAGGTATGAAATCACAATTACCACTTTTATAATCCATTCACCATTTTAGCAAATTGATACTGAGAGATGTTTAAAGAGAAAATAAAATATGCTCAGTGGCCACTTTATTAGGCACCTCCTGTACCTCAAAGTGTTCTGCTGCTGTGGTCCATACACTTCAAGGTATGACATGTTTTGTATTCAGAGATGCTGTCTGCACCTCTGAACTTCGGTTGAAACGTATGGTTATTTGAGTTACTGTCAGCTTCCTAGCCAGTTTGAACCAGTCTGGTCATTCGCTTCTGACTTCTCTCACTAATAAGACATTTTCACCCACCGATCTGCCGCTCACTGGATGTTTTCTGTCTTTCGCACCATCCTCTGTAAACTCCAGAGCAGGGGTTCCCAATCCTTTCTGTGCCATTGACCTCTACCATTAACTAAAGGGTCCATAGACCCAAGGCTGGGAACCCCTTCTCTACAGACTGCTTTGCACAAAAATCCCAGGAGATCAGCACTTTTTGGAGATACTCAAACCACCCCATCTGGCACCAACAATGATTCCACGGTCAAAGTCACTTAGATCACGTTCCTTCGCCCATTCTGATATTTGCTCTGAACAACAACTGAACCTCTTGACCGTGTCTGTATGCTTTTATGTATTGAGTTGCTGCCAGATGATTGGCTGATTAGACACTTGCATTAAAGGACAGATGTACCTGTCTACCTAATAAAGTGGTCACTGAGTGTTTGTAGGATAGAGATTAAAAACCAGGAGATGTCCTGCAGGGGAAGGAGTGTAGAGAGATAGAGTACACTATTCAACTTCTCCCTAGAGCTCAGGATCTCAGCATTTGACAACATACTTGTAATTTTCCTTTATTGTGATGTGAGGGTAAGGGTAAGATGAGGGAACGCACACCAGTCCTCATAGAGTGGTCAGAAGTGGAAGGAGTGAGCAATTTCAAGTTCCTGGGTGTTAATATATCTGAGGATCTAACATGTTCCCGATGTTGGGGGAGTCCAGAACCAGAGGCCACAGTTTAAGAACAAGGGGTAGACCATTTAGAATGGAGTTGAGGAAAAACTTCTTCACACAGAGGGTTGTGGTTCTGTGGAATGTTCTGCCTCAGAAAGCAGTGGAGGCCAATTCTCTGGATTCTTTCAAGAAAGAGTTAGATAGAACTCTTGAAGATAGCGGAGTCAAGGGATATGGGGAGAAGGCAGGAACTGGATACTGATTGTGGATGATCAGTCATGATCACAGTGAATTGTGGTGCTGGCTCAAAGGGCTGAATGGCCTACTCCTGCACCTATTGTCTATTGTCTATTGACCCAACATGCAGTTATAAAGACAAAACAACAGTGGCTAGATTTTATTAGGAGTTTGAAGAGATTTGGTACATCACCAAAGACGCTCACGAATTTCTACAGATGTACCACGGAGAGCATTCTGACTGGCTGCATCACCGCCTGATATGGGGGGTGGGGGGGATGGTGTGGGTGTTACTGCACAGGATTGAAGTAAGCTGCAGAGGGTTAAAAAATTAGTCAGGTGCTTTATGGGCACCAGCCTCCGTAGTATCCAGGACATCTTCGAGGAGCGATGCCTCAAAAGGGCAGCGTCCATCGTTAAGGACCCCCACCACCCAGGACAAGCCCTCTACCAGGAGGTATAGAAACCTGAAGGCACACACTCAGTGATTCAGGAACAGCTTCTTCCCCTCTGCCATCCGATTTCTGAATAGACATTGAACCCATGAACACTACCTCACTGCTTTTTTTAATTTTCTTTTTCACACTACTTGTTTAACTATTTTATCTACATACTTACTGTAATTCACAGTTTTTTAAAATATTTATCATGTATTACATTGTACTGCTGCTGCTAAGTTAACAAGTTTCACGACACATGCTGGTGATATTAAACCTGATTCTGACACATTGCCAATTTCATCAACTGATCAGGACAGGATGCTTTCAAAAGGGACACTCGCTGGGTCAGGGGGAAGTTATGAGAGAAGAAGAGTTAATGTTTCATGTCAAAGAGCCTTCATCTTCAAAAGTAGAATTGAGTTAACCCAAGGCGAAGTATGTAATGTCACCAGGGTAACAGTAACAGGAACATCTCATAAATATGTTCCTTTGTTTTTACTAAAAGGACACAGTGTTCCGCCTAGTAGTAGCAATGCGATCACTCAGGTCGAGTGTGATGTTCTCCTCAGGGACGATTCCCTTAGTGGAGAACTCCTGTGTGTGACTTTGTTTAACGTGGGGAGGCTGATACACGGGCAGCCACCACATGGTCCTTGACAGATCGGGGTCAGGGTCCGGTGGTCTGGAATACAAGGTGACTGGGGAGTCTTCACCACTGCAGACTTTCTCTGATTTCTCTGCCGTTGTGATGTGTCTTCATCTTCTGCCAGCTCCACCGCTGACCCTACATCAGAACTGAAAAGGAAGAGGGAAGAAGACAGAATAAAAAGGTGGAAGGTGGGGAAGGGGGAATAGCTGGAAGGTGATAGGTGAAGCCAGGGGGGTGGGAAGCCTTCCTCTGCATACACTGCTGTTGTGATGTGTTACCACCTTCCACCAGCTCCACTGAAGTTTTGGTTTGTTTGTTTTTTGTCCAGAACCTGCCCCTTGACCTTGCCACCATGGGAGATCCTACCAGGAGCCAAGCTCCAGACAGCATCCCTCGGGATCTCAGGAACCTACAAGCCTCACACCACGTCAAGGTGACGACCCTTGGAGCAGAGTTTTCCACCTAAACATTAAACAAAAGCATCAGTAATTGCCTGTGAAGTTCTGCAATCAAATAGTTTTACCCAATCTGGTCTGATGAACAAATAATGAAAGGAGTTAATTATGTTTGTGGGATTGGACAACAATTTTAATTGTGTGAATCATTGCTACATACACTGAGATATAACATTGGGAGAGATATATATGAAATGTTCTACACATTGTACAATTAAATTATGCATATGTTTAAAAGGAACAGACAGCACTTAACATAACCTGTCCATACACCTCCTTCCTCACTTCCATTCAGTGCCTCAAACAGTCCTTCCAAGTGAGGTAGCACTTCACCTGCAAATCTGCTGGGGTCATCTATTGTGCCCGGTGTTCCCGATGTGGCCTCCTCTACAATGGTGAGACCCGGCATAAATTGGGGGACCGCTTCGGTGAGCTGCTCTGCGCCATTCACCAAAATCAGCATTTCCCGGTATCCAAATGATTTAATTCCCATTCCCATTCCCATTCTGACATGTTGGTCCATGGCCTCCTCTTGTGCCAAGGTGGGGCAACCCTCGGGGTGGGGAAGCAACTCCTTATATTCCATCTGGGTAGCCTCCAAGCTGATGACATGAATATCAATTTCTCCTCCAGTTAAAAAAAAATCCCTTCCCCTGCCCTATTCTTCTATTCCCCACTCTGACCTTTTACCTCTTCTCACTTGCCTATCACCTCCTCTTTTGTACCCTCCTCCTTCCCTTTCTCCTCCGGTCCACTATCCCCTCCTATTAGATTCCTTCTTCTCCCACTCTTGACCTTTCCCATCCACTTCCTATCACCTTCCAGCTATCCCCCCTCCCCACCTCCCACCTTTTTATTCTGTCTTCTTCCCTCTTCCTTTTCAGTTCTGATGTAGGGTCAACGGTGGAGCTGGCAGAAGATGAAGACACATCACAATGGCAGAGAAATCAGAGAAAGTCTGCAGTGGTGAAGACTCCCCAGTCACCTTGTATTCCAGACCACCGGACCCTGACCCCGATCTGTCAAGGACCATGTGGTGGCTGCCCGTGTATCAGCCTCCCCACGTTAAACAAAGTCACACACAGGAGTTCTCCACTAAGGGAATCGTCCCTGAGGAGAACATCACACTCGACATGAGTGATCACACTGCTACTACTAGGCGGAACACTGTGTCCTTTTGGTAAAAACAAAGGAACATATTTATGAGATGTTCCTGTTACTGTTACCCTGATGACATTACATACTTTGCCTCGGGTTAACTCAATCTACTTTTAAAGATGAAGGCTCTTTGACAAGAAACGTTAACTCTTCTTCTCTCATAACTTCCCCCTGACCCAGCGAGTGTCCCATTTGAAAGCCACCTGTCCTGATCAGTTGATTGAATTGGCAATGTGTCAGAATCAAGTTTAATATCACTGGTATATGTTGTGGAACTTGTTAACTTAGCACCAGCAGTACAATGCAATATATGATAAATATTTTTAAAATTGTGAGTTACACTAAATATATATATAAAATAGTTGAATTCAATAAGTAGTGAAAAAAATAAGAAATAAAAAGGAAATAGTGATGTAGTGTTCATGGGTTCAATGTCCATTCAGAAATCAGATGGCAGAGGGGAAGAAGCTGTTCCTGAATCGTTGAGTGTGTGTCTTCAGGCTCCTGTACCTCCTCTCTGATGGTAGTGATGAGAAGAGGGGTCTTCAGGCTCCTGTACCTCCTCCTTGATGGTAGTAATGAGAAGAGGGGTCTTCAGGCTCCTGTACCTCCTCCCTGATGGTAATGATGAGAAGAGGACATGTCCTCGGTGATGGGGGCCCTTAATGATAGACTCTGCCTTTTTCAGCCATCACTTCTTGAAGATGCCCTGGGTACTACGGAGACTAGTGCCCATGATGGAGTCGACTGAGTGTACAACACTGGGCAGTTTTCATCGATCCTGTGCAGTAGATGCACCCCCCCTACCCCCCAACTCAACCAGACATTGAAGCAGCCAGTCAGAATGCTCTCCACTGTACTTCTGTTGAAGGTTGAGTGTTTTTGGGGATGCACCAAATCTCCTCAAACTCCTAATAAAATATAGCCACTGCCTTTACTTCTTCATAGCTGCATTGATGTGTTGGGACCAGGTTAGGCCCTCAGAAATATTAAAACCCAGGAACTTGAAATTACTCAATCCTTCTTCTTCTGACCACTCTATGAGGACTGGTGTGTGTTCCCTCACCTTACCCTTACCCTCACATCACACCAAAGAAAAACTACAGGTATGTTGTCAAGTGCTGAGACCCTGAGTTATAGGGAGAGGTTGAATAGTGTACTCTATCTCTCTACACCCTCTGTAGGAGATCTCCTGGTTTTTAGTCTCTATCCTACAAACACTCAGTGGCCACTTTATTAGGTAGACAGGTACATCTGTCTGGAGTGGAGGAGAAGATGGCGGTGCAACTCAGCGCACGCGGCCGCTCCGAAATGATATCGTATTTGTTAAGTAGGGGCCGTGCACAATCCTGATTTGACGGAGACAGACGTGAGAAGCACGGAAGAACATCTGGAGAAACTTCTGAAATGCCTGCTTCACTGCCGTTGCTACTGTGCGATCGAGAATCTCTGGAGGAGAAGGCCCCAAATCCTTGGCTTTGCCTATTGCCTGTTGCCGGGGATGGAGCCAAAGCGCTCGGCAGAGATGGTGCTCGGTGCTTGGTGTCGGAGGGCTGGTCAGAAGCTTGAAGTTTTCAGACGGACTCAAGAGTCGGCTGTGGTTGGGTGCTTCCAGGGTGCTATATCAGCAAGTTTGCGGGGCTGGAGGTTCATGGCAGGGTGAGGTTTTTTCCTTCCTTCTACCGTCTGCGTGAGATGATGGAACTTTCGAGAGACTTTGAGACTTTTTTTTACCATGCCCATGGTCTGTTCTTTATCAAATTACAGTATTGCTTTGCACTGTTGTAACTATATGTTATAATTATGTGGTTTTTGTCAGTTTTTCAGTCTTGATTTGTTTTGTGTTTCTGTGATATCATTCTGGAGGAACATTGTATCATTTCTTAATGCATGCATTACTTAATGACAATAAAAGAGGACTGCGTGTTCTCATAATCTAAACTAATCTAATCTAATACAAATGTCTAATCAGACAATCATGTAAAAGCATGCAGACACAGTCAGGACGTTCAGTTGGTGTTCAAGAATGTGATCTAAGTGACTTTGACCTTGGAATGGTGCCAGATGGGGTGGAATGGTGCCAGATGGTGTGGTTTGAGTATCTCAGAAACTGCTCATCTTCCGGATTTTCACGCATATGTCTCTGGGATTACAGGAGAATGACGTGTAAAACAAAAAAGAAACATCCAGTGAGCGGCAATTCTGTGGGCAAAAACATTTCGTTGATGAGAGAGGTCAGAGGAGAAGCTGACAAGAAGGCAACAGTAACTCAAATAACCATGTGTTACAACCGTGGTGTGAAGAAGAGCATCTCTGAATGCACAGCATGTCGAACCTTGAAGAAGATGGGCTACAGCAGCAGAAGGCCATGAAGAGAAACTCAGAGACCACTTTATTAGGTACAGGAGGTTTCTAATAAAGTGGCCATTGAGTGTATTTTTTTCTTCTTCTTAAACATAAGACCATAAGACAAAGGAGCAGAAGTCGGCCATTCAGCCCATCGAGTCTGCACGGCCATTTTATCAAGAGCTGATCCATTCTCTCATTTAGTCCCACTCCCCTGCCTTCTCACCATAACCTTTGATGCCCTGGCTACTCAGATACCTATCAATCTCTGCCTTAAATACACCCAATGACTTGGCCTCCACTGCCGCCTGTGGCAACAGATTCCATAGATTCACCACCCTCTGGCTAAAAAAATTTCTTCGCATTTCTGTTCTGAATGGGCACCCTTCAATCTCTTAGTATCAGTTTGATAAAATGGTGAATAGATTATAAAAGCAGTAATTGTGGCTTCCTTTGAGGGTGAAATGGAGTTAATTTAGTTTTATGACTGTCGCCTCATTTTGTTGCCTTCGGTAGTCAATATTTTAAATGGCGGGGGTAAGAACGGGACTCCACTCTCCACAGCCGAGTATACCTCCTTTTAAAAGGCCTGCAGAGGAGCCGTGCGGACTCATACGCCTTCCATTCCACATTGAAATGGAGCGTGGAACAAGCTGCCAGAAGGAGTGCTTGAGGTAGGTGCAGTAACAACTCTTAAAAGGCACTTGGACAGGTAGGTGGATTGGAAAGATTATGGGCCCTATGGCACAAGCTTGGATGGGGATCTGGATCTGGGCTGAAGGGCCTGTTTCTATGCTGCGTGACTCTGTAACCCCATGAACACAGCCTACCTGGTAACGCAGAGGAAGAGAACAATCAACAGACTGAAAAGATAGCTATAAACAAGAGAAAATCTGAAGATGCTGGAAATCCAGAGCAATGCACACAAAATGCTGGAGGAACTCAGCAGGCCAGGCAGCATCTGTGGAAAGGAATAAACAGTCAACCTTTCGTGTCAAGACCTTGGTTGGATTGTTCTTTGACTGGAACCTCCCACTTGATCTTGCCGCCATGGGAGACACTTCCAGGAGCTAAGATCCAGGAGGCATTGCTCGAGAGATCCCAGGAACTCACCACAACAAGGCAATAAATCCTTAGATAAGAGTGTTCCACCTACACGCTAAGCAAAAGCATAAAGTAATTGCAAGTGAAGTTTCTCTGCAAATAGTTGCATCCAATCTGGTCTGATGAACAAATAATGAAAGAATTAATTATATTCCTGGGATTTGACAACAATTTTAATTGTGTGAATTATTGCTACTTAGTCTCTGAAATATAACATTGGGAGAGATATTGCATATATGCAATGTTCTACATGTTGTACAATTAAATCGTGTATATTTTTAAAAGGAATCGCACAGCACTGAAAATAAACACAGGGGATTCCGCAGATGCTGGAAATCCAGGGCAACACGCACAGAATGCTGGAGGAACTCAGCAGGCCAGACAGCGTCTATGGAAATGAATAAACCGTCGATGTTACAGGCCAACACCCTTCTTCAGGATTGAGGAGGAAGGGGGAAGATGCTAGAATTTTAAAAAAATGTGGAGGAAGAGAAGGAGGCTGGCTGGAAGGTGATAGGTGAAGCCAAGTGGGTGGGAAAGGTGAAGAGCTGGAGAGGAAGGAATCTGATAGGAGAGGTGAGTGGACCAAGGGAGAAAGGGTAGGAGGAGGGGATCCAGGGGAGGTGATAGGCAGGTGAGGAGAGGTAAGAGGCCATGCTGAGGTTGAACCCACATCTATCACTTCCATTGGCAGCTCGTTGCACACTCTCAGCCCCCTCTGAGTAAAAAAGTTCCCACTCCTGCTCCCCTTAAATATTTCACCTTTCACCCTTAACCCATGCCCTCTAGTTCTAGTCTCACCCGAGATCAGTGGGAAAAGCCTGCTTGCATTTACCCTTTCTGTACCCCTCATAATTTTGTATACCTCCATCAAATCTCCCCCTCATTCTGTTACAACGGTGAAAATTGTGTTTTTATGGAACTGTCACACAAGTCTAACAATACGGGTCTTTGGAAAGGTAATCCAATATATTCCTGGTCACAGCTGTGTGGGTCAGTTCACTTTCCACATTGAGAAATTGTTCTGTGCACGTTGAGAATATTCATCAGCTCTATCTGGGGACATGCAGTGTTGAATTGGCTAAGTATATATCAACTGCTTCAAAGTTCAAAGTAAACTTAATATAAGTTTATTATCAAAGTACATATATGGACCAGGATCTACCCCATACATGTTACGTGAAGGGCCCAGCGTGTAAGAGCAATTGCAAGAAAGCACAGCACCATCTGTACTTCATTAGGAGTTTGCTGAGTTTTGGCATCCCGTCTGAACTTTGACAAACTTCTATAGATGTGTTTTGGAGAGTGTGTTGATTGACAGTATCAAGGCCTGGTATGGAAACACCAATGCTGTCCAATGGAAAATCCTATTGGATTCAGCCCAGCTCATCACAAGAAAAGCACATCTACATAAAACACAGTTGCAGGAAATCAGCATCCATCATCTGGGACCCCCACAACTCAGGTCATGATCTCTTCTTGCTACGACCATTAGCAAGAAGGTACAGGAGCTTCAGGACACACACCATCAGGTTCAGAAACAGTTACTACCCCCCAGCCAACAGGTTCTTGGAAGAAGATACAGAGGAGGCGCTTGGAAGAAGGTACAGGGGAGATGTCAGGGGTAAGTTTTTTTACGCAGGGAGTGGTTTGTGTGTGGAATGGGCTGCAAGCGACGGTGGTGGAGGCAGATACGATAGGCTCTTTTGCCTCCTTCCCTGTCCTTTCTGAATCATCTAAAACCCGGCATTGAAGTAACCATTCCTGTCCCTGAGACATCCAAGTCTCTGTAATGGCCACCACATCATATCTCCAAGTACTGATCCACGCTTTAAGCTCATCTGCTTTAGAACAAAGA